>NC_053490.1:14872251-15227251 GCF_905171775.1 Rana temporaria
CCTCCAAACTTGCGACGGCGGATCCTAAATCCCCCAGCGGAATTCAAATTCCGCGGCTAGGGGAGTGTCATATTTAAATCAGGCGCGCTCCCGCGCCGATTTAAATACGCATGCGTCGTCCGGGGAATTTCCCGGCGTGCATTGCTCCCACTGACGTCAATAGGACGTCAGTGGTTGCGACGTGAGCGGGACTTGCGACGCGCGTGTTCGTGAATCGGCGTACGCAAACGACGTAGGAAAATTCAAATTCGACGCGGGAACGCCGGCTATACTTAACATTGGCTGCGCCTGATAAAAGAAAGGGTAAGTATACGACGGAAAACCGCTACGGAAACGACGTAAAAACAATGCGACGGGTCCGCGTACGTTCGTGAATTTGCGTATCTCGCTGATTTACATATTATTTATCGTAAATCAGCGGGAACGCCCCCGGCGCCATTTTTAAATTTAAAATAAGATCCGACAGTGTAACACAGTGTAACACTGTCAGATCTTAGCCCTATCTATGTGTATCTGGTTCTATGAATCAGGCGCATACATAGGACCAGTGTAAGTCAGAGATACGATGGTGTATCTGTAGATACACCGTCGTATCTCTTTGTGAATCTGGCCCATTGTTTTAAGTTTCAGTTGCCAAATCTAAGGAGGACAAATTTTACTAATTACTGGGGGTGGATTTTTCTTCCTGTACATAGGAGTTTGGCTGGCACAGTGTATATCCAAACACCTTTGTGGACTACTTGCATGTAGAGCGTGGCCAATTTCCTTCTACGTTCTCTCTGAGCAGGAAGGTATAAGCATCTCTTGCATGTAGAGCACGGCCAAGTTCCTTCTACGTTTTCTTAGCGCAGGAAGCCGTCACCATCAGGTAAATAATTGGTGCTAAAGAACACATAAAACTGCCACTTCCTTGGCACAGACATGGCTCCTGTACTGTAACAAATGCATGGTTGTCTTGAAGTATCAAATCAAGATGGCGATTTCACTAAACCTTCTGAAAATGGGAATCTTAAAGTAGTAGGATCACATATATTTTCTATATTAGGTGCATACATATGTAGCGCCCACCCCAAATCTAGGGGGTGCTTTTTTAAATTTAACCACTTAAGACCCGGACCAAAATGCAGCTAAAAAGGACCTTGCCCCTTTTTGCGATTCGGCACTGCGTCGCTTTAACTGACATTTGCGCGGTCGTGCGACGTGGCTCCCAAACAAAATTGGCGTCCTTTTTTCCCCACAAATAGAGCTTTCTTTTGGTGGTATTTGATCACCTCTGCGATTTTTATTTTTTGCGCTATAAACAAAAATAGAGCCACAATTTTGAAAAAAATATTTTTTCCTTTTTGCTGTAATAAATATCCCCCAAAAATATATAAAACATTTTTTTCCCTCAGTATAGGCCGAAACGTATTCTTCTACCTATTTTTGGTGAAAAAAAAAAAAATCGCAATAAGCGTTTATCTATGGGTTTGTGCAAAATGTATAGCGTTTACAAAATAGGGGATAGTTTTATTGCATTTTTTTTTTATTTTTTTTTTACTACTAATGGCGGCAATCAGCAATTTTTTTCGTGACTGCGACATTATGGCGGACACATCTGACAATTTTGACAAATTTTTGGGACAATTGTCATTTTCACAGCAAAAAATGCTATAAAAATGCACTGTTACTGTGAAAATCACAATTGCAGTTTGGGAGTTAACACTAGGGGGAGCTGAAGGGGTTAAGTGTGACCTCATATGTGTTTCTAACTGTAGGGGGGTGTGGCTGTAGGTGTGACGTCATTGATCATGCTTCCCTATATCAGGGAACACACGATCGATGACGGCGCCACAGTGAAGAACGGGGAAGGTGTGTTTACACACAGCTCTCCCCGTTCTTCAGCTCCGGGGACTGATCACGGGACTCCGGCGGCGATCGGGTCCGCGGGTCCCGCGGTCATGGAGCTTTGGACTGGACCGCGGGCGCGCGACCCACGGCTGGGCACTTAAAGAGGACGTACAGGTACGTGCTTGTGCCCAGCCGTGCCATTCTGCCGACGTAAATGTGCATGAGGCGGTCCTTAAGTGGTTAAAAGGTAACCTGCAAACCCAAAATGTAACCAGCAGCTCTTTCGGGGGTAGAGCTACACATACTAAGTTATCTGTCTGATCACTAAATACTAGGGGTGCAACGGATCAAAAAACTCACGGTTCGGATCGTTCCTCGGATCAGGAGTCACGGATCGGATAATTTTTCGGATCGACAAAAAAAAAAAAAAAAATCTCCCCCACTGTAATATCCACATCTCCTCCCCCCCCCCACCAACTATAGTACGCCCTCGGTGCAGACACCCCCCCTCCTCTCAGTACAGTGACCCCCCTTCTCAGTACAGTGCCCCCTTTCTCAATACAGTGACCCCCCCTTCTCAGTACAGTGCCCCCTTTCTCAATACAGTGACCCCCCCTTCTCAATACAGTGACCCCTTTCTCAATACAGTGACCCCCCCTTCTCAGGACAGTGACCCCCCCTTCTCAGGACAGTGACCCCCCCTGCTCAGGACAGTGACCCCCCCCCCCTGCTCAGGACAGTGACCCCCCTGCTCAGGACAGTGACCCCCCTGCTCAGGACAGTGACCCCCCCTGCTCAGGACAGTGACCCCCTTCTCAGTACAGTGACCCCCCCTTCTCAGTACAGTGACCCCCCCAGCTAGTACCGACAGACGAGCGGCGTGTCCCACGAGTGCGGGCTCCTCCTCTGTGGGTGTAAACAGAGGAGGGCCGCCGCCGGGTGTACCAAGATGGCCACGGCTCCGGAGCTAGGCCGAAGCCGCGGCCTTTCCTAGCGTTATGGTCGCGGCTCCGGAGGTAGGCCGAAGCCACGGCCATAACATTAGGAAAGGCTGCGGCTTCGGCCTAGCTCCGGAGCCGCCGCCGTAACATTAGGAAAGACCGCGGCTTCGGCCTAGCTCCGGAGCCGTGGCAATCCGCGGATCACAGTGTGTTGCGATCCGAAGGGGGTGACCCGTTCGGATCACGGATCAACTGTGATCCGTTGCACCCCTACTAAATACCTTGGACGGTCTACTTTCCAAAAAGGGGTCATTTGGGAGTATTTTTGGGACTCAAGAAATGAGATGGTTGATCGCAGGGCTTTTTTTCTCAGATAATAGGTGCAGGAACTCTGACCTTCACCCTTCGTTTCTGCTCCCTACCCGCCCCCGAGCACCGTTCCTTGGTTCCACCTCCTACCGAGCTCCACCCATTTTAGAGAATACAGAACCAAAAGGATGCTACTAAAGAATTGGCACAGAATTTGTTAATGATAACAAAGAAAGACAGTAAAATGGATCCCCTGCAGTGAGCAACAATGGACCCTACCCCAGCAACATTAGCCCCCCACAGAAATAACAGACCTCACCCCAGCAAAAATGGAGCCCCCACACAACAATAGAAGACCCCCCCCCCCGATAACAAAATACCACCCCAGGAACAATAGACCCCCGGAAGCAACAACAGATGCCCCAGCAGACTGCATAGACCCTCCAGAGGCAGCAACAATAGAACTCTCCCTCAACAGTAGATCCCTCACAGCAACAATTGTTCCCCCATAGAAACATAAGACCCCCCCCCACTAGCAACAATAGATCTACCCAGCAACAAGAGACCGCCACACAAAAATAGATCCCCACCAGTGAAATAGATCTCCCAGCAGCATCAATAGACCCTCCAGCATAGGCGTGCGCAAGGGGTGTGCCTGGGCACACACTAATCCTGAGGCTGGCAACCTGTCAATGGTGGGCAGGTGACAGGTAAACTTCAATCCTTCTTTAGCGACCCTCAGAACTTGTACAAGAGAGGTGACGGGGGGTGGAATTTAGTGGAACCGATCTGTATTTTCCTCCTGCAGCAGCTGAAAGTAGGCTTCTCCTCCTCTCCGTTTTGTCAACATTCAGCTGCCACAGGAGGAAAATATAGGGAATCAGTACTAATATATGCCACCCCTCGTTTCCCTGTTCCTCTTCCTTCTGTTGCTCGGGTCCCCCTGTGTGCTCCCTTGCTCCTCCCTTCCTCCCATTGTTTTAGGATGGAGAGCGGGGAAGAGGCCGGTAAATATGTCAAACGCATATGTGTTGGAGCTTTGGGGTGCACACCCTAATGCAATAGGCAATATGCGGCCGCTACTCACATATGCGCTCGCTTCTGCACACAAGCTCGTCAGGACGGGACGCTTTAAAACAAAACAAAAAAAAAATTGTTTTCTTATTTATTTTAATTGATTTTATTTATTTTTACACTGTTTTAAAAAAAAAAAAAAATGGGTCACTTTTATTCCCATTACAAGGAATGTAAACATCCCTTGTAATAGGAAAAAGCATGACAGGTCCTCTTATATATGAGATCTGGGGGTCAAAAATACCTCACATCTCATATTTACACTAAAATGCAATAATAAAAATAAAAAAATGTCATTTGAAAAAATGACAACAAAAAATGTGTCCCCAACAGCGTCCCTCCTTACATCAGGCGCCCCCAGCAGAGTCCCTCCTTACATCAGGCGTCCCTCCTTACATCAAGCATTCCCAGCAGAGTCCCTCCTTACATCAGGTCTCTCCAGCGGAGTCCCTCCTTACATGAGGCGTCCCCAGTGGAGTCCCTCCTTACACCAGGCATTCCCAGTGGAGTCCCTCCTTACATCAGGCGTCCCCAGCAGAGTCCCTCCTTACATCAGGCGTCCCTCCTTACATCAAGCATTCCCAGCGGAGTCCCTCCTTACATCAGGCGTCCCCAGTGGAGTCCCTCCTTACATCAGGCGTCCCCAGCGGAGTCCCTCCTTACATCAGGCATTCCCAGCGGAGTCCCTCCTTACACCAGGCATTCCCAGTGGAGTCCCTCCTTACATCAGGCGTCCCCAGCGGAGTCCCTCCTTACATCAGGTGTCCCCAGTGGAGTCTCTCCTTACATCAGGCATTCCCAGCGGAGTCCCTCCTTACATCAGGTGTCCCCAGTGGAGTCTCTCCTTACATCAGGTGTCCCCAGTGGAGTCCTTCCTTACATCAGACATTCCCAGCGGAGTCCCTCCTTACATCAGGCGTCCCCAGTGGAGTCCCTCCTTACATCAGGCGTCTCCAGTGGAGTCCCTCCTTACATCAGGCGTCCCCAGTGGAGTCCCTCCTTACATCAGGCGTCCCCAGTGGAGTCCCTCCTTACATCAGGTGTCTCCAGCAGAGTCCCTCCTTACATCAGGCGTCCCCAGTGGAGTCCCTCCTTACATCAGGCGTCCCCAGTGGAGTCCCTCCTTACATCAGGTGTCCCCAGTGGAGTCTCTCCTTACATCAGGCATTCCCAGCGGAGTCCCTCCTTACATCACGTGTCCCCAGTGGAGTCTCTCCTTACATCAGGTGTCCCCAGTGGAGTCTCTCCTTACATCAGTGTCCCCAGCGGAGTCCCTCCTTACATCAGACATTCCCAGCGGAGTCCCTCCTTACATCAGACGTCCCCAGCGGAGTCCCTCCTTACATCAGACGTCCCCAGCGGAGTCCCTCCTTACATCAGGTGTCTCCAGCGGAGTCCCTCCTTACATCAGGTGCCCGCAGCGGAGTCCTTCCTTACATCAGGTGCCCCCAGCGGAGTCCCTCCTTACATCAGGTGCCCCCAGCGGAGTCCCTCCTTACATCAGGTGCCCCCAGCGGAGTCCCTCCTTACATCAGGTGCCCCCAGCGGAGTCCCTCCTTACATCAGGTGCCCCCAGCGGAGTCCCTCCTTACATCAGGCGTCCCCAGCAGAGTCCCTCCTTACATCAGGTGTCTCCAGCGAAGTCCCTCCTTACATCAGGTGTCCCCAGTGGAGTCCCTCCTTACATCAGGCGTCCCCAGTGGAGTCCCTCCTTACATCAGGCGTCCCCAGTGGAGTCCCTCCTTACATCAGGCGTCCCCAGTGGAGTCCCTCCATACATCAGGCGTCCCCAGTGGAGTCCCTCCTTACATCAGGTGTCTCCAGCAGAGTCCCTCCTTACATCAGGCGTCCCCAGTGGAGTCCCTCCTTACATCAGGTGTCCCCAGTGGAGTCCCTCCTTACATCAGGCGTCCCCAGTGGAGTCCCTCCTTACATCAGGTGTCCCAGCGGAGTCCCTCCTTACATCAGGCGTCCCCAGTGGAGTCCCTCCTTACATCAGGTGTCCCAGTGGAGTCCCTCCTTACATCAGGCATTCCCAGCGGAGTCCCTCCTTACATCAGGTGCCCCCAGCGGAGTCCCTCCTTACATCAGGCGTCCCCAGTGGAGTTCCTCCTTACATCAGGCGTCCCCAGTGGAGTCCCTCCTTACATCAGGTGTCCCAGTGGAGTCCCTCCTTACATCAGGCGTCCCCAGTGGAGTCCCTCCTTACATCAGGCGTCCCCAGTGGAGTCCCTCCTTACATCAGGTGTCCCAGCGGACTCCCTCATTACATCAGGCGTCCCCAGTGGAGTCCCTCCTTACATCAGGTGTCCCAGTGGAGTCCCTCCTTACATCAGGTGTCCCCAGTGGAGTCCCTCCTTACATCAGGTGTCCCAGCGGACTCCCTCATTACATCAGGCGTCCCCAGTGGAGTTCCTCCTTACATCAGGCGTCCCCAGTGGAGTCCCTCCTTACATCAGGTGTCCCAGTGGAGTCCCTCCTTACATCAGGCGTCCCCAGTGGAGTCCCTCCTTACATCAGGCGTCCCCAGTGGAGTCCCTCCTTACATCAGGTGTCCCAGCGGACTCCCTCATTACATCAGGCGTCCCCAGTGGAGTCCCTCCTTACATCAGGTGTCCCAGTGGAGTCCCTCCTTACATCAGGTGTCCCCAGTGGAGTCCCTCCTTACATCAGGTGTCCCAGCGGACTCCCTCATTACATCAGGCGTCCCCAGTGGAGTCCCTCCTTACATCAGGTGTCCCAGTGGAGTCCCTCCTTACATCAGGTGTCCCCAGTGGAGTCCCTCCTTACATCAGGCATCCCCAGTGGAGTCCCTCCTTACATCAGGTGTCCCAGTGGAGTCCCTCCTTACATCAGGTGTCCCCAGTGGAGTCCCTCCTTACATCAGGCATCCCCAGTGGAGTCCCTCCTTACATCAGGTGTCCCAGCGGAGTGCCTCTTACATCAGTGTCCCCATTCTGCCGTTCCGTGACCCGATCGTGGGACACTGGCGGACATCGAGTCCGGGGGTCCCGCGTGCACGGTCATGGAGACCGTGGCCGGCGTGTGTGCCCACTAGGCGGCAGATTCAAAGCAACGTATATATATATATATGTTGCTTTGCCTGCCCATGCCATTCTGCTGCTGTATAAGTGCGTGATGCAGTCGGCAAGCGGTTATACTGAAGATCAATACAGGACTGGGCAGTGCTGCCGACAGTGGTGGCTGGTGCTAAAAAAAAGAAAATAAACTGAAAAGAATTTGAAAAAAAAAAAAAACATCAAACGCTGCCACTGTGCCCACCAAATGCTGCCAATGGGCCAGTGTGCCCAATGCTGCCAGTGTGCCTCAAGTGTTGCCATAGTGCCCCAAACGTTTCCCACCGCATACCGGGAGGCGGCAAGGTGTGTCCTCCATTTCTTCCTCGATGAGGAAGACTCTTCTCCCGCCCGCTCCTCCTCTCGTCCTTCCAAGCCTGCTGCTTCAGCCAATCAGGTGACCAGTAACCAGACCCGGTGAACCTGATTGGCTGAGAGGCGGGCCAGTGTTAGGGAAGCGCTTCCCTAACACAGCATGGTTTAAACAGGGAACGCACAGCAGTGCGCCCTCTGTTTAACCATTAGGAAGCTGATTAGAGCCCACAGGCTCTAACCGAGAAGCCTATTAGAGCCTCTGGGGCAGATTCAGATACAATTGTGTATCTATCCGCGGGCGTAACGTATCTCAGATACGTTACGCCGCCGTAAATTAGGGCGCAAGTTCCGTATTCTGAAAGAACTTGCGCCCTAAGTTACGGCGGCGTAACGTATGTGCTCCGGCGTAAGCCTGCCTAATTCAAATTTGGATGATGTGGGCGTGTTTTATTCAAATTTAGTGTAACCCCACGTATTTGACGTTTTTTACGAACGGCGCATGCGCCGTTCGTAAAAGAATCCCAGTGCGCATGCTCGAAATTCCGCCGCAAATCGTCAATGCTTTAGACGTGAATGTAACTTACAGACAGCCCTATTCGCGAAACGACTTACGCAAACGATGTAAAAATTTCAAAATTCAACGCGTGAACAACGTCCATGCTTAACATTGCGTACGCCTCATATAGCAGGAGTAACCTTACGCCGGAAAAAGCCTAAAGTAAACGACGTAAAAAAAATGCCCCGGGCGTACGTACGTTTGAGAATCGGCGTATCTACCTAATTAGCATATTCCTTGCGTAAATCGATGGAAGCGCCACCTAGCGGCCAGCGTAAAATTGCAACTAAGATACGACGGCGTAAGAGACTTACGCCGGTCGGATCTTAGTCAAATCTATGCGTAACTGATTCTAAGAATCAGGCGCATAGATATGACGCCACAACTCAGAGATACGACGGTGTATCTGGAGATACGCCGTCGTATCTCCCTATTGAATCTGGCCCAAGAGGCGGGATTTATGATTTCTCCAATCACAAGCAGGGGGGCGGGGATTGTGCTCCTCCAGGCATTCCCGGCCAGGACAAGTACTGTCAGTGAGTAAAGCGGTGATGTGGCAGACTTTTTTGGGGACATCAGATTGGCCCTGGGGGGGGGGGGGGGGTGGCTGTGTCAGTTTCATTCTGGGACACTGTATTGTCCTGGAATGAAGGTGCCCGGGACAGACCTGCAAAATGCGGGACTGTCCCGGGCAGTGGCGGTTCGTCCATAGAGGGCGCTGGAGCGCCGCCCCCTCTGGCTCGCACCGCCACTGAGTCTAATAACATAGATTCATGCATTGCACAAATCTATGTGATTATCGCCGCTGCCGCTGTTCTATTCAGATGGTCGGCGCTCATGTCCGGCCATCTGAATAACGGCAGCTGGTTGGCTGTACGGAAGTGCCTATCGGAGCCAACGGCTCTGATAGGCTTTTCCGAGTACAGCCCTCGGGTCCCGGAAGCTTATACAAGGAACGCACTAGGGATGCGCTCCTTGGATAAGACTGACAGGCGTCTCAGCCAATCAGGTTGGCCGGTTCTGGCTACCAGTAACCTGATAGGCTGAGACGCCTGCCAGTCATCGAGGGCGGTAGAAGACTTTGAGGGACGTGGATGGCTGACTCCAGTAAAGGCAAGTGCCGGGCTGGGGGGGGGGGGTCACTTTACAGGGCACAGCGGCAACATCAATGGGCACAGTGGGGACAATTAAAGGGCACAGTGGCGACAATTAAAGGGCACAGCGGCGACAATTAAAGGGCACAGTGGTGACAATTGATGGCACAGTGGCTGTGTTTGATGGCATGCCACAGTGGCTGCGTTTGATGGCACAGTGGCTGTGTTTGATGGCATGGCACAGTGGTGACAATTGATGGCACAGTGGCTGCGTTTGATGGCATGGCACAGTGGTGACAATTGATGGCACAGTGGCTGCGTTTGATGGCATGGCACAGTGGTGACAATTGATGGCACAGTGGCTGCGTTTGATGGCATGGCACTGTGGTGACAATTGATGGCACAGTGGCTGCGTTTGATGGCATGGCACAGTGGTGACAATTGATGGCACAGTGGTGACAATTGATGGCACAGTGGCTGCGTTTGATGGCACAGTGGCTACGTTTGATGGCATGGCACTGTGGTGACAATTGATGGCACAGTGGCTGCGTTTGATGGCATGGCACAGTGGTGACAATTGATGGCACAGTGGTGACAATTGATGGCGCAGTGGCTGCATTTGATGGGCGCAGTGAGGCTGCAATTTTTTTTTCCGTTTACGCCCCCCCAAACATTTTAAGCACCAGCCGCCACTGGTCCCGGGCAATACGGGACAAGTGGGCACCCTGCTATGGATGCACCAGCCCCCCCCCCCCCAACCATAGCCGTGTAGCTAAACTTTGCAAATACAAAAGTCCACATCATGTTTTGCTAAATTGAAAACCTGACTAGCAACCCGGGTGGATTTTTGGCTGTCAAAGTGTTCCTGTGTGTGTTTTCTTATGCCTGTAATCCCAGGAAGATCCGTGTATTGGGGACGTCCCCGGGTCCCGTTCCTACGTAGGACACCACAGCCCGTTTCCTGATACATTGGCTCAGAGCAGGAAGTTTTCAGTGGCAGGTAAACGATGGGCGCGCTTTGTGTTGGCACAGACACGGCTTCTACATACACGGACTCTGCCAGCTGCAATAAATATAACGGCTGCACTTCGCTGCCTACAATATATCTCTATCAAGATGACAGTTTAAAAAACCTGACTGCACCCGGGCTTAATAGGCGCCTGGCCACCTTTTCTTCAGGTCAAACCCGGACACTTTAGCGGAGCACAGCAATCTTTTTTTATGGTATGAACTATACATACATTTTGCTATTAAAAATTTCTTAGCAGCGGTCAGAGTTGCCTACTAGTGCCCATCAGCTTATTTTTCTTTAACCACTTCCATACCGGGCACTTACGCACCTTCCCGCCCAAGCCAATTTTCAGCTTTCAGCGCTGTCGCACTTTGAATGGCAATTGCGCGGTCATGCTACACTGTACCCAAACAAAATTGGCGTCCTTTTTTCCCCACAAATAGAGCTTTCTTTTGGTGGTATTTGATCACCTCTGCGATTTTTTTTTGTTGCGCAACAACTAAAAAAAGACTGAAAATTTGGAAAAAAAAATAAGTTTTTATTTTTTTCTTTAAATAAGTTTTCTCTTTCAATTACGGGCACTGATATGGCGGCACTAATGGGCACCAATGAGATGGCACTGATGGACATTGATGAGGTAGTACTGACGGGCACAGATGAGGTGGCACTGATTGGCGGCGCTGGTATGCGACACTGATGGGCACTCATAGGCGGCACTGATGGGCACACATAGGCGGCACTGATGGGCACACATAGGCGGCACTGATGGGCACTCATGGGCGGCACTGGGCACTCATAGGCGGCACAGATGGGCACTCATGGGCGGCACTTATGGGTGGCACTGATGGATACTTATGGGTGGCACAGATGGGCACTGATAGGTGGGCACTGTGGGGTGGCACTGATGGACACTGTGGGGTGGCACTGATGGACACTGTGGGGCAGCACTGATTATGCCAGGTTGCCAGTCAGTGCCCATTTGTGGGCACTGATTGGCATCCTTTTTTGAATGCTTTTTTTTTTTTTTGCAGGTATTTTTTTTTTTTTTGCCCACCCTGGTGGTCCAGTGTGGCGATCCGAGGGGGGGCTGCGCTGATAAACAATCAGCGCGAACCCCCCCTGTCAGGAGAGCTGCCGATCGGCTCTCCTCTACTCGCGTCTGTCAGACGCGAGTGAGGAAGAGCCATCAACGGCTCTTCCTGTTTACATCGTGATCAGCCGTCATTGGACACGGCTGATCACGTGGTAAAGTCTCCGCCGGAGGCTCTTTACCGAGATCGGAGATGCAGGGTGTCAGACTGACACCCCGCATCACCGATCGCCGCGATGCGCGCCCCCACAGGCGCGCGCGGCATGAAATCCTGCAGGACGTTCTGAAACGTCCTGTCAGGATTTCATTACCACTTCCCGGACGTAAATCGGCTATAGGCCGGGCGGGAAGTGGTTAACCACTTAAGACCCGGACCTTTAGGCAGCTAAAGGACCCGGCCAGTTTTTGCGATTCGGCACTGCGTCGCTTTAACTGACAATTGCACGGTTGTGCGACGTGGCTCCCAATTAAAATTGGCGTCCTTTTTTCCCCACAAATAGAGCTTTCTTTTGGTGGTATTTGATCACCTCTGCGGTTTTTATTTTTTGCGCTATAAACAAAAATAGAGCGCCAATTTTGAAAAAAATAACTCAATATTTTTTCCTTTTTGCTATAATAAATATCCCCCAAAATATATAAAAAAAACTTTTCCTCAGTTTAGGCCGATACGTATTCTTCTACCTATTTTTGGTAAAAAAATAAATCGCAATAAGCGTTTATCGGTTGGTTTGCGCAAAATGTATAGCATTTACAAAATAGGGGAAAGTTTTATTGCATTTTTTATTAATTATTATTTTTTTACTACTAATGGCGGCGATCAGCGACACTTCGGACAATTTTGACACATTTTTGGGACCATTGTCATTTTCACAGCAAAAAATGCTATAAAAATGCATTGTTTACTGTGAAAATTACAATTGCAGTTTGGGAGTTAACCACTAGGGGGCGCTGAAGGAGTTATGTATGACCTAATATGTGTTTCTAACTGTAGGGGGGTGTGGCTGTAGGTGTGACGTCATCGATTGTGTATCCGTCATCCCAGCGCCCCCCCCCCCACCTCAGGCCAAACGCGGTACTACACATCGCTTTGGCCTAAATCCTGCTCGTATTGCGAGACAACGCTCGCAAACCGCGTCAGGGATTTTTCAAAATACAGTGCTCATAACGCAAAACGCTCGTTAACCGCGTTACTCGCGATCCGAGGTTCCACTGTACCTTCATCCCCCCTCCAGGTCTACATCAAGGGGAACAGTGAATAGAGAATCTTAGCATCTTATTTCACAACTATTGAGGGGGTGACAGAACAGAGCATGCAATGAAAGCCCTGTTGAGAAGGTTCAGGAGCAGCACTTGTCTCAATCTTCATTTTGAATCCTCCACTTCTGAAGATGACTTTCCTGAACCCCCTCCATCACCATGTTTCTCTAAACCGGTCTTTTCCACTGACCCCCAGTGTAAGGCCTCGTACACACGATAGGTTAACCAGAGGACAACGTTCTGAAGGACCATTTTCATCGGTCAAAACCGATCGTGTGTGGGCCCCATAGGTTAAAAAAAGCCAACTTGCTTTAAAATTAACCTATGGATTGGTTAACCGATAGGTCAAAACCGATCATTAGTAGGTTAAAAATCCACGCATGCTCAGAATCAAGTCGACGCATGCTTGGAAGCATTGAACTTCGTTTTTTTCAGCACGTCGTTGTGTTTTACGTCACCGCGTTCTGACACGATTGGTTATTAAACCTATGGTGTGTAGGCGCGACGGACCATCAGTCAGCTTCAATCGGTTAACCTATGACAGCGGTCCTTCAGACCGTTGTCCTCTGGTTAACCTATCGTGTGTACGAGGCTTAAGGCAGGGTTAGACAAATTTGCTTGGAATCTAGGAGCCAGCTAAAAAAGTTAGGAGCCAGAAAACGCGCCCCGTCCCGACGAGCTTGCGCGCAGAAGCGAACACATACGTGAGCAGCGCCCGCATATGTAAACGGTGTTCAAACCACACGTGAGGTATCGCCGCGATTGGTAGAGCGAGAGCAATAATTCTAGCCCTAGACCTCCTCTGTAACTCAAAACATGCAACCTGTAGATTTTCTTAAACGTCGCCTATGAAGATTTTAAAGGGTAAAAGTTTGTCGGCATTCCACGAGCGGACGCAATTTTGAAGCGTGACATGTTGGTTATGAATTTACTCGGCGTAACATTATCTTTCATAATATTAAAAAAAAAATGGGGATAACTTTACTGTTGTCTTATTTTTTAATTAAAAAAAGTGTAATTTTTTCCCAAAAAAAGTGCGCTTGTGAGACCGCTGCGCAAATACGGCGTGACAGAAAGTATTGCAACGATCGCCATTTTATTCTCTAGGGTGTTAGGATAAAAAATATATATAATGTTTGGGGGTTCTAATTAGAGGGAAGAAGATGGCAGTGAAAATAGTGAAAAATTACATTAGAATTGCTGTTTAAAGCAGGGGTTCACCCTATTAATAAAAAAAAAAATTTTTTTCCTCTAGCATAAAATTCGGCATAGTAGCGCGAGCTACAGTATGCCTGTCTTTATTTTTTTATCCCCGTACTCACTGTGCACTCGTAGATACAAGATTACGACTCCCCGCGGGGAATGGGCGTTTCTATGGAGAGAGAAGGTGATTGACGGCCGGCTCTGGCACGTCACGCTTCTCCGGAATAGCCGAAATAGGACTTGGCGCTTCACGGCGCCTGCGCATAGTCTGTGCGCAGGCGCCGTATAGCGCCGTGAAGAGCCGAGACCTGTTCCAGGTGTCTTCGGGGAGCGTGACGTGCCAGAGCCGGCCGTCAATCACCTTCCCTCTCCATAGGAACGCCCATTCCCCCCGGGGAGACGTAATCTTGTATCTACGGGGGAACAGCGAGTACGGGGCTAAAAAAATAAAGACAGGCATACTGTAGCTCGCGCTACTATGCCTCATTTTATGCTAAAAAGGTGATATGGAGGGTGAACCACCGCTTTAACTTGTAATGCTTAACTTGTAATACCAACAACCACCACCAGATGGCGCCAGCTTCCAAGCCAAGTCGCCAGCTTACACATCTGGTGGTAATAACTTGTAATACCAACGGCTCACCACCAGATGGCACCAGCTTCCAAGCCAAGTCGCCAGGACCCTATTTCTAGTCGCCATGGCGACCTGTCGCCTGGGATTTGTCGAGCCCTGGCTTAAGGGGACGCTACAAGTAGGGGATTGCCTGAGATGTCAAAATTATTTCAAGTGTTCCTCTTGGGAAAAAGTATTGGAAAGACTACACCCTCCCCCACATCATTCACACAGATAACATACAGAGATATACATTTGTCATGAATAGAGATAGAAGCTCAGGAACAGTTTCACAATAGTTATTTTTTTTATAAAAGAAATAGACAGTTATAAGGTACAGACATTCTAAGTGCTCAGCATCTCTTCATCAGAGAAAAGTGCCATTAATAAAATAATGGGGACCGCATGAAGTTCAGGACTTGACGCACAATACACAACGGAAGCAATACATTACCATGTACATACAGCGCTACCCTATTACCAGTCCACCCAGAACACACATTTCAGTTGTTGGCGGACACTGAAAATAAAGTATATCTAAACCCAGGAACAAAAAATGTCATTTATTTTTACAGCCCTTACATATGGTAGCTGCTTTAGTTTTCAATTTGTTTTGGCTACATACAGTTTCTGCAATTACAGAAATATACCTATAAGTGGCTTCACTGTATTTCTGACTTCCTATGCCCGGACCTGAAATCCTAAACAATTATCAAACTTTCCAGTTGTCTTCTGGGATATATCACACCTCCCTTCGGTGTTATGGTGAGGAGAGGTGGAGGCATTTGTAGTGCAAACTAGAAGAGCAGCCTAAAAGCACAACACTCCTCCTCTACTGTAAAACAAGAAGCGGATCACTGGCAGGATCACCAGAAAGAAATAAAGGTAAAAAAGTTATCTTCAATAACAGATTACTCTTCTGACTGCCGCCTCTCCTGACCCATGCCTGGATAACAGATAAGCTACAGATTGCCACCTGCCCTGACCCATGCCTGGATAGCAGATAACCTACTGAATACCACCTGGCCTGACCCTTGCCTGGATAATGGATAAGCTCCTGATTGTCACCTACCCTGACACTTGCCTTGATAATGGATAAGCTACCAATTGCCACCTACCCTGACCCTTGCCTTGATAATGGATAAGCTACCAATTGCCACCTGCCCTGACCCTTGCCTGGATAATGGATAAGCTACCAATTGCCACCTACCCTGACCCTTGCCTTGATAATGGATAAGCTACCAATTGCCACCTACCCTGACCCTTGCCTTGATAATGGATAAGCTACCGATTGCCACCTACCCTGACCCTTGCCTTGATAATGGATAAGCTACCAATTGCCACCTACCCTGACCCTTGCCTTGATAATGGATAAGCTACCGATTGCCACCTGCCCTGACCCTTGCCTTGATAATGGATAAGCTACCAATTGCCACCTACCCTGACCCTTGCCTTGATAATGGATAAGCTACCAATTGCCACCTACCCTGACCCTTGCCTTGATAATGGATAAGCTACCAATTGCCACCTACCCTGACCCATGCCTCGATAACGGATAAGCTAATGATATCCAGGCATGGGTCAGGGCAGGTGGCAACCAGTAGCTTATCCGTTTATCCAGGCAAGGATCAGGGCAGGTGGCAAACGATAGCTTATCCGTTATTCAGGCATGGGTCAGGGCAGGTGGCAAACGAATAAGCTGCTGATTGCCACCTGCCCTGACCCTTGCCTGATAACGGATAAGCTATCGATTGTCACCTACGCTGACCCTTGCCTGGATAATGGATAAGCTACCAATTGCCACATGCCCTGACCCTTGCCTTAATAATGGATAAGCTACCGATTGCCACCTACCCTGACCCATGCCTTAATAATGGATAAGCTACCGATTGCCACCTACCCTGACCCATGCCTTAATAATGGATAAGCTACCGATTGCCACCTACCCTGACCCTTGCCTCGATAACGGATAAGCTAATGATATCCAGGCATGGGTCAGGGCAGGTGGTAATCAGTAGCTTATCTGTTATCCAGGCAAGGATCAGGGCAGGTGGCAAACGGATAAGCTGCTGATTGTCACTTACCCTGACCCTTGTCTGGATAACGGATAAGCTACCGATTGTCACCTGCCCTGACCCTTGCCTGGATAATAGATAAGCTACTGATATTCAGGCATGGGTCAGGGCAGGTGACAATCGGTAGCTTATCCGTTATCCGGGCAGGACATGTGGCAATTGGTAGCTTATCCATTATCCAGGCATGGTACACGGCAGGTGGCAATCGGCATCTTATCCCTTATCCAGGCATGGGTCAGGGCAGGTGGCAAACGGATAAGCTACTGATTGTCACCTACCCTGACCCTTGCCTGGATAACAGATAAGCTACTAATTGCCACCTGCCGTGTACCATGCCTGGATAACGGATAAGCTACTGATTGCCACCTGCCCTGACCCTTGCCTGGATAAGGGATAAGCTACTGATTGCCGCCTACCCTGATCATTGTGTGGGTAATAGTTAAGCTGCTGATTGCCGCCTGCCCTGACCCTGTATAACAATGGGATACAGCCACACCTAACAAACACATAGCAACCCCCACCTTAAACCATCTAGCAATGGTTTCTGATGAACTTCATCTTCATATATTCTTGAGGTCAGACTGGGGTTCTCAGTCACCCTGTGCTCCTAAGCTCACCCGCGGACCCGGAGTCCCGCGATCGGTCCCCGGAGCTGAAGAACGGGGAAAGCTGTATGTAAACACAGCTTCCCCGTTCTTCACTGTGGCGGCGTCATCGATCGTGTGTTCCCTTTTATAGGGATACACAATCGATGACGTCACATCTACAGCCCCACCCCCCTACAGTTGTAAACACATATTAGGTCACACATAAGCCCTTCAGCGCCCCCTTGTGGTTAACTCCCAAACGGCAATTGTCATTTTCACAGTAAACAATGCATTTTAAATGCATTTTTTTGCTGTGAAAATGACAATGGTCCCAAAAATGTGTCAAAATTGTCCAAAGTGTCCGCCATAATGTCGCAGTCACGAAAAAAAAAAAAAAAAAAAAAAAAAAAAATGATAAAAATGCAATAAAACTATCCCCTATTTTCTAAACGCTATAAATTTTGCGCAAACCAACCGATAAACGCTTATTGCGATTTTTTTTTTACCAAAAATAGGTAGAAGAATACGTATCGGCCTAAACTGAGGAAAAAAAAAGTTTTTTTATTTATTTTTGGGGGATATTTATTATAGCAAAAAGTAAAAAATATTGCATTTTTTTCAAAATTGTCGCTCTATTTTTGTTTATAGCGCAAAAAATAAAAACCGCAGAGGTGATCAAATACCACCAAAAGAAAGCTCTATTTGTGGGGAAAAAAGGACGCCAATTTTGTTTGGGAGTCACGTCGCACGACCGCGCAATTGTCTTTTAAAGCGACGCAGTGCCAAATCGCAAAACCTGGCCGGGTCCTTTATCTGCATTTTTGTCCGGGTCTTAAGTGATTAAGGTCCTGGGGGGGATTCAAGTACCAGTGGGCATATTAGCCAAAAAAGTGAGAGGCGGCTGCTATAGGTGAAAAGGCGTATAAGGCTATTTACGTAGAACAGAACATGAACAGGTAAACCCTACAGAGAGGAAACGTCAGAAAAAAGAAAACGAATGCAGCCACCGCATATAAAAAGACAAGCGAGCTGTAATATAATGACATTTTTGTTTTTGGGAGTTATATACATTTAGGGCTCTACTGGAGTTCCTGCTTCTGCTGAAATGCTCTGACCAATAGGCTCCTTTCACACGGTCGACCTGCCTGCCTTCCAATAAGATCCCGCTCAGAACTGACGGATGGCGATACGTTCGGCATCCGTCCAGCGGATCAGATGACAATGAACATGCTGTCCGTTTTCATCCGCTCTCCCCACAGAGAACAGTGGGGCACGGACAGGTCCATCCCTGCACAATGAGAGGAGACGGGCCTGTCATCCACCGGCTCAGCGGGGACAAATGAAGCGATGTCCCGCCTCGTGTGAAAGGGGACACACAATCCACTCCTGTTTTTCAAAATGTACAGCTAGGGGAAAAAAGTATTTGATCCCCTGCCGATTTGAAATGTTTGCCCACTGACAAAGAAATTATTTCTATCATTTTAATGATCGGTTTATTTTATCAGTGAGAGACAGAACAACAAAAATATCCAGAAAAACGCATTTAACCGCTTAAGGACCGCCTCCTGCACATTTACGTCGGCAGAATGGCACGGCTGGGCACAGGCACGTATAGGTACGTCATGTGCTAGCGCCCAGCCATGGTTTTGCGGGAGCGCGCCTGCGACCCGGTCCGAAGCTCCGTGACCGCGGGACCAGCGGACCTGATCGCTGCTGGAGTCCCGCGATCGGTCCCCGGAGCTGAAGAACGGGGAGAGCCGTATGTAAACACACCTTCCCCGTTCTTCACTGTGGCGCTGCATCGATCGTGTGATCCCTTTTATAGGGAGACTCGATCGATGACGTCACACCTACAGCCACACTCCCCTACAGTTGTAAACACACACTAGGTGAACCCTAACTCCTACAGTGCCCCCTGTGGTTAACTCCCAAACTGCAACTGTCATTTTCACAATAAACGATGCAATTTAAATGCATTTTTTGCTGTGAAAATGACAATGGTCCCAAAAATGTGTCAAAATTGTCCGAAGTGTCCGCCATAATGTCGCAGTCACGAAAAAAAAAAAAAATCGCTGATCGCCGCCATTAGTAGTTGAAAAAAAAAAATGATAAAAATGCAATAAAACTATCCCCTATTTTGTAAACGCTATAAATTGTGCGCAAACCAATCGATAAACGCTTGTTGCGATTTTTTTTACCAAAAATATGTAGAAGAATACGTATCGGCCTAAACTGAGGGGGAAAAAAATGTTATTTATTTTTGGTGAATATTTATTATAGCAAAAAGTAAAGAATATTGATTTTTTTTTCAAAATTGTCGCTCTATTTTTGTTTATAGCGCAAAAAATAAAAACCGCAGAGGTGATCAAATACCACCAAAAGAAAGCTCTATTTGTGGGGAAAAAAAGGACGCCAATTTTGTTTGGGAGCCACGTCGCACGACCGCGCAATTGTCTGTTAAAGCGACGCAGTCCCGAACTGTAAAAACACCTTGGGTCTTTAGGCTGCATATTGGTCCGGGGCTTAAGTGGTTAAGGTCCTGGAGTGGCCTAGCCAGTCTCCAGACCTTAATCCCATAGAAGATATGTAAAAGGGAGCTAAAGGCTCGAGTTACCAAATGTCAGCCTCCAAACTTTAATGACTTGGAGAGGATCTGCAAAGCGGAGTGGGACAAAATCCCTCCTGAGGTGTGTGCAAACCTGGTGGCCAACTACAAGAAACGTCCGACCTCTGTGATCACCAACAAGGGTTTCTCCACCAAGTACTAAGTCATGTTTTGCAAAGGGGTGAAATACTTATTTTTTTAAATGCTTTTTCAGGATCTTTTTGTTGTTATTCTGTCTCTCACTGTTAACCACTTAAGACCCGGACCTTTAGGCAGCTAAAGGACCCGGCCAGGTTTTGCGATTCGGCACTGCGTCGCTTTAACAGACAATTGCGCAGTCGTGCGGCGTGGCTCCCAAACAAAATTGACGTCCTTTTTTTCCCACAAATAGAGCTTTCTTTTGGTGGTATTTGATCACCTCTGCGGTTTTTATTTTTTGCGCTATAATCAAAAATAGAGCGACAATTTTGAAAAGAATGCAATATTTTTTACTTTTTGCTATAATAAATATCCCCCAAAAACATATAAAAAACATTTTTTTCCCTCAGTTTAGGCCGATACGTATTCTTCTACATATTTTTGGTAAAAAAAAGGAAAAAAAAAAAAGAAAAAAAAAAAAATATCGCATAAGCGTTTATCGGTTGGTTTGCGCAAAATTTATAGCGTTTACAAAATAAAAGGATAGTTTTATTGCATTTTCATTAATTTTTTTTTCCTACTAATGGCGGCGATCAGCGCTTTTTTTCGTGACTGCGACATTATGGTGGACACTTCTGACAAATTTTTGGGACCATTGGCATTTTCACAGCAAAAAAATGCATTTAAAGTGGAGTTCCGGCCACATTTTCACTTTTTAAATATAAATACCCCTGTAATACACAAGCTTAATGTATTCTAGTAAAGTTAGTCTGTAAACTAAGGTCCGTTTTGTTAGGTTGTTACAGCATTTAGACACTTTTTATAAAATAGAAATTGACTGGGGCCATCTTAAGTGTGGGCATCATGAAGCCAGACTGTATGACTTCCTGGATTTCAGCCTTGCAGATCTAGCACATGCTCAGTGCTGCACAAGCAGTGTCAGATCAGGTTTCAGCACCTGTGCTGTCCAAGTCACATGATTCTTTGAGACTGGGGAGTGCACAGACTCCTGGAAAGTTACACCCACTACATTCCCAGGAGTCTGTGCGGTGTAGGTTAGGAAGCATTAAGCACCTAGGTGCAGGTAGTGGGAAGATTAACTATTCTGCCTAGCAACAACACTTTGAAGGCATCTAAAAAAAAAAAAAAAATATTTCGTAAAGGACTAATGACATTTTTTTAAAACTACTGATGTAATGTTATATTTATGGGTGGAACTCCACTTTAAATTGCATTGTTTATTGTGAAAATGACAGTTGCAGTTTGGGAGTTAACCACAGGGGGCGCTGTAGGAGTTAGGGTTCACCTAGTGTGTGTTTACAACTGTAGGGGGGTGTGGCTGTAGGACTGACGTCATCGATCGAGTCTCCCTATAAAAGGGATCACTCGATCGATACGCCGCCACAGTGAAGCACGGGGAAGCCGTGTTTACATACGGCTCTCCCCGTTCTTCAGCTCCGGGGAGCGATCGCGGGGGGGGGCGGCTAGAAACGAATAGCCGCGCCCTCATCCCGGATCGCTCCCCGTGGGTTACCGACTGCCGCATGTAGCGGGGGGGGGGGGGTCCCGATCGGACCCCAGACCCGCGGAAAGGCGGGGACATACATGTACGCCCATATGCCTGTACGGGTCATTCTGTGGACGTACATATACATGCGGCGGGCGTTAACCCGTTAAATGCTTTTTCTGGATTTTGTTGTTGTTATTCTGTCTCTCGCTGTTAAAATAAACCGACGATTAAAACTATAGACTGATCCTTTCTGTAAGTGGGCAAACGTACAAAATCAGCAGGGGGTTAAATACTCCCCCCCCCCCCCCCTCCCTGTATATCCTGGATGGTGTAATGGGGATCACCCACCCTAAAGTGGCCAGGAACAGAGCTAGGAGTTATGGAAATCTAAAATAAATAGGGATATAAATAAAAGATGTATAAATAAAGGGGTGATTTGCCCCCGGGGGTGCCACCAATTTCCGAAATCAGTTTTGGATGGACTGAACTTTTATCACGAACCTCTTTCCCGAATGGGAACATAAGAGGTGGATAAAATGCAGTGCATTATCAATAAGGCAAAGAGCCATGCGTAACTCACAGCAGCCAGGACTGATCTCCATCCATACCGACTGCTTTAAACTATGGCAGATACATTCTGATTGGCCGCCCCAAAAGAGAAACTGTCAAGGTAACTACAACCTGGAACAGCCGAGGCCCATAGCCAGCTTTGGGGGAAGCTCTGGCTGCACTCCTGTAGTGATGCAAAATTTGGTACACAACTCAGGTCTACAAAATTGTGCAAAGTGACCAATCGCGCTGCCCCACACCAATGCCTGGCTTCCAGAAAGTCGCACAGCGACAGCCCCCATTGCTGGATGGGAAACACCGACATCTGAACAACACAGAAACCAAAAGTGTAAATACCGTATTTAATCGGCGTATACCGCGCACTATTTTGCCCTGAAAATCAGGGCAAAATCGTGGGTGCGCGGTATACGCCAAAACCCGCGCCGAGTTTGAATACTACGCCGGCATATACCGAGCGCAGTACACTCGTGTATCTTCGGGTAGTTTCGTCGCCTCTCGCGCTGACGTCCTGGACGTACAGTACGTCAGCGCGAGAGTAGCCGAGCCTGCCCGACGATACACGAGTGTACTGCGCTCGGTATATGTCGGCGCAGTATTCAAACTCGGCGCGGGAAACGAGCGGGGAGGACGCCGGACCCGACGAAGAGGACACCCGAAGCCGCAGGCGGACGCCGGACCCGACGAGGCCGCCGATGGACGCCGCGCAAGACACCAAAACTGTAAGTACAAAAAACTTTTTTCCACAGGAATTCGGGGCAACTTTAGGGGTGCGCGCTATACGCGGGAGCGCGCTATACCCCGATAAATACGGTATATATTTTTCTCCTTTCCTTTCTTAGCAGACATATTTCAACGGTTTTGAAATGGAACTTGATTAAATGTGCATCATCACAGGGTGACTAACTACTACTGTGAATGCATCAGTATAAATGTGCCAACGTCCCAGTATAGTGAAAAATGGAAACGAATAAAGGCTAGAAAAAAAAATGCACTTTTGACGGGACACACGGGTAACGAATATAAAAATCTATAGATATTTATTATAAAGATGAATATATAAAAAGTATCTAGACTTGTAATACACTATTACATCAGCATAGGAACCCAACATATATTCCAATAATACTTCCAGAACCTTATACTAGTTCAAATACGTTCACACCATGAGAATGCATAAACATCAAATAATAAATATAAGGTTTGTGTCCTTGAAAATGGGTCCGGTATGCAGGATATTAATTCTTGCTTTGCTCAACATGTTTCGCGTAAAAACGCTTCATCAGGAGCATGGAAATTGTTAAAAAAGGCAGTAGAGGGTTAAACCGGACACAGTCTGCTGGTAAGCAAAAAAGAGAAGGGAAAAGGGAGGATTCCTCCAATATAATAGGTCTGGTGGCACCCCAGATAATAGAATGTAGATCAATGCACTAGCTGGACGGGACAGGAAATAGCAATATCTGCCCAATCATTCATCCAAAGAGGGATAATGGTAGCTAGAATCGTCCAGAATGCAAACCAACTGGGGAGGGAGAAGGGAGAGTGTCCTCCACAGTGCCTCTCCTGTATACTGCCAGTATACTAGCTATCATTATGTCTCTTTAGATGAACGATTGGGCAGATATTGCCATTTCCTGTCCCTTTTTTGCTTACCAGCAGACTGTGTCCGGTAGGGGTGCAACGGATCGTCACCGATCCGTGATCCGAACGGGTCACCCCGTTCGGATCGGCACACCACGCGATCCGTGGAGCGCTCCAGAGCCTCGGCCGTAGGAAAGTCCCCGGCTTCGACCTAGCTCCGGAGCGGCGGCCATCTTGCTCCACCCCAACCAATCACAGATCGGCTGTGATTGGTTGGATGTCCCGTCTCTGCTCACTGATTGGTGCTGGCTCTCCTGTTACCGCCTGGCCCGCCCCTTACCTAGTACTTACTTTGATCACGGTCACGATCGTCCGATCGACAAGTTTTTTGACCCAGGGCTTAAGGGTTAAAGAGGGGGGGATAGTCCCCCTTGGGAGCTTCTTCTATTGTGTTCAGCACAGAGACCTGAACCTATTAACCTCTGCAGAGCTGGAAGTTCAGTGCCAGAAAGAGGACCAGACCGGCCCCTGCACAGAAGATTTCTACAGGATCCAGCACCCTGAATGACGTGGGACATCATTCATTATATGTAAGCTAGGTCACTAAAGCTGTAGGGGAAAATAAAAACCTTTTTTAGATAAATTTCACATTTAATGGAAACCTGTTAGGATTGGGATGACTTAAAAAATGTGTGGGTTCTGATTACCATATAGAGCCATTGGCCCAGCTAGAGCCCAGACTTAAATCCGACTTTTTTTCATAAATCATTTTTTTTTTTTTTTGCTGATCTGAAAATGATCCAATCCGTGAGTTTTTTGACCCGTTGCACCCCTAGTGTCCGGTTTAACCCTCTACTGCCATTTTTAACAATTTCCATGCTCCTGATGAAGCGTTTTTACGTGAAACATGTTGAGCAAAGCAAGAATTAATATCCTGCATACCGGACCCATTTTCAAGGACACAAACCTTATATTTATTATTTGATGTTTATGCATTCTCATGGTGTGAACGTATTTGAACTAGTATAAGGTTCTGGAAGTATTATTGGAATATGTGTTGGGTTACCATGCTGATGTAATAGTGAGTGAGTGAAAAACTTATATAGCGCTACACATGCGAACTGAATCGCCTCTGGGCGCTTGTTTGACCACTTCTCCCTTGAGCTCAGAAGAGGTGGGTTTTGATCTTTCTCCTAAAGGCCAAGTGGTTCTCCTCCAACCGAATGGAGGTTGGCAAAGTGTTCCAAAGTCGAGGGTAGTGTATTACAAGTCTAGATACTTTTTTATATATTCATCTTTATAATAAATATTTATAGATTTTTATATTCGTTACCCGTGTGCCGCCAAAAGTCAATTTTTTCTAGCCTTTATTAGTTTCCATTTTTCATATTTCAATGGTTGCCAAAACTTCCACGGCGCTCTTTCTGGTCATTCACGTGAATACTGTAACCTTTTCAACAAATGGCGCCAAATCAAACTTTAT
This sequence comes from Rana temporaria, assembly GCF_905171775.1. Taxonomy (NCBI): domain Eukaryota; kingdom Metazoa; phylum Chordata; class Amphibia; order Anura; family Ranidae; genus Rana; species Rana temporaria. The sequence goes on from NC_053490.1 coordinate 14,897,169, forward strand.
CAAATATCCACAGCGGAGGGATGAAGAGGACAGGTCAGAAGAAGAATTTGTGTGTCCCGAGTACCAGTCTGAAAGTTTTAGTATTTGAAGCACATGCCCTTCCCAACGTGGCATCACAAGGCCACATTTTAGTGGGTAGAATTAGACATAGATGAACTACAGATGAGCCGGAGTGTGGCAAAGTCAAAAGTGCGGCAAACGGGCAAAGCTTCAGCCCATGCAATGCATTTCATCCATACGATCTCAGTTCGAAATTGGCTCAATTAATGCAAAACGAATCAGGTCATGACGCTTCGCCATTTGGGTAACTGAACTGCCTGCATATCCAAGTGCACCAGAGATGAAGACATTTAATAAGATGGCATTTGTAACGGAATGACCCGTGACACCCAAAGACTTTTGAAGGATGGGGGGTAAGTATGTCTTCTCCTAAGTCCCCATTCACATCTAGGCGTTTTGTCGCCTGTAGTTTGACGGCCCTGCCGCCAGAGGGATGAAAAGACATTGCCCTCTATGGAGATGGTTCACATCTCCACGCTGAACGCCTGCTGCCTGAAAAAAGGTCCCGGACCTTTTTTCAGGCGGCTTTCGGCGTTTGGGAACCATTTCCATAGAGGGGCACATCTAGGCAGACAATCGCGGCGTTTTGTCGCCGCAAATCGCGGTACAAAACGCCGCTATTTGCCGCCGCAATTCGCGGGACAAAACGCCGCAAATTTTTCTGCCTAGATGTGAATGGAGCCTAAGACCTTTCATTGTGTGAAGATGCTATTGATGATAGATACCCTGTTTCCCCAAAAATAAGACCTACCCTGAAAATAAGACCTAGTGCTATTTTCCAGGAAGGCGGCAATATAAGCCCTACCCCGAAAATAAGCCCTAGTTAAAAATGCTTGTAAAATCCTATAATCCACTATATTACAGTAGTTTATAATGTACAATGTGTGTGTTTCTGTAATGTAATTGTGGGGAAGAGAGTTGCGGCGGGTAACGGAAGTGCAGAGCGGCGCTATAACAAATGTATTTGGCACAATTATATTTCAGAAACACACATTGTACATTATATAATACTGTAATAGAGTGGATTATAGGATTGTACAAGCATTTTAACTCAGTTCACACTGGGGATTCCTGACAGGCAGGGAGGGAGAGGGGGAGAGAAGACAGCACATTACCTGGTAAGACCTACCCTGAAAATAAGCCCTACTGTGTCTTTTGTTGGCATAATTAATATAAGACCCAGGCTTATTTTCGGGGAAACACGGTATGTGTTGTGAGTTAGCAGTCTAAAGGTCTACTTAGTTAGTATCTCAACAGCCTAAATTAAGCATTGAAGTAGACACTATTATTGACCGGTTAGGGGTCAGCATGAAATCAAACTGTAATATTCCAAGATATCCTGCAAAACATGAATTATCATTTATCAGTCACCCTATGCCCAAAAGGGGCACAGGGTGACCCTAGACCCAAGAGTCATTAGTGACGCTGGCACAGGAGTACCCCCCATCCTTCAAAAGTCTTTGGGTGTCACGGGTCATTCCGTTACAGCATTCATCCTGGAACTACACAGTAGGGGGTGTCAAAGTGTCCAACGGATACTCCCACTGTGAAAGGCCATCAGACCTAATACTAGTCCAGCACTGGTTAACATCTTGACGCAATTATCCAAACCTTCTGTAAAATGTAATGCAAAAGAGAAACCTCACGAAGTTGGCAAATAAATAAATAAATCTTAACGGGTTTGAGTCCAAGTCTGTATTTACGAATACATCAATGGACAGCTGACAACTTGGCAAGCTCAACAGAAACTTTGATGGTCTACCAAGAAGTCCAAAGCTGGCCATACACAAGTGATATTTGGTTTGTGCGGAAGTTCGCGTAAGTAGTCCTTCAGAGCATACAATCTCGCCTTCGAGCTAAAATTATTTTGTTTGGAAACCCATACACTTTTGTTCAGACCTACTGGAATGCAATTCCAGACATAGAAGGAGAACTTCCCTCAAAAAGTGAAGCCCTGCTGGTTCTAAAGCCTCATAGACACGATCGGACTTCCATCGGAATTTTCCTCTGAAGGACGTTGTCCAAATCACGTGATTTTTCTCCTCTTTACCGCCACCCTTTGGGCAACTTCTGCTATTGTTGTCTGATCTTTAGCATTGGTTCTGAGCATTTTGTACTTTGTACTTTGTACTTTAGTCCGATGGACTTGTACTTTAGAACACAGAAAAAAAATACTCCTGCACACGAGTGGATTGTCCAACAGTCAGTGTTCCATAGAAAAAGTGCCAAAAACGGTAACAAAGGCCTTGCTGCCCTTCATGGGTGGGGAATATCCTGGTGGCAAGAGAGAGGAAAGAAAAGGAAAAGGGCGCACCAGCCTAGTGTGTTACCGTTATAACAATTTAATGGAATAAAAATGGAATAAAAAACTACTCACAAAGAAAGCAGCATAGTAGGCTTATCAACAACGCTGTAGTGGATACCCTCCGAACCACACTCCAAATGGGGGGATGAAGGTGTGTCACTGCTGGCTGACACGTTTCGAGGCTCAAAGGACCTCTTCATCAGAGCCCAGCAGTGTAGACCCTTCCAAGAGCTCCCCTTATATACATATGGGCACTCATAAAGTGGAAGGGTCTACACTGCTGGGCTCTGATGAAGAGGTCCTTTGAGCCTCGAAACGTGTCAGCCGGCAGTGACACACCTTCATCCCTCCATTTGGAGTGCGGTTCGAAGGGTATCCACTACAGCGTTGTTGATAAGCCTACTATGCTGCTTTCTTTGTGAGTAGTTTTTTTATTACATTTTTATTCCATTAATTGTTATAACGGTAACACACTAGGCAGGCTCTTCCGATGGACTTGTGTACACATGATGGGATTTGCTCCATCAGACATTTGTGTCCAGAAAGTCTGTCTGTTCTCACAGAGAACATTTGTCCGATGAAAAAGCGAAAAAATGTGTCCGATGGAGCGTACAGGCGGTCGTATTGTCCGATCAAACAGGTCCGTCGGAGGTTTGTTGTCAGATTGTTGTGTATGGGCCTTTATTCTACTAGTGTATGGCCAACTTTTGTCCACAGATTACAATAACTCTTGTTGCTCCTCACACAGAGTCATGGCCCTTCCAAAGCAAGCTGTGAGAGGTTTCCGAGAGCTTAAACAATCAAAAACAAGGAGGTGGATGTTGCCTCCATTTTTTTTTAATCCATGAATGTGAATATAACATGGCAAGATATATTGGCTTGGCATGGTTACCACTAAATGTGGACTTCAAGTTGCAGGTCTTAATGACCCAAGGTTGCCATCTGTATGTAAACATTCCTTTTAATGGAAAGGCTCAATAGGCCTTAGGACAACACCACAAGCATTTGTGATCTACAATCCAACTCAGAATGTTGCGTGCAGGCCAACCCCATTCCGCCATTGCACCAAATGTTTGTGAATGGATATTGGGTACAAGATGGACAAAAATCCAGCCATTCACAGATATGATGGGGAATTGGGGCATGAGACACTCTCTATGGTACGATTGGATATTGGGTACAGGATGGACAACTGCCCAACAGGTGAGTACGTTTTTTTTAATAAATAACATATTTACACAAAGGAGTTCTCTGCCGTGTGCGATTTCTGGTGGGTGGCCAGTTGGTAGCTCCAGCAGAAGCTCTGCCCACATTCAATACAAATGTAAGGCTTTTCACCAGTATGGACGCGCTGGTGGCGGACGAGTTGGTAACTCCAGCTGAAATTTTTGCCGCACTGTGGGCAAGCATACGGCCTCTCTCCGGTATGGGTACGTTGATGTTTGTTGTAGTCGGAGTTGCGACTGAAGTTCTTGCCGCAAAGGGGGCACTGGAAAGGCTTCTCGTCGCTGTGCGTGACGCGGTGGCGGTCGCAGCCCACCTTGTCGATGAAACATTTGCCGCACTCGGGACAGGTGTAGGGCTTTTCGCCCGTGTGTATACGTTGGTGGGTCACCAGGACGGAGCGCTGGCTGAAGCTCTTGCCACAGGTGGCACATGTGTAAGGGCGCTCGCCGGTGTGAATGCGTTGATGCATCACCAGCTTGGAGCTCTCGCTAAAGCTCTTGCCGCACTGGTTACAGGTGTAGGGGCGCTCACCCGTGTGAGTCCTCTGGTGCGTGATAAGGTGTGAGCGCACGCTAAAGCTCTTGCCGCAGTCGCTGCAGGAATACGGCCGCTCGCCAGTGTGAGTGCGCTGGTGGATGACTAGCTTGGAACTCTCGCTGAAGCTCTTGCCGCACTCTATGCACGTGTACGGGCGCTCTCCGGTGTGAGTGCGCTGGTGGCGGACCAGCTGGGAACTCTCGCTGAAACGTTTGCCGCAGTCCAAGCAGGCGAAGGGTTTTTCACCAGTGTGAATCTTCTGGTGGCGGATGAGCAGAGAGCACGAGGTGAAACTTTTGCTGCAATCCATGCATGGGTAGGGACGCTCGCCGGTGTGGTTACGGTGATGCTGGATGAGCAGGGATTTTTGGCTGAACCATTTCCCGCACACTGTGCACAGGAAGGGCTTGGCTTTTGTGCCGGTTCCCTTCTGAGATCGGAACATTCGGCTAGTGGAAAATCGTGACCCGCAGGATGGTACAGGGCACTCCGGTCCTCCATTGTTGTTGGTTTCATTCTTCTCCCCTGTGTGAGTCTTCAACTCACCAACTGAAAGGTCATTGTCGCGGGCCTCTATTTTGTACCCACTCAGCAGCTTGTTTGAGGAATGATTGGCACTTGCCTCATTATCCTGACCAGAAGCATCAAATTCATTCGCAACGTTCAGAGACATTTGTTCTGGAGAGCTGCTGCTTGGGTTGCGATGTGTTTTGGTCGGCTTTCTCCTACGCCTGGGGTAATCTGCTAAGCTCCGCTTGGTGTTATTCCTCTCCTGACACAGGGAGGGCGCCGTTCTTGGGGCTCCATCTATTCCTTTAGACTCTGTGGAATAAAAAAAATAAAAAACAAGAATTACCTTTAGCAGTAACATTAGCCTAGAATATAGTAACATTTAGCTAGATACAGGTAGAGTTAGGTCGGAGTATCAGTAGATACGCCGACCTAACTCTAAATCTGCGCCGACCTAAGTTTAAGTGTATTCTCAAACAGAGATACACTTAAACCTATCTAAGATACGACGGCTTGCGCCGTCCTATCTTAGGGTGCAATATTTAGGCTGGCCGCTAGGTGGCGCTTCCATTGCGGTCGGCGTAGAATATGCAAATCACTAGATACGCCTATTCACGAACGTAGGCCTGGCCGACGCAGTACATTTATGCCGTTTCCGTAACGCTTTATCAGGCCTAAAGTTATTCCATCAAATAGATGGAATAGTAATGTTAAAGTATGGCCGCCATTCCCGCTTCGAAATTCGAAAATTTTACGCTGTTTGCATAAGTCGTCCGTGAATAGGGATTTACGTCGTTTACGTCCACGTCGAAATCAATAGGCCCGTGCGGCGGACTTAGCCGCAATGCACACTGGGAAATGTAGGCGGACGGCGCATGCGCAGTTAAAAAAAAACGTCAATCACGTCGGGTCAAGCCTCATTATCATAAAACACGCCCCCTCAGACAAATTTGAATTAGGCGCCCTTACGCCCGCCCGCTTTAGGCTACGCCGCCGTAACTTAGCAGGCAAGTACTTTGAGAATCAAGTACTTGCCTCGCTAACTTACGGCGGCGTAGCCTAAACACGCTAAGCTACGCCGCCTGCAAAGTTAGGACACCCTACCTGAATCTAGCTAATAGTTAGGTTGAAAAAAGTCTATCTAGTTCTGGTACAATATTTTTATTAAAAAAATATATATAAAAAAAGAGGAAAAACAGACAAGTTCCCACGCAGGGGATATGGACGTAAAACATAGGTACACATAAAGGCACATAATAGAATATATACTATTAAGGGAACAAATTATAAATTACCACTGTCTCCCCAGCCGGGGGCCGGGGGGCAGTGCGTTATGCCTGAGCCAGAAGACCCAGGGGCCAAGGCAGGTAAAAAAAAAGGGAGGGGGGCGGAGTTATTCGCAAAACAGGGGAGAAAAATAAAATAAAAAAGGAAAAAATAAAACAAAAACCAAAAAAAATAATAAAAAACATGCACAACAGAAGGAGAAAGAGGAAAGGAATAGAGCAGAACAGTGAGCAAAAGCTCAGAAACAAAGGAGTAGAGAGGAAGAACCCTCAGGCTGGACAAGGACAAATTAAATTTAGAGTCCCAGACTGGACGGGTGCAAACTAGGGAGTGTATGGGACCACCATGGGGCCCATATCTTAACCACTTAACCCCCGGACCAATATGCTGGCTAAAGACCCAAGGTGTTTTTACAGTTCGGGACTGCGTCGCTTTAACAGACAATTGCGCGGTCATGCGACGTGGCTCCCAAACAAAATTGGCGTCCTTTTTTCCCCACAAATAGAGCTATCTTTTGGTGGTATTTGATCACATCTGCGATTTTTAGTTTTTGCGCTATAAACAAAAATAAAGCGACAATTTTGAAAAAAATGCAATATTTTTTACTTTTTGCTATAATAAATATCCCCCAAAAACATATATAATTTTTTTTTCCCTCAGTTTAGGCCGATACGTATTCTTCTACCTATTTTTGGTAAAAAAAAAACGCAATAATCGTTTATCGGTTGGTTTGCACAAAATTTATAGCGTTTACAAAATAGGGGATAGTTTTATTGCATTTTTATTTTTTTAATTTCTTTTACTATTAATGGCGGCGATCAGCGATTTTTTTCGTGACTGCGACATTATGGCGGACACTTCGGACAATTTTGACACATTTTTGGGACCATTGTCATTTTCACAGCAAAAAAGGCATTTAAATTGCATTGTTTATTGTGAAAATGACAGTTGCAGTTTGGGAGTTAACCACAGGGGGCGCTGTAGGAGTTAGGGTTCACTTTGTGAGTGTTTACAACTGTAGGGGGGTGTGGCTGTAGGTGTGACGTCATCGATCGTGTCTCCCCTATAAAGGGGATGACGCGATCGATACGCCGCCACAGTGAAGCACGGGGAAGCCGTGTTTACACACGGCTCTCCCCGTTCTTCAGCTCCGGGGACCGATCGCCGCACTCGAGCGGCGATCGGGTCCCGGAGCGTCGGACCAGGCCGCGGGAGCGTGCCGCGGGCGCGCGCCCACGACCCACGGTTGGGTACAAGTACAGGACGTATATATACGTGCTTGTGCCCAGCCGTGCCATTCTGCCGACGTATATGTGCAGGAGGCGGTCCGGAAGTGGTTAAGAAATTTCGTATGGGAGTCTAGGAGGACGCTAGACATCTTTTCATGGACCATAAGAGTCGTCAGGGTATTCTTGACCTCTGAAAATGAAACAGAAGTTTTTTTCCAGGCCCTCGCTATTGTCCGCTTGGCAGCGATAAATAGGTATGTGGCTAATTTCTGCTGATGAGAGAAGAGGCCCGGAATTGGGCAGTGAAGTAATGCATACTTGGCGTCAAAAGTCTATCTAGTTCAACCAAAAAAATTTAAAATAATAATAATAAAGTGGAACCTTGGATTCCTAGCATAATCCATAGTTCCAGGAGAATGCCCGTAATCCAAAGTACTTGCATATCAAAGCGAATTTCTCCATTGAAGTCAATGGAAACGAAAATAATTAATTCCGCATAGACTTCAATGGCATGCAATATTGCATGTGGCCAGAGGTGGGGGGCGGCACTAGAGAGCCTCGTAAACACTAGGAAAGGGCAAAGGACACCTCGGCTGAACTCGGAAAACCTCAGAAACTGAATATTTGCGCAATTTTCCAAGCATTTACGAACAGCGCTGCTCGGCCATGGCGCTCCCCTACCTCAGCCGAAACACGGTATTGCACACCGCTTTGGCGTGAATCCTGCATGTTTTGCGAGACAACACTGGCAAAACGAGACAGGATTTTTTTTTTAAATACAGCGCTCGTTTCGCGAAACGTTCGTTACGTTGCGTTACTCGCAATCCAAGGTTCCACTGTAATAATAATAATAATAATGCTACAATGCCATATACACAATTCTGTACCCACAGTTGATCCAGAGGAAGGCAAAAAAAAAAAAACAGCAGAGAATGGTCCAATTTGCTACAGCAGGGGAAAAAATTCCTTCCTGATCCCCCGAGAGGCAATCGGATATTCCCCGGATCAACTTTACCTATAAATGTCAGTATCCAGTTATATTCTGTACATTCAGGAAAGAATCCAGGCCTTTCTAAAAGCAATCTACTGATCTGGCCAGAGCCACCTCTGGAGGGAGTCTGTTCCACATTTTCACAGCTCTTACTGTGAAGAAACCTTTCCGTATTTGGAGGTGAAACCTTTTTTCCTCTAGACCCGGGGTCTCCAAACTTTTCAACATGAGGGGCACATTGTAGATTTTACAAGTATTCGGGGGCCGAAAAAAAAAAAATCAGTTATGTGTCCCCATCAGCAGTGACCCAATCATTGATGTCCACATCAGCAGCGTCCCCATTATCGATGATGGGGACCCGTGTCCCCATCAGCGATGTCCCCATCGGCGGTGTCCCCATCAGAAGTGTCCCCATCAGAAGTGTCCCCATCAGAAGTGTCCCCATCAGAAGTGTCCCCATCAGAAGTGTCCCGATTAGCACATCAATGTCCCCATCGGCATTGTGGAACACATTTACCTGCTGCCTCCGCACTAGCCGACTTCAGCTTCTCTGTAACTCCCGACTCCCGCCCGCTGCTACACACGTGAAAGGATCGTTATTTCAAACAGTGGGCGGGAAGAGGGGAGTGATGTCACTGGTTGCCGGGACATTGGCGGTCCCAGCAGCCAATCCAAAAGAACGGCGTGGCAGCATGGGCGGGTGTGCGGCTTGGTTTCTTTGTTTGCAGGACCTGTCAGGACCTGCCAGCTGAGGGCAGGCGGGCCGGATAAACCACACAAGCGGGCCGGATGTGGCCCGTGGGCTGGTGTTTGGAGACCCCTGCTCTAGACGTATAGAGTGCCCCCTTGTCTTTTGTGTTGTGATTAAAGTGAATAACTCAACACCAAGTTCACTATATGGACCCCTTATATATTTGTACATGTTGATCATATCCCCCCTTATTCTCTGTCATGGACCTTGAGATATTAAAGTGTTTCTACTTGACATCTGTTACACAGGAGAGGGACATTCAATGCAAGGCTTTTGAAATGCTAAGTGGAACCAGCTTGTGAAATACCTTTTATTGTGTTCTGCAGGTTAAGAGCGGGTGTCGGAGACAGCCCGTCTGAAGATGTATGTGTTTATGCTAAGGGACTTTATATTGTTCTAAAGGTCAGAAGCCTCCTGTCAGCTGTATTGAATTAGCATTCTATTGTCTAAAGCAATGTAACCTCTCAGAGGTAGTAATTAAGTAGACCGGGTTATTGTGTACATTGATTACCCCCTGGGGCTTCTGTCTCAATACACAAGTCTTTCTATCCAAGCTATTGGACCAATCCCTGTTGACAATTTCAAGTCCTCATTTGCATGGTCAAGGAGGACTTGAGTGAAGACTGCATATACTTTACAATTGACCAATAGGAAAGCGGTTGTTGGGAGTGGGATGTTCCAAAATTCTGTATAAAAGTGTGCTGTGTACTTGAAAATAAAGAGTCCTGTTTGAACTTACATACAGCCTGCCTGGTGTTTGTTCTTAATGGGTCTGAACGGCACATAGCTGTAGTTCGGACCCCGGAACCTTGGATGACTGGACCATCAGACGCTGCAATCTGCAAGCTGACTCACTGGTAGCAGAGGAGTGTCGGGAGAGCAGAACTGGGCGAGAAAGGATCTCGTCACATTGGTTGGCAGCGGTGGGATTTGCTCTCCAGTTACTGGGACAACTCCAAACCACCACCATGAATGACCAGCTATGCAGCCTGGACGAGAACCATGCTAAAAGACTTGCTTGAGAGCCGTGGAGGGACCGGTGGGAAGAACAAGGCCACCCTGATCATTGCGCTAGCCGAGATGGATCAGAGGGATGGTGATGCAGGACCCCGGTCAGTTGAAGACTTGTTCCAGCAGCGAGTTCAACAACGGTTGGCATTATATGGCGCTAACCCATCAGAGACGGCCATACAGAATACCATTAGAGACCTCCAGCTGCAGGAACAGAGAGAACGAGAGCGGCAACAGAGAGCACGAGAGCAGCAACAGAGAGCACGAGAGCGGCAACAGAGAGAACGAGAATGGCAAAAGAGAGAACGAGAGCGGCAACAGAGAGAACGAGAGCGGCAACATGAGCTGGAAATCGCCTACAAACAGCTGCTAGACTCCGCTCAGCAGCAGGATGGGGCTCCCTTTGCCTGGGACTATGAGGAAATATCAGCTGACAAAGCTGAAATCCTGGCTGATGAATCAGCAGTGGAAAATCGGGAGCTTGCCATTCCCAAAGCAGAAGTGCTGGCAACAGGGCAGAGTGCTAGCAATCTCTGCCCAGCACCGGAACCAACTGTGGAGTTCCAGGGAGCCGGGGCAGTTGGCCCCCCTCCCCAGCAACAAGCTGAGGTAGTAAAGCTGTTACTCCCAGCTGAATCACTGGCAGCAGGGCAGGATGCTACTGGCTGCTGCACACGACTACAGCTTGAGCGGATATCGGTGGATGGGACTGTGGTCTCCACTCACAGCAACCCAGCGGAAGAGCTGGCAACAGAGCAGAGTGCCCCGGGCCTCTGCTCTCAACTAACAGAAGAGGGGGTTCCTGTGGTAGTGGATGGGATTCCGATCTCCACTGACACAACCCCAGAAAATGGTGCAGCACTGAGACAGGAGGATGTTGGCTTTGCTTTGCAAGCACCGGGGGATTTTCACCTAGCATCAGTGGATGGGACTTCAGTCTCCACTGGTATACCCCAGGAATGGTGGCCAGTTGGCCCAGATCCCCAACAGCATGATGAACTGAGCCCAGCCACCCTGTCTTCTCTCCAGCGGCTGAAAGGACTCCAGGGAGAAGGGCCAGTCCAGGCCTCTCCCCAGCGGCAGGCGTGTTCTCTGAGAGAGGCAGAGATTGGCTGGGTGAGTAATGCTCTGTTTGGGACAAGTTATCTGGGGTACTGGGTGGGTACCGGAATTGGGGTCTCTCCCAGTGTTAGTCTCCTGCCAAAGGGGGAGATGTGTGACAGACCTAGCCGGGACAGGGGCTTTTGGAGAGGACTGAATGCAAGCCTCTTGCCGTCCGATTATGGGCCAGGACCTCAAAACAGGAAGGCAGATGGGTCATCCCAGCAGACAGTCCTGGAACTTTAAGACTACTTTTCCAACATCCTCGAGTTGACCCGTTTGGGTCCCACTGCGGCTGTTGGACTGTTTCCCAGGGGAAGTAATGCCATGGACCTTGAGATATTAAAGTGTTTCTACTTGACATCTGTTACACAGGAGAGGGACATTCAATGCAAGGCTTTTGACATGCTAAGTGGAACCAGCTTGTGAAATACCTTTTATTGTGTTCTGCAGGTTAAGAGCGGGTGTCGGAGACAGCCCGTCTGAAGATGTATGTGTTTATGCTAAGGGACTTTATATTGTTCTAAAGGTCAGAAGCCTCCTGTCAGCTGTATTGAATTAGCATTCTATTGTCTAAAGCAATGTAACCTCTCAGAGGTAGTAATTAAGTAGACCGGGTTATTGTGTACATTGATTACCCCCTGGGGCTTCTGTCTCAATACACAAGTCTTTCTATCCAAGCTATTGGACCAATCCCTGTTGACAATTTCAAGTCCTCATTTGCATGGTCAAGGAGGACCTGAGTGAAGACTGCATATACTTTACAATTGACCAATAGGAAAGCGGTTGTTGGGAGTGGGATGTTCCAAAATTCTGTATAAAAGTGTGCTGTGTACTTGAAAACTTTGAACTTACATACAGCCTGCCTGGTGTTTGTTCTTAATGGGTCTGAACGGCACATAGCTGTAGTTCGGACCCCGGAACCTTGGATGACTGGACCATCAGACGCTGCAATCTGCAAGCTGACTCACTGGTAGCAGAGGAGTGTCGGGAGAGCAGAACTGGGCGAGAAAGGATCTCGTCACATTCTCCTCTTCTCAAGAGAGAATACATTCAGTTCCTCTAATCCAGGGGTCTCAAACTTGTGGCCCTCCAGCTGTTGCGGAACTACAAGTCCCATCATGCCTCTGCCTGTGGGAGTCATGCTTGTAACTGTCAGCCTTGCAATGCCCCATGGGACTTGTAGTTTCGCAACAGCTGGAGGGCTGCCAGTTTGAAACCCCTGCTCTAATCTTTCCTCATAGCTGAGCTCCTCCATGCCTCTTATCAGTTTGAGAGAGTGGGTAACCGCTCAAAGAGAACCAGGTAATCTGATTCCTGTGGTCCGAGCCAAGGGTGCAGGCAGTGCAATCAAAATGCAGGTTAGGATGAAGGAAAAAAGCTGGGACAGCCGCACTCCAAAAAAACTCCTCCTTTAATTAAAAATCACAAAATACATGCCACAGCAAAAAACAGCACAACAAAAGAAAAGCTGACGTTTCGCACTATGCCTTAGTGCTTCTTCATAGGCTATGAAGAAGCACTAAGGCATAGTGCGAAACGTCAGCTTTTCTTTTGTTGTGCTGTTTTTTGCTGTGGCATGTATTTTGTGATTTTTAATTAAAGGAGGAGTTTTTTTGGAGTGCGGCTGTCCCAGCTTTTTTCCTTCATCCTAACCTCTTATCAGTTTGGTTGCCCTTCTCTGCACTTTCTCCAGTTCCCCGATATCCTTTTTGAGAACTGGGGCCCAAAACTGAACTGCATATTCCAGATGAGGTCTTACTAATGATTTGTACAGGGGGGGCAAATTATATCTCTGTCTCTGGAGTCCATACCTCTCTATACAAGAAAGGACTTTGCTCGCTTTGGAAACCGCAGCTTGGCATTGCATGTTATTATTGAGCTTATGATCTACCAGAACCCCCAGATCCTTCTCCACCATTGATTCCCCCAGTTGTACTCCCCCTAGTATGTACTAACAGATCTGTGGGGGATGTTACAAGCATTTTCAAGTGTCAAAAGCACGTCTTACCACACACACAGGCCCGGATTCACAAAGCACTTACGCCGACGTATCTGGAGATACGCCGCGTCAGTGTAACTATGCCCCGTCGTATCTGTGCGCCGTGCCCACAATCTGAGATACGCCTAGAAATAGGCTTCCTACGACCAACGTAACTTGCCTACGCCGTCGTATCTTGGGCGCATATTTACGCCGGGCGCATTTGCCGCTCCCATAGATTTTCTATGCACATATACAAATGAGGGCAATGCGCCGATTCACAAATGTACTTGCGCCCGGCGCATAATATACGCGGTTTGCGTAAGTCGTACGTCCGGCGTAAAGTTATTCCCCATATAGGAGGCGCAACTCATGAACTCATGCAAAGGTATGGACCAGGGAACACAAGCTGTCGTATCTTTTGTCGTTTACGTTGTACGTGAATATGACTAGGCGTAGGTTACGTTCACGTCGTAGGCAGTGATTCGACGTATCTTAGGCAGTTGTTTCGACGCAATTCTGAGCATGCGCACTGGGATGCGGCCACGGGACGGCGCATGCACCGTTCATTTTAAGTATTTCTATGGCGCTTGGCCCATCATTTGCATGGGGTCACGCCTCATTAGCATGGCTCACGCCCACTGCCGACTTACGCCAAGGAAACCCAGCGTATATTTAAGAGCGAGTGGGAGCGAGTGCTTTGCGAATCCAGTGCTTGCCTCTGTGCGCTGCGCCAGCGTAGCGTAAAAGAGATACGCTACGGCGGCATAAATATGTGCCGATGTATGTGAATCCAGGCCTACCTGTCTCTGTGTATTGCTTTCACAAAGGAAGTTTACAGTGAGGGAAAAAAGGTATTTTATTAGTCTACAATTTTAATGGTACCGTATTTTCCGGCGTATAAGACGATTTTTTAACCCCTGAAATTCTTCTTAGAAGTCGGGGGTCATCTTATACGCCGGTAACCTAACATGCAGACCGCGGCCGTCCATTTTTCAAAAGCTGCGCCTCCTTCTTCTGCTGTTCCGTGATAGGCGGAACGGAACAGCAGAAGGAGGAGGCACGGCTTTTGAAAAAATGGACGGCCGTGGTCTGACAGATACTGCATGTCTTAGGATAAGGTAAGGGATCGTCAAGACATGCAGTGACACAGTGAGGCGTGTAATGGGGCACAGTGAGTCTGGCATGTAATGGCACAGTGAGGCATGTAATAGGGCACAGTGAGTCTGGCATGTAATGGCACAGTGAGGCATGTAATAGGGCACAGTGAGTCTGGCATGTAATGGCACAGTGAGGCATGTAGTGGCACAGTGAGGCATGTAATGGGGCACAGGGAGTCTGGCATGTAATGGCACAGTGAGGCATGTAGTGGCACAGTCTGGCATGTAATGGCACAGTGAGGCATGTAATGGGGCACAGGGAGTCTGGCATGTAATGGCACAGTGAGGCATGTAGTGGCACAGTCTGGCATGTAATGGCACAGTGAGGCATGTAGTGGCACAGTCTGGCATGTAATGGTGGCACAGTCTGGCATGTAATGGCAAAGTGAGGCATGTAATGGTGGCACAGTCTGGCATGTAATGGCACAGTGAGGCATGTAGTGGCACAGTCTGGCATGTAATGGCACAGTGAGGCATGTAATGGTGGCACAGTCTGGCATGTAATGATGGCACAGTCTGGCATGTAATGGTGGCACAGTCTGGCATGTAATGGTGGCACAGTCTGGCATGTAATGGTGGCACAGTCTGGCATGTAATGGCATGTAATGGCACAGTGAGGCGAGGCTAGTAGGAAGGGGGTCATCTTATACGGCGAGTATATCCCAAAACCAAAATTTTAGCTGGAAAATTAGGGGGTAGTCTTATACGCCGGCAAATACGGTAGGTTTATTTTATCAGTGAGGGACAGAATAACAACAGAAAAACGCATTTCAAAAAAAGTTATAAATTGATTTGCATTTTAATGAGTGAAAAGAGTATTTGATCCCCTATCAGTCAGCAAGATTTCTGGCTGCAAGGTGTATACTATGCAGGCAAAGAGCTGAGATTAGGAGCACTCTCTCAAAGGGAGTGCTCCTAATCTCAGCTTGTTACCTGTATAAAAGACACCTGTCCACAGGAGCAATCGGATTCCAATCTCTCCACCATGGCCAAGACCAAAGAGCTGTCTAATGACGTCAGGGACAAGATTGTAGACCTACACAAGGCTGGAATGGGCTACAAGACCGTCGCCAAGCAGCTTGGTGAGAGGGTGACAACAGTTGGTGCGATTATTCGCAAATGGAAGAAACAAAAAACCTTAGTTAGACTTACCGGTAACGGTATTTCTATGAGTCTTTCAGGACAGCACCTGGACAGCACCTGGAGAGAGCGCAGCTCCACCCACTTCCCAGGAAACACTGCAGTCAATGCTATAACTTCCGCCCCCTTCCACCATGGCCTCAGTTGTTCACGAGTACCTCCGGCCACGCTGAAATTAGATAAGCAGAACATAGAAACTACACGCATTAGCATATATATATATTATCTTTAATAATAAAAGGGCGGGTTATCGGTGCTGTCCTGAAAGACTCATAGAAATACCGTTACCGGTAAGTCTAACTAAGGTTTTCTCACCTCGTCTTTCAGGACAGCACCTGGAGATGATAACCGAGTACTTACTCTAGGGTGGGACCACCGCTTGCAGGACCTTCCTGCCAAAAGACTGCTCTGACACAGAGAGCAAATCCATCCTATAATGACGAGCGAAGGTGGAAAAGCTCGTCCACGTTGCCGCTTTACAGATGTGTTCTGGTGAAGCTCCAGCCCGTTCTGCCCAGGAAGTTGCCACCGCCCTAGTAGAATGGGCCATTACTCCTGGAGGAGGATCCAAACCTTTAGCTTTGTATGCCTCATGGATAGCCATACGTAACCATCTAGCCAGAGTATTCTTGGAAGCCCCATGCCCCTTGCGGGATCCTGAAAACAGAACGAAAAGCGAATTCGCCTTTCTGAACTCACTAGAGACCTCTAGATAGCGTCTAATGCATCTCCTGACATCTAAGGAATGGAATTCTCTCTCCTTCGGACAAGAAGGAGTTGGACAAAAGGTAGGTAACACTATTTCCTGAGTCCTATGAAATACTGACACTACCTTCGGAAGAAAACTCGGATCAGTTCTTAATACTACCCTATCAGGGAAGATTGACAAAAAAGGCTTCAAAATGGAGAGCGCCTGAAGCTCGCTAACCCTCCTCGCTGAGGTGACCGCTACCAAAAGCACCAATTTCAAAGTCAGAAATTTTATAGAGGCGTCTACCAGTGGTTCGAAGGGCTTTTTAGTCAAACCCCCCAGAACTACTGATAAATCCCACTTGGGGAAAAATTTAAACGGGGAAGGCCTAGCCCTGGCTAAGGCCTTAAAAAATCTGATGACGTAGGGCTCTAGAGATAAACGTCTCTCTAGAAAGACTGACAAAGCCGCCACCTGCGCCTTCAAGGTGCTGGCTGCCAGACCCTTATCCATACCGTCTTGTAAAAACTCCAAGACGGAACAAGTATTCAAAGGAGAAAATTTTTTACCTTCACACCAAGAATTGAAAACCTTCCAAGTCTTGAAATAGATGGCCCTCGTGACCTCTTTCCTGCTACTAAGTAGCGTATCTACCAAACGTTTGGATAAACCCTTCCTGCTAAGAATTAGCTCTTCAGTAACCAGGCCGTGAGTCTTAACCGACTCACGTCTGGATGAAGTAGAGGGCCCTGAAAAAGTAAATCTTTTCTGACTGGCAGTACCCAGGGATCTCCTACTGCCAGCTCCAACAGACTCGAAAACCAAGGCCTCTTGGGCCAGTACGGGGCTATCAGGATCAGAGTAGTCTTCTCCTCCTGAAGCTTCCGTAATACTAAAGGGATGATCTGAACTGGGGGGAAGGCATAGCACAGGCGGAAGGGCCAGCGTTGGACTAACGCATCTAGACCCTCTGCCTGGTCCATTCTGTTGAGAGAAAAATAAGCCGGAACCTTGGCATTGGACTGGGACGCGAACAGGTCTATCTGAGGGGTTCCCCACCTGTTTACTAGCTCTTGGAAGACATCCGGGCATAAACACCATTCTGATTCCAGAACCCTCGTTCGACTTAAAAAGTCTGCCAGAAGGTTTAAGCTGCCTTTTAGGTGTACTGCCGATAGGGAAGCCAAGTTCCCCTCTGCCCAGGACAGAGTCTGTAAGGCCAGATTGAGGAGTACCTTGCTTCTCGTGCCCCCCTGTCTGGAAACATACGCCACTGCTGTGGCGTTGTCTGACAGAATCTGGACATGTTGGTCCAGAATCAGCTCCTGGAAGGCCCTTAGCCCTAACCAAATGGCCCTGAGTTCCCTCCAATTGGAGGACCTTCTGGACTCTTCCCTCGTCCAGGATCCCTGTGCCATCTGCCCGTTTAGGTGAGCACCCCATCCCCACGAACTCGCGTCCGTAGTTAGGACCCTTGTAGTGGGGAAGGACCAAGACAGGCCTAGGCGCAGATTTGCCTGGCCTCTCCACCACCAAAGTTTCCTTCTCACTGAAGACGGAACTCTGAATCTTTTCTCTAGGGATTCCCCATGGGTCCAATTCTGAAGGATAGCCTGTTGTAGGTCCCTTGAATGAAGACGAGCCCACTGCACCGCCGGCATGGCAGCCGTGAGTAAGCCCATTGTGGACATGGCTGAGCGAACAGAAATCGGCACATTTGTCTGAATTGTCTTCACCGCAGCCTGAACTTTCTCTATCTTTTCTTCTGGTAGAAAAATCTTCCCCTGAACAGAGTCTATAGTGTATCCTAGAAAGACTATCCTCTGGGAGGGCACTAGATTTGACTTTTCTCTGTTCAGAATCCACCCGAGCCCTTCCAAATGAGCCTGGGTCCTCCTCAGGTCCAGGAGAAGCTGCTTCTCCGACTTGGCGAACACCAGGAGGTCGTCCAAGTATGGAATTATGGAAATCCCCCTGAGCCTTAGGGGTGCCAAGGCCTCTGCCACCACCTTTGAAAAGATTTTGGGAGAGGAGGAAAGGCCGAATGGGAGGGCTCTGAATTGGAAATGTCTCACTCCGCTCTCTGTTCTGATGGCTAGGCGCAGATAGCGCTGAGAGGAAGTCCTGATCGGGACGTGCAAATATGCATCCCTTAAATCTATCGATGCTAGAAAGCATCCCCGAGGAAGAAGCTTTCTCACCGAGTATATAGAATCCATGCGGAATCTCTTGTACCGGATAGCTAGATTCAGGACTTTTAGGTTTAAAATTAACCTGAATTTGCCCGACGGCTTCCTTACTAGAAATATATGGGAATAACAGCCGTTCCCCTGTTCTCTCTGGGGCACTTGCGTAAACACCCTCTGTTGGAGAAAATCTTCCACTAATGCCAGCATTGCCCGAGATTTCTCTTGCTCCCTGGGCAATTGGGTCACATAAAACCGCGACAGTGGTCTTCCCGAGAACTCCAGTGCGTAGCCCTCTGCAATCAGTTTGAGGACATACGGACTGGACGTCGCCTCTGCCCACTGTGGAAGGAAGGCTTGGAGCCGACCTCCCACAGCTGGGAGACCGTCACTGGGGCTTAGCAGGCTGGCTGGGGGAGCGAAATAACACCCCAGGCTTCCCGCGGCCCCTCTGGGACCGCCAGGGTCTACCACCCTGGCCTCTTTGCGCATCCTTAGGACCCTTGGCTTGGAAAAAAGGACGAAAATTTTTCTTGGGTCCTGAATCTACCTTTTTTAAAGGAAGAGCCTTCTTTCTATCCGCCGTCCTATCCAGAACGGCGTCTAGCCCTGTGCCAAACACCAAGTCTCCTTCAAAAGGTAATCCACACAGTTTCAGCTTAGAGGCTGTGTCCCCCTGCCAGGTCTTAACCCATAAGGCCCTTCTGGTTGAATTTATCAACGCCGAGGATCTGGCGGAGAGCTTCACGGATTCAGCAGATGCATCTGCTATATAGCCTACCGCTTTCATAAGGACTGGAAAGGACTCCAAAAGCTCTCTACGAGAGGTCCCAGCCTCGATGTGACCTTTAAGCTGATCCAGCCAATGTTCAAGGTTTCTAGCCACCACAGTGGATGCCATAGCTGGCTTGAGATTAATCAAGCTGGTATCCCAGGCTTTCTTGAGCAGGGTATCTGCTCTTTTATCCAGGGGATCTTTAAGGGTACCTGTATCCTCAAAAGCTAGGTCCGTATTGCGAGAAACTTTTGAGAATGCTGCATCCAGTTTAGGCCTTTTATTCCATGCCTGCGTTGGATCTTCATCGAAAGGAAATCTCCTTTTCAGAGATTTAGAAAAGAAGGGTGCCTTTTCTGGGTCCTTCCATTCTCTTTTAATTGTCTCGGACAATACTTTATGTACTGGGAAGGTACG
This sequence comes from Rana temporaria, assembly GCF_905171775.1. Classification (NCBI taxonomy): domain Eukaryota; kingdom Metazoa; phylum Chordata; class Amphibia; order Anura; family Ranidae; genus Rana; species Rana temporaria. The sequence goes on from NC_053490.1 coordinate 14,916,528, forward strand.
ATGTTTCACCTCATCCAAGCCCTGGTACATCCTGTCATGCAAGGACAGCTGAGTCGCATCTTCCTTAATGTTTAGGGTAGAATGAATAGTCCTTAATAGGTCATCAACCTCTTCTAAGGACAGTTTATAGCGCGAGGAAGAAGTATCCCTTTCTTCTTCTTCCTCCGCCTCTGATCCTGAAACAACATTTTCAGGTTCCTCCTCCTCGGACTCACTGTCTAACCTTCTAGATGTGGAGGGGGTACTGGCCCTGGCCTTAGATCCCTTAGTCGGACCCTTGTCCAGGAAGGAGCGAAAAGACTGGAAAGTCTGGTGCAACTCCTCCCTAAATGAAGAGAGCAACTCCCCCGTACCCTTGACGGTGGGCTGCTCAGAGGCCGAACTAGTAGAGGCCTCCCCCCTGACAATCTCCGCAATACAAGTTTTGCATAAAGGTTTGGTCCAGTTCCCTTTAAGGGAAGCTTTACAAGTAGCACACCGCTTCTTGGAAGGAGGAGGTTCTACCACTTTAAGTTTTTCTTTAACTTTCTGAAACGACACAAAGGACAACAACGCTATGTTTAACCTTTGTATGCCAGCCAACAAATCACACAAGTGCACACAGCTAGTGAACAATTAACACCAGAACCCATCACCGCTGTACCAGAAAAAACTACACACACCCAAAGAAGTGACTAGGGTGAGTGAGGCAGGCTCCCCTCCCCCGAAGGGGCAGAAAAGAGGGACATAACAATACCCTGGCACATTGACCACCGCTGGGTCTCCTACCTGGGCTGGGCTGGTGCTTGTGGCTCCTGCTCCCGCCACCTCCGCTGCGTCTTCTGACTCCATGGTCCCAGAACGCTGCGGGCGTGCGACAGCTTTTTGAATTTCCCGGTTCTTTCTCGCCGCTGCGAGACCCAGGAAATAGCACCGCCGAGGCCACTCCTCCTCCTGCGTTCCAGGCGGCCGGAACCGGAAGCCGCCACGCGCCGCCGGAAGTCCCGCCTCCACCCGGAAAGGACGTCACTACGCCCTCCGCTCCGGGACCTCGTATGCCGGAAGAACGGCACCTGACCGCCCCCCCGCAAGCTACGATGCCCGGACTCAGGGAGCGGGACCCCCAGCAGCCTCTGTCCTCGCCGGACCGAAGAGGAGAAGCACCCGACCTTCACCCGCACGTCAGGGGAGAAGTCGAGTCCGCCTCCTGGAGGATCACCTCCTAATACATCAAACACCGGTATGCCTCAAAAAAACCCACCTTCCCCGCCTGGGGAGAGAACAGCACACCCCTGGTTCCCTGCAGCGCTTCCACCATGGCCGGAGGAAACACTACAACTGAGGCCATGGTGGAAGGGGGCGGAAGTTATAGCATTGACTGCAGTGTTTCCTGGGAAGTGGGTGGAGCTGCGCTCTCTCCAGGTGCTGTCCAGGTGCTGTCCTGAAAGACGAGGTGAGAAAATAACTATCAATCTCCCTTAGTCTGGGGCTCCATGGAAGATCTCACCTCAAAGTTTTAATGATCATGAGAACGAGGGCCTATCCGCCCTATAGGCTCACTATGCAAGCCGCTTAGGGCCCCGCAAAGCTGCGGAGGGCCCCCCAAATTACTAGAAGCCCTGCCTGGTGAGAAGTCATTTTCGGCCCCTCGCCCCATTTCTCAACTTGCTGGCTGCATGGGAGAAGAGGTAGGAAGTCAGCACCCCCCGCTTCTCACTTTAATGTAAGATGTCATTTCCGACAGCAGGACACCCCCTCCCCCCGCTTCTCAACTTTAATCTTTAACTGCTTGCCGACCAGCCGCCGTATAACTGTCATACGGCGGCAGGTCGGCTACCCTGCGAGAGAGCCCGTAGCTATACGTCGGCTCTCGCCCCTGACTCCCGTGCGCGTGCCCTTCCCGGCGCGATTGCCCCTGGACACACGCGATAGCTCGTTACAGAGCGAGGACCGGGAGCTGTGTGTGTAAACACACAGCTCCCGGTCCTGTCAGGGAGAGAAGTGCTGATCTTCTGTTCATACAATGTATGAAAAGCGATCAGTCATTTCCCCTAGTGAGGCCACTCCCCCTACAGTTAGAACACACCCAGGGAACATACTTAACCCCGCCCCCTAGTGTTAACCCCTTCCCTGCCAGTGGCATTTTTATAGTAATCAATGCTACTGATCGCTATAAAAATGCTAATGGTCCCAAACATGTGTCAAAAGTGTCCGAAGTGTCCGCCATAATGTCGCAGTACCGAAAAAAAAAAATGCTGATCGCCGCCATTACTAGTAAAAAAAAAATATTAATAAAAATCCCATAAAACTATGCCCTATTTTGTGAACGCTATTGCTTTTGCGCAAACCAATCAATAAAAGCTTATTGCGATTTTTTTTTACGAAAAATATGTAGAAGAATACGTATCGGCCTAAACTGGAGGAAAAAAACGTTTTTTTTTATATTTTTGGGGGATATTTATTATAGCAAAAAGTAAAAAATATTCATTTTTTTCAAAATTGGCGCTCTATTTTTGTTTATAGCGCAAAAAATAAAAACCGCAGAGGTGATCAAATACCACCAAAAGAAAGCTCTATTTGTGGGAAAAAAAAGGACGCCAATTTTGTTTGGGAGCCACGTCGCACGACCGCGCAATTGTCAGTTAAAGCGACGCAGTGCCGAATCGCAAAAAGTGCTCTGGTCTTTGACCAGCAATATGGTCCGGGGGTTAAGTGCTTAACAATTCACTGTTGTGCTCAGGATAAAATTACCTCTAGATGAATTTGTTTTTAAAATAGCAGCAACTTGTAAATAAATCAAATGTAAAAATATCACCTCAGAAAACTAAAAGTAATCAGCAGCACTTATAGAATAATAAACAATAAAAAAACACACAAAAAAGGTGACAATGAATGGAAAAAAGTCCATATGAAATAGCAATGCTGAGAAGCTCCCATGGTGGTGGAACACAAGGCAGACACTCCTGTACACATCCCTGCCGCTGCACACGGATTAGACAGCGCAGTGCCCGGGGGAGATCGCTGCCCGGCCTGCATACAACTTCAAGCAGCAACCAGCGAAGCAACAGGAAGAAAACGACGTCAGAAACCTCTGCAAACAACAGACAAAAGAGGAGCAGATTGTTGCTTCAACCCTTTATGGGTAATGTGCCGTTGCCGAACGCGAGAGTGTTAAGCCTCATACACACAGTCGGAATTTCCGTGGACAAAGCGTAGGACTTTTGTCTGAAGGGCGTTGGCCGTGAACGTGACTTGCATACAAACAGCAATGAATATGTTGACCAACAAACACGAAACGACGTGTTTTTTCAGCTCTTTAGCGACACCCTTTGGGCAACTTCTGCTAATGTTGAGTTATGGTTAGCATGTGTGTTTGTACTTTGGAGTTTTGCGTGACGGACTTGTGTACACAACAAACACATAATCCGACAATGGACATTTGTTGGGAGACAATTTTGAAGCGTGCTATCCAACATTTGTTGGCGGAAAATCCGACAACAATTGTCCGATGGATCGTACAAACGGTCGGATTTTCCGACAACAGCTTGCCGTCACACAATTCCCGTTGGATAATCCGATCGTGTGTACGAGGCTTTAGGCAATATTTTTTTGGGAAGTTCAACACCGACGGGGAGAGGGTTGTGAATAGAGGTCGACCGATATATCGGCCGATATTTGGCCGTTTTGGAGAAATCAGCATCGGCCGATTTTTATCCAAATTAGGCCAATATTTTACATGGCCGCTAGCGGTGCCACATATCCAGAGCTAGGTCGAAGCCGCGGCCTTTCCTGATGCTGTGACCGCGGCGGCAATCCGCGGATTGCCGCCGTGGTCACAGCATCAGGAAAGACCGCGGCTTCGGCCTAGCTCCGGAGCCGCGGCCATCTTGGTACACCCAGCGTGGCGGCCCTCCTCTCTGTTAACGCCCACAGAGGAGGAGGGGCCTGCGCTCGTGGGACATAGACCGCTCTCTGGTGTCTGTAGCAGGGGGAGGTCTATACTGGGGGAAGAGGGGGTCTGTACTGAGGGAAATTACACCATTTTTTTTGCACCAGTGCCACCTGCCGGTGCCAATTAGTGCCACTTGCCATCCAGTGCCATCTGCCAGTGGCAATACCAGTGCTACCATCCAGTTCAAATTAGTGCCACCTTCCATCCAGTGCCATCTGCCAATACCAGTGCCACCATCCAGTGCCAATTAGTGCCACCTTCCACCCAGTGCCACCTGCCAGTGCCAACTAAAGCCATCAGTGCCACCTGCCAATGCAAACCAGTGCTAACTATTGCCACCCAGTGCCACCTGCCAGTGCAAATTAGTGCCACTTGCCAGTCAGTGCCACTTGCCAGTGTCACCTGTTAGTGCCACCTGCCAGTGCCAACCAGTGCCATCTGCCAATCAGTGCCACCTGCCAGTGTCAATTAGTGCCACCTGCCAGTGCCACCTGCCAATCAGTGCCATCTGCTAGTACCATCTTTCAGTGCCATCCAGTGCAACCTGCCAGTGCCAATAAGTGCCTTTTGCTAGTGCCATCTTCCAGTGCCAATTAGTGCCCCAAAAAAAAACAAAAAACATCGGCCTAAAATATCGGCCGCAAAAATCGGCATCATATATCGGCCATCGGCCGCCCATATATCGGCATCGGCCAGAGAAATACCCATATCGGTCGACCTCTAGTTGTGAGACACGCATGGTGTTGTGTGAAGACTTTATCACCCTTTGGAAGATCGCTCATTCTTTATGGACACTTCTCAGCATTGCTATTTCATAGGAAATTTTTTCACAGAATTTCCACTCATTGTCACTTCTTTTCTGTTTTTATTGTTTTTTATTCTAGAAGAGCTGCTGATCACTTTTAGTTTTCGGAGGCGATATTTTTCAATAAGCGTATATTGATTGGCTTGCACAGTTATAGCCTCTACAAAATAGGGGATAGATTTATGGCAGGGTCGCAATTGCGACAAGAAATAGCGACCTGGCGCACGGGGAAGCTTAGGCCTGCAGAAGGCCGCAAAGCCGCGGGCCCAGGAGCGCACGGAGACACAGGATACCCCCATCCTGTGTCTCCGTGCGCCCCCACCTCCCCCGCCGCGCAATCGCAGCGGGCCCGCGCTGGCCGGTAATTGAGGCCGCGGCTTTGCGGCCTTCTGCAGGCCTAAGCTTCCTTCTGTGATTTTATTCTACCACCCTAGAACAGTGGTCTCCAAACTGCGGCCCGGGGGCCAGATGTGGCCCTTTGCTTACTTTGATCTGGTCCTTGGGGCACTATTTCATTCACTGATATTTAACAGTGGGGCATAATTCCCCCCACTGACACCAATGAAGGGGCACAATCTCTCCCAATTACGCCAACGATGGGGCACAATTCTTCCCAACAACACCAAAGATGGGTCATTGTTTTTTTTCCACTGACATCTGGACCTTTTCTACACCCAATGAGCAAAGTCCGGCCCACCTCATGTCTGAAGGACCATAAACTGGCCCTTTGTTTCGAAAGTTTGGAGACCCCTGCCCTAGAGAATAAAATGGCGGCCGTTGCAATACTTTCTTCGCACCGTATTTGCGCAGCGGTCTTACAAGTACACTTTTTTTGGGGAAAAATACACTTTTTTTTAAATAAAAAAATAATACAACAGTAAAGTTTGCAACAAACTTTTACCCTTTGAAATCTTCATAGGCGACGTTTAAAAAAAATCTACAGGTTGCATGTTTTGAGTAACAGAGGAGGACTAGGGCTAGAATTATTGCTCTCGCTCTACCAATCGCGGCGATACCTCACATGTGTGGTTTGAATACCGTTTACATATGCGTATGCGTTTGCTTCTGCGCGCGAGCTCGTCGGGACGGGGCGCGTTTTCTGGTTCCTAACTTTTTTAGCTGGCTCCTAGATTCCAAGCAAATTTGTCAAACCCTGACTCATGGCATTTTTATTATTACATTTTTAATGGCAATGGCAGTGATCAGCGATTTTTAGTGGGACTGCAACATTGTAGCAAACAGATCGGACACCATTTTTGACATTTTTTTTGGGGAACCAGTGACATTATTACAGTGCTCAGTGCTAAAAATATGCACTGTTCTTGTACTAATGACACTGGCAGGGAAGGGGTTAACATCACGGGCCGATCAAAGGGGTTAAATGTGTTCCCTCACTGTGGCCCAGATTCTCGTACATGGGCGTAAAACTCGGCGGGCGTAACGTATCTGATTTACGTTACGCTGCCGCAAGTTTTACAGGCAAGTGCTTTATTCACAAAGCACTTGCCTGTAAAGTTGCGGCGGCGTAACGTAAATCACCCGGCGCAAGCCCGCCTAATTCAAGTTAGCCGGGTAGGGGGCGTTGAGCATTTAAATTAAGTGCGTTCCCGCGCCGAACGTACTGCGCATGCGCCGTCTGGAAAATATCCCAGGGTGCAGTGCTCCGAATGACGTTGCATGGACGTCATTGGTTTCTACGTGAACGTAAATGGCGTCCATCCCCATTCACGGACGACTTACGCAAACGACGTAAAATTTTTACATTTCGACGCGGGAACGACGGCCATACTTAACATTGGTTGCCCCTCATATAGCAGGGGCAACGTTACGCCGCGCAAACCTAACGTAAACGTCGTAACTTCACTGCGTCGACCGTGCGTACGTTTCGGGAATTCGCGTAACTGGCTAATTTACATACTCGACGGGGAAAACGACGGAGGCGACACCTAGCGGCGAAAAAAAAATGCATTTAAGATCCGACAGCGTAAGAGCCTTACACCTGTCGGATCTAATGGATATCTATGCGTAACTGATTCTAAGAATCAGGCGCATAGATACGACGGCCCAGATTAGGACTTACGACGGCGTACATGGCGTTGCGCCGTCTTAAGCCCTATGAGAATCTGGGCCTGTGTGTTCTAATTGTATGGGGGATGGGCTCTGCCTTGAACGACACACAGATCCGTCTTTCTGCACAGGATCTGTGTGATCTCCCCTGTCAGAACTGAGATTTGCCTTGTTTACTATGGCAGATCCCCGTTCTTTCACTGCAGGGAACAATCACAGGCGGCCGGCTGACACAGAGTCCGCCAGACCTGCCGATTGGCTCCCCCGCTGGCCAACGGGCGCGCATGCCCACAAATCGCTGTGTACGAGCCCGACGTCGTACACCTATGATGATTTGCGCAGCTGAGCCAACCTGCCATAGTATACAGGTGTGCTCATAAGTTTACACACCCTGGCAGAATTTATAACTTCTTGGCCATTTTTCAGAGAATATGAATGATAACACAAAAACTTTTCTCTCACTCATGGTTGGTGTTTTGGCTGAAGCCGTTTATTATCAATCAACTGTGTTTACTCTTAGGTAGGAGCCACGTCGCACAAGCGTGCAATTTTCAGTTAAAGCGACGCAGTGCCGGATCGCAAAAAGGGGCAAGGTCCTTTACCTGCATAATGGTCCGGGGCTTAAGCGGTTAATAGGTTTAATCTCAGATATTTATCACATTTTCACTAAGAGGCTGCTTTAACCATTTTCACGTTAGTTTTCATTGGCGCAGTGATGGTATAGGTTATCAGGGGCGGTCGCATATTCAATACCAACAAAATTGCGTCCGCTCATGGAATGCCGACAAACTTTTACCCTTAAAAATCTTCATAGGCGATGTTTAAAAAATCTACAGGTTGCATGTTTTGAGTTACAGAGGAGGTCTAGAGCTAGAATTATTGCTCTCGCTCTACCAATTGCGGCGATACCTCACATGTGTGGTTTGAACACCGTTTACATATGCGGGCGCTGCTCGCGTATGTGTTCGCTTCTGCGCGCGAGCTCGGCGGGACGGGTGCGTTTTCTGGCTCCGAACTTTTTTAGCTGGCTCCTAGATTCCAAGCAAATTTGTCAAACCCTATATATATAGGCCTGGATTCAGAAACAAATGCCTATCTTTAGGCGGGCGTAGTGTATCTCATGTACGCAACGCCGCCGTAACTTTGACAGGCAAGTCCCGTATTCAGAAAGAACTTGCGCCTGAATTTACGGCGGCGCAGCGTATATGGGCCGGCATAAGCCCGCCTAATTCAAAATAGGCGGGTAGGGGGCGTGTTGTATGCAAACTAGTCGTGACCCCACGTAATTGACGCTTTTAACGAACGGCGCATGCGCCGTCCGAGAAAGTATCCCAGTGCGCATGCTCGAAATCACGCCGCAAACAGTCAATGCTTTCGACGTGAACGTAACTTACGCACAGCCCTATTCGCGTACGACTTACGCAAACAACGCAAAATTCGACGATGGCCCGACGTCCATACTTAACATTGGCTACGCCTTATATAGCAGGGGTAACTTTACGCCGGAAAAAGCCTTACGTAAACGACGTAAAAAAAATGCGCCGGGCGGACGTACGTTTCTGAATCGGCGTATCCATCTAATTTGCATATTCTACACGGAAGTCTAGGGAAGCACCCCTAGCGGTCAGCGTAAATATTGCACCCTAAGATACGACAGCGTAGGAGACTTACGCCGCTCGCATCTAGGCAACATTGAGGCGTATCCGATTCTATGAATCAGGCGCCGAGATGCGACGGCCCGCATTCGGAGTTACGACGGCGTATCTGGAGATACGCCGACGTAACTCCTTTCTGAATCCGGGCCATAATGTTTTACGAAGGGGTCAAATACTTATTTCACTCATTAAAAAGCAAATCAATTTATGACTTTTTTTTTAATGTGTTTTTCTGAATATTTTTGTTGTTATTTTGTCTCTCACTGAAAAAATAAACCGACCATTAAAATTATAGACTGATCATTTCTTTGTCAGTCTCACAAAATCAGCAGGGAAGAAAATACTTCCCCCCCCCCCCCCATGTACTAGGTATGTGATCCGGTGCCACGTTACAGCCGTTTAACTTATATGGGCGGCAAGTAGTTAATGTTTGCATAACTCCTCCCAAAAGCCAACCCACTGCTTGGCTCTTAACCACTTCAGATCCGCGCCAAATAACGGCTTTGCCGGGAGGCCGTCAATAGACATCCTCCCCTTTGCACGCTCCCCGCGCGTGCCCTGCAGTCACAGATCCGAGTAAGGGGACGATCCCAGCCCCTTACCACGTGATCAGCTGTCAGCCAATGACACCTGATCACGTGATGCAAACAAAAGGGCCCAGATTCACAGAGAGCGGGCGCACATTACGCCGCCGTAGAGTAACCAATGTACGCAATGCCAACACAGCGCAGAGAGGCAAGCAATGCATTCAGCAAGCCAGTGCTCCCAACGCTGCGCCAGCGTGGCGTGGGATTCGAAGGCATAGGCCGGCGTAGGTGGAAGTGGGCGTGACCCATGCAAATGAGGCGTGACCCCATGCTAATGATGGGCCGAGCGCCAGACAGATACGTATCACGAACTGCGCATGCGCCGTGACGAGGACGCATCCCCCTGCGCCTACTCACAACCACGTCGGTACAACTGCCTAAACTACGCCGGATCACAGCGTATGGCGTGATCGTGAATCGCCGTATTTCCCTCATTTGCATGTTTGAGTGGCTAATCAATGGGAGCGGCACCATGTGCCCAGCCTAAATGTGCGCCCACTCTACGCCGTCGTAAGCAAGCTACGTCGGCGGGGTGTAGCCTGGTTTTAGGCGTATATCTGTTTGTGGGTCTGGCACACAGATACGACGGCGCACATTTGCACTTACATTGGCGTAACTTTTTATAAGTCGGCGTAAGTGCTTTGTGAATCTGGGCCAAGCTTGGTAATCGTTTTGTTTTTTTCTCCTCACGCTGACAGCGTGAGGAGAAAAAAAAGCTGATCATCGTCTTATGTGTAAGGGACATCGGTCCCGAAGAGGCACGTCTGCGTCATTTGTGCCCACCATTACCGGCTGCCAGTGTCACCTGCTAGTGCCCACAGTGCCAACCTATCAATGACCACGAGTGCCAACCTATCAATGCCTAGGAGTGGTGCCAATCAGTGCCTCATCAGTGCCACCCAGCAGTGCTGCCTACCAGTGCTGATCAGTGCCACCTCTGTGCCCACCAGTGCCACCTATCAATGCCCCTCAGTGCCGCTGTAGTGTCACAGTTTGCTGCCTATCGTAGAATGCTGCGGAAGTCACGTGGCGGCCAACTGCGCATGCGCGATGCGTTCCAAACGCAAGTGCGATGCGTTCCAATGGATTTACGACAGTACACACCAGCGAACCCGGCATTCAGGGCGACGTGGATTTAGAGGAAAGTGGCCAGTCGGCTCCGCTCGCTCGGCCTCCTGGCTCTTTTTTTAACATCCTCCAATCCACGGGGATGTTAAGGAAAGAGCCTGGATGCCGACCGAGGTATCACTGGTGTGTACTGTCGTGAATCCATTGGAACGCATGGCATTTGCGTTTGGAACGCATCGCGCATGCGCAGTTGGCCGCCACGTGACTTCAGGAGCATTCTACGATAGGCAGCAAGCTGTGACACTACACCGCCTATCAGTGTGCCCACCAGTGCCGCCTTATCAGTGCCCATCAATGCAGCCCTAATCAGCGTACATCAATGAAGGAAAAAAAAATTACCTGTTTGCAAAATTCTATAACAAAATCTAAAAATAAAATAAAATATTATTATTTAAAAAAAATATATATATTATTTTTTAACAAAAAATGTAGGCAAAAATGGCCCAGGCAGCGAAAGGGTTAATTTGACACAGAGCATTGAGTAAAGTGCAATAACCCAAGGTAGCCAATCAGAATTCATTTACAGTAAAGTGAAGGGGCTCCGCCTTCTGAAATAGGACAAAAGTACAGTTATAAGAAGAGTGATCATAAGTGACGTGTACAATGCTCACCACACACAGGGGCATTTGAGGGTCCATCCCCAGGGCCCTCCGCGTCCTGCATACTCCTCCCTGCTGCGCCACGGCTTGACGATCATTCGACCGCTGCAAAAAAGAATGAGACTCGGGTTACTAAAAACAACGTTTGTGACTGTCATTACCCCCCCACCACTTTATTCTTTGGTCCCCGCTGACAAAATCATCCTTTCCTGTCCCCCACCACTTTATTCTTTGGTCCCCGCTGACAGAACCGTCCTTTCCTGTCCCCCACCACTTTATTCTTTGGTCCCCGCTGACAAAACCATCCTTTCCTGTCCCCCACCACTTTATTCTTTGGTCCCCGCTGACAGAACCGTCCTTTCCTGTCCCCCACCACTTTATTCTTTGGTCCCCGCTGACAGAACCGTCCTTTCCTGTCCCCCACCACTTTATTCTTTGGTCCCCGCTGACAAAAACGTCCTTTCCTGTCCCCCACCACTTTATTCTTTGGTCCCCGCTGACAAAAACGTCCTTTCCTGTCCCCCACCACTTTATTCTTTGGTCCCCGCTGACAAAACCGTCCTTTCCTGTCCCCCACCACTTTATTCTTTGGTCCCCGCTGACAGGACAGAACCGTTCTTTCCTGTATCGGGTGGTCGTTGTACAAATTGTGGGCATTGGCATAATCAGAGGATCACATTCAGTGACCTTAGTGTGAGGGCTGCCTGGAAATAGTTTTTAACAAATCTTCACAATCTACAAGCTTGCTGTACTGTATTTTCATTCATGTGCAAATATCTGTGTCTCAGGCAGTCAGTCAGCACAACAGCCGCTGAGATAAAACCAGCCATGCAGTGTATTCAGTCAGTCTGAGCAGACAAGTACACGTGTACTGAGGAGAGGAACAGGAAAAAGAAAATGATGAAGGATTTGCAGAGGTGCTGAGTTCCCAGGTCCTGTACACCTGCTGTGCCCATTATGAGGGGTTCCCACCATCCCTGTGCTGAGTTCCCGGGTCTGTACACCTGCTGTGCCCATTATGAGGGGTTCCCACCATCCCTGTGCTGAGTTCCCGGGTCTGTACTCCTGCTGTGCCCATTATGAGGGGTTCCCACCATCCCTGTGCTGAGTTCCCGGGTCTGTACACCTGCTGTGCCCATTATGAAGGGTTCCCACCATCCCTGTGCCGAGTTTCCGGGTCTGTACACCTGCTGTGCCCATTATGAGGGGTTCCCACCATCCCTGTGCTGAGTTCCTAGGTCTGTTCACCCGATGTGCCCATTATGAGGGGTTCCCACCATCCCTGTGCTGAGTTCCCGGGTCTGTACCCCTGCTGTGCCCATTATGAGGGGTTCCCACCATCCCTGTGCTGAGTTCCCAGGTTCTGTACACCTGCTGTGCCCATTATGAGGGGTTCCCACCATCCATGTGCCGAGTTCCCAGGTCTGTACCCTGCTGTGCCCATTATGGGGGGTTCCCACTATTTGTTCTCTTTGTTCATATACAATCCACGTGTCATTGAAATAAAAACAGGAAACCTCCGCCCACACAAGTCAGGTAACAAATATAAAGATGCATGTAAATGTACGGTATTATGCACAGTATTAGTGAATGTACCCGGGGGGGGGGGGGGGGCGCCTTACAAGCGGTCACTGTACACACATAAAGCCTATAACTTGTGATGTGCTGTACAAATCAGGGTGGATTTGATTTAATTCATAGTTTTTAAAGAACAACTGTCTTCTCTGTCCCGCAGTGGCTCCTCCTCTGATCCGCTGTTGGCTCCTCCTCTGACCCGCTGTTGGCTCCTCCTCTGACCTGCTGTTGGCTCCTCCTCTGACCTGCTGTTGGCTCCTCCTCTGATTCACTGTTGGCTCCTCCTCTGATCCGCCGTTGGCTCCTCCTCTGACCAGCAGTGGCTCCTCCTCTGATTCGCTGTTGGCTCCTCCTCTGACCCGCTGTTGGCTCCTCCTCTGACCCGCTGTTGGCTCCTCCTCTGACCCGCTGTTGGCTCCTCCTCTGACCCGCTGTTGGCTCCCCCTCTGACGCGCTGTTGGCTCACGACAGTCTCATTCACTTTAATGGGACGGCTGGTGATGCGGCAGTAACACAACACAGTGAGGGATATAGTGGCAGCAGGTGAGTGGACCGGTGACAGGTGCTCTTTAAATGTAAGGACTTATTCTTGCTGGTAACTTAGAATCTTAGAATCACCCAAAAGTAGAACTTCCGCTCATTGGACCCCCCCTTTCCGGTGCCACAATTGGCACCTTTCGGGGGGGGGGGGGGCGGGGAGGGATACCCATCTTTGACAGGTATTCTTTGCCGATTCTGCAAGCCTCAGCCAAGGATATTGACATCACGGCTGGGGCTCCTCCCTCCTGTCGCCGGGCCAGAAGGAGAGAGGACTGTGATAGACGGGTGATCTGTCTATCAAAAGGAAGCCTGACGATGCATTATAATTTGCGAAACGCGTACAGGCTGCTGAGACCTACAGATCACTATACACACATAAAGCCTATAACTTGTGATGTGCTGTACAAATCAGGGTGGATTTGATTTAATTCATAGTTTTTAAAGAACAACTGTCTTCTCTGTCCCGCAGTGGCTCCTCCTCTGATCCGCTGTTGGCTCCTCCTCTGATCCGCTGTTGGCTCCTCCTCTGATCCGCTGTTGGCTCCTCCTCTGTCCTGCTGTTGGCTCCTCCTCTGTCCTGCAGTGGCTCCTCCTCCGACGTGCTGTTAGCTCTTCCTCTGTCCTGCTGTTGGCTCCTCCTCTGACCCGCTGTTGGCTCCTCCTCTGACCCGCTGTTGGCTCCTCCTCTGTCCTGCTGTTAGCTCCTCCTCTGTCCTGCAGTGGCTCCTCCTCTGTCCTGCAGTGGCTCCTCCTCTGACCTGCTATTGGCTCCTCCTCTGACCTGCTATTGGCTCCTCATACCGGTCGCAAGAAAGGACCGGGGGGAACGAGGAGTAATTTTTTTCTTCTACACATTTGCATACACGGCTGGAAGAAGCTTGGTGCCGGCAAATAGGCACACCGAAATGTGAGCGCAATACTTGTTCTGTATTTTAAACTGAATACATTTTTTTACCTACTACACGATGTTGGGCGTCTCTTCTCTGTGAGCTTTTATAGAGGAAGAGACACGGCACCTAAACATCCAAGATACCCGACAACTGTGGTGATATAAAATACGATCGGTGATCCTGGGAATGAACCAAAGGCATTCATTGAATGGGATCTGGTGAGTGGGCATTTTTTACGGTGATGGGAAGATGAATGGGATCTGGTGAGTGGGCATTTTTTACGGTGATGGGAAGATGAATGGGATCTGGTGAGTGGGCATTTTTTATGGTGATGGGAAGATGAATGGGATCTGGTGAGTGGGCATTTTTTATGGTGATGGGAAGATGAATGGGATCTGGTGAGTGGGCATTTTTTTACGGTGATGGGAAGATCACAGAAGTGGTGAAATCACGTGGCATTTGAATATCTCACAGAAGGAATATTGATTAAGAGTACCTGATTACCATATTGGGACTTTTCTTTCTTTAACCACTTAAGGACCGCCTCCTGCACATTTACGTCTGCAGAATGGCACGGCTGGGCACAAGCACGTACCTGTACGTCCTCTTTAAGTGCCCAGCTGTGGTCCGCGACCCGGTCCGAAGCTCCGTGACCACACCTGCGGACCCGCGATTGGTCCCCGGAGCTGAAGAACGTCGAGAGCTGTGTGTAAACACAGCTTCCCCGTTCTTCACTGTGGCGCCGTCATTGATCGTGTGATCCCTTTTATAGAGAATTAGAATCAATGACGTCACACCTACAGCCGCACCCCCCTACAGTCAGAAACACATATGAGGTCACACATAACCCCTTCAACGCCCCCTTGTGGTTAACTCCCAAACTGCAATTGTCATTTTCACAGTAAACAATGCATTTTTAATGCATTTTTTGCTATGAAAATGACAATGGTCCCAAAAATGTGTCAAAATTGTCCGATGTGTCCGCCATAATGTCGCAGTCACGAAAAAAAAAACGCTGATCGCCGCCATTAGTAGTAAAAATAAAAAAAAATGCAATAAAACTATCCCCTATTTTGTAAACGCTATAAAATTTGCGCAAACCAATCGATAAACGCTTATTGCGATTTTTTTTACCAAAAATAGGTAGAAGAATACGTATCGGCCTAAACTAAGGGGAAAAAAACGTTTTTTTAATATATTTTTGGGGGATATTTATTATAGCAAAAAGTAAAAAATATTGAATTTTTTTAAAAAATTGTCGCTCTATTTTTGTTTATAGCGCAAAAAAAATAAAAACCGCAGAGGTGATCAAATACCACCAAAATAAATCTCTATTTGTGTGGGGGGGAAAAAGACGCCAATTTTGTTTGGGAGCCACGTCGCACCACCGCGCAATTGCCGAATCGCAAAAACTGTCCGGGTCCTTTACCTGCCTAAAAGGTCCGGGTCTTAAGTGGTTAATAAAGGGAAGAGGCTCCACGTAGGAAGCCTCTTTCACGCATTTATATTTATACTTTTCTCACCATATCAGTTATGGTCTGGTGATACTAGAACACACACCTGATTGTCGTTTACGTTTTTTGTTGTAAAGATTTGTAATTTTGAACACTTGGTAAGGGGGAGGGGGGGGGATGAGCGTGTCATTTAGTGAGCTTGACTTGGGATATATAAACACACGCAGGTATTGATGTGCGCTCTATATATACAGATGACGTTTTTTTAGAAGAACACATACAAAAAATGTTGTTCTGGTGCAGGGATATGCAATAAGCGGACCTCCAGCTGTTGCAAAACTACAAGTCCCATCATGCCTCTGGGTGTCATGCTTGTGGCTGTCAGAATCTTGCTATGCCTCATGGGAGTTGTAGTTCTGCAACAGCTGGAGGTCTGCTAATTGCGTATCCCTGTTCTAATGGATTGTCACTTATTTGCGGTGGAATTACACAAAGTAACACTTATAGGTGGTAATTGTGTGCATTACACAGGATTGAATACTCACGGTAGCGCAATCCATATTTTTCACTCATTTTATTTTGGGGGTAAAACCACCGCCGAGTGAGCGACACCCTTTGTATGATGGCAGCAAATCACTCAATGCAGAGAAAACGAGTTTCTTTCCATTTGCGCCGCTAACCTCTGTCCTATGATGAGGCTCACCTGCAGGGGAAAGTGATATCATCTCCTGAACATGTACAGATCGGGAGACCTTCCCCTACGCATCCAGCTACTGACATCAGCGGCACATGTCCTCTGAAGGTCCGGCATCCCTTGAGGCCTGGCTAGTAGCTCAGGACCTGAAATTGAGCCCCTGTATGGTGTGTACAGTCAGTATACGGTGTATGGAGTATACAGTATATAGGTGTACAGTGATCAGTATATGGCATATACAGTATATAGGTGATCAGTATATGGAATATACAGTATATAGGTGATCAGTATATGGAGTATATAGGTGTACAATGATCAGCATATGAAGTATAAAGTATATAGGTGTACAGTGATCAGTGTATACAGTATATAGGTGTACAGTCAGTATATAGGTGATCAGTGTACGGAGTATACAGTATATAGGTGATCAGTGTATGGAGTATATAGTATATAGGTGTACAATGATCAGTGTATACAGATGTACACTGATCAGTATATGGAGTATACAGTATATAGGTGTGCAGTGATCAGTATATGGAGTATACAATCAGTATATAGGTGTGCAGTGATCAGTGTATACAGTCAGTATATAGGTGTGCAGTGATCAGTGTATACAGTCAGTATATAGGTGTGCAGTGATCAGTGTATACAGTATATAGGTGTACAGTGATCAGTGTATAGTCAGTATATAGGTGTACAGTGATCAGTGTATACAGTCAGTATATAGGTGTACAGTGATCAGTGTATACAGTCAGTATATAGGTGTACAGTGATCAGTGTATACAGTATATAGGTGTGCAGTGATCAGTGTATACAGTATATAGGTGTACAGTGATCAGTGTATACAGTCAGTATATAGGTGTACAGTGATCAGTGTATACAGTCAGTATATAGGTGTACAGTGATCAGTGTATACAGTCAGTATATAGGTGTACAGTGATCAGCGTATCCCCTCCCCCTCTCTCCTCACACACACTGATATCACACTGACACACACACAGCTCTCTCTACCTGCAGTCATCCTTCGGACCGCCCTCTCTGATGACGTCACCTCCTCTTCCGCCCTTCCTACGTCATCGCCCCGCCTTTTCTTCACACGTAGGTTGTGCTATACTAAGGTAACCTGTTTTCTAGGGCTGTGATTGGTGGAGATGTGTGTCCCCCGGTGTCTCCGCCCCCTTTACTCTGCCCGGTCGCTCCGGTGTCCCCCATATAGAGAGCGCTGTGCTGTGTGTCCGCAGTATGAGTGCAGAGGGCCGACATGAGGCAGCCCGTACGAGGAGTGAGTCCCCCCTGTTATTAGCGATCCTCTTATGTCATATTTTACCTTCTTCGGGGCGTGGTCTGCAGAGTGGGCGGGTCACTGTCACGGTGTGGATCCGCCCACTGGCATGGGGAAAAAGTAAAGAGTACTATACTAAGCAACCTATCAGAGTTCTTCTATAGTTTTCTGTTCTGGTTGCCATGGGGAACGGGACATCTTCTTGGTGATCCGCCTGTGTATACATCCTATGGGGGGCCTGTGTATACATCTTATGGGGGGCCTGTGTATACATCCTATGGGGGGGGTCTGTGTATACATCCTATGGGGGGGCCTGTGTATACATCCTATGGGGGGCCTGTGTACACATCCTATGGGGGGCCTGTGTACACATCCTATGGGGGCCTGTGTATACATCCTATGGGGGGCTGTGTACACATCCTATGGGGGGGCCTGTGTATACATCCTATGGGGGGCTGTGTACACATCCTATGGGGGGCCTGTGTATACATCCTATGGGGGGCCTGTGTATACATCCTATGGGGGGCCTGTGTATACATCCTATGGGGGGCCTGTGTATACATCCTATGGGGGGCCTGTGTATACATCCTATGGGGGGCTGTGTACACATCCTATGGGGGGCTGTGTACACATCCTATGGGGGGCTGTGTACACATCCTATGGGGGGCCTGTGTACACATCCTATGGGGGGCCTGTGTACACATCCTATGGGGGGCCTGTGTATACATCCTATGGGGGGCCTGTGTATACATCCTATGGGGGGCTGTGTACACATCCTATGGGGGGCCTGTGTACACATCCTATGGGGGGCCTGTGTACACATCCTATGGGGGGGGCCTGTGTACACATCCTATGGGGGGCCTGTGTATACATCCTATGGGGGGCCTGTGTACACATCCTATGGGGGGCCTGTGTACACATCCTATGGGGGGCCTGTGTATACATCCTATGGGGGGCCTGTGTACACATCCTATGGGGGGCCTGTGTACACATCCTATGGGGGGCCTGTGTATACATCCTATGGGGGGCCTGTGTACACATCCTATGGGGGGCCTGTGTACACATCCTATGGGGGGCCTGTGTACACATCCTATGGGGGGCCTGTGTACACATCCTATGGGGGGCCTGTGTATACATCCTATGGGGGGCCTGTGTACACATCCTATGGGGGGCCTGTGTACACATCCTATGGGGGGCCTGTGTACACATCCTATGGGGGGCCTGTGTATACATCCTATGGGGGGCCTGTGTATACATCCTATGGGGGGCCTGTGTATACATCCTATGGGGGGCCTGTGTATACATCCTATGGGGGGCCTGTGTATACATCCTATGGGGGGGTCTGTGTATACATCCTATGGGGGGCCTGTGTATACATCCTATGGGGGGCCTGTGTACACATCCTATGGGGGGCTGTGTACACATCCTATGGGGGGCCCGTGTACACATCCTATGGGGGGCCTGTGTACACATCCTATGGGGGGCTGTGTACACATCCTATGGGGGGCCTGTGTATACATCCTATGGGGGGTCTGTGTATACATCCTATGGGGGGCCTGTGTATACATCCTATGGGGGGCTGTGTATACATCCTATGGGGGGCCTGTGTATACATCCTATGGGGGGCCTGTGTACACATCCTATGGGGGGCTGTGTACACATCCTATGGGGGGCCTGTGTATACATCCTATGGGGGGCCTGTGTATACATCCTATGGGGGGCTGTGTACACATCCTATGGGGGGCTGTGTACACATCCTATGGGGGGCCTGTGTATACATCCTATGGGGGGCCTGTGTATACATCCTATGGGGGGCTGTGTACACATCCTATGGGGGGCCTGTGTATACATCCTATGGGGGGCCTGTGTACACATCCTATGGGGGGGCCTGTGTACACATCCTATGGGGGGCCTGTGTACACATCCTATGGGGGGGCCTGTGTACACATCCTATGGGGGGCCTGTGTACACATCCTATGGGGGGGCCTGTGTACACATCCTATGGGGGGCCTGTGTACACATCCTATGGGGGGGCCTGTGTACACATCCTATGGGGGGCCTGTGTACACATCCTATGGGGGGGCCTGTGTACACATCCTATGGGGGGCCTGTGTACACATCATATGGGGGGCTGTGTACACATCCTATGTGGGGTGCAGAGACTGTGTGATTGACACCTGAGAGATGTGCACCACACACCCCCCCTATTATTATTATTATACAGGATTTATAGAGCGCCAACAGTTTACGCAGAACTTTACAATACAGATATATTTTTAATCAATTCAAACTTCGGAAGACGGCTAGATTCATTCTATTATTTTTTATAGTCTATTCTGTTATATATTCAATTCTGATCATCAGTCAGATCATATATATATATTGTGTCTATTCCTGCGCTGTACACCTGTCCCCGCCCCCTGCGCTGTGCACCTGTCTCCGCCCCCTGCGCTGTGCACCTGTCTCCGCCCCCTGCGCTGTGCACCTGTCTCCGCCCCCTGCGTTGTGCACCTGTCTCTGCCTCCTGCGCTCTACACCTGTCTCCGCCCCCTGCCCTGCACACCCATCCCTGCCCCCTGCACGCTACACCCATCCCTGCCCCCTTCACCCAACCCTGCCCCCTTCACCCATCTCTGCCCCCTGCACTCTACACCCATCCCTGCCCCCCTCACCCAATGCTGCCCCCTTCACCCATCTATGCCCCCTGCACTCTACACCCATCCCTGCCCCCTTCACCCAATGCGGTCCCCTTCACCCATCTCTGCCCCCTGCACTCTACACCCATCCCTGCCCCCTTCACCCAACCCTGCCCCCTTCACCCATCTCTGCCCCCTGCACTCTACACCCATCCCTGCCCCCTTCACCCAATGCTGCCCCCTTCACCCATCTATGCCCCCTTCACCCATCTATGCCCCCTGCACTCTACACCCATCCCTGCCCCCTTCACCCAATGCGGTCCCCTTCACCCATCTCTGCCCCCTGCACTCTACACCCATCCCTGCCCCCTTCACCCAACCCTGCCCCCTTCACCCAATGCTGCCCCCTTCACCCATCTATGCCCCCTGCACTCTACACCCATCCCTGCCCCCTTCACCCAACCCTTCACACTATACCCGTCTCTGCCCCCTTCACCCATCCCTGAACTCTACACCCATCCCTTCCCCCATCCCTGCCCCCTTCACTCTACACCCGTCCCAGCTTGAGGTACAGTCAGTGCCAACCATGGAGCGGTGCATTTATCGACTCACTGGGAATAAAAATAACTCATGTAATATTAACAGGTTTTATTGAATAATATCATGGGCATGTTGGTATGTAACCTACCCCCTTCACCCACTCATTCTGCTCCAAGCATGTGACTCCTCCCAGCATGCAGCATTTGGGCCTAAAGGGCCAATCACCACGCCCTGAACGTTGTCATTTGAGGGAGGAGGGGGTGCCTGTCACACACTGTAAGCTCCACGGGCTCATCCATTGAGGGAAAAGTGTTTCATTGACCCAGAGCTGGGGGGGGGGGGGCGGCTGCCCTGGGCACTGTGGTTTCACATGTGTGTGTGTGGGGGGATTTGTGGTGACGGTGTTACTTGCCACCAAATGCAGCTTGTCACTGAGCCAATCACATCAGTCTCTGTACCAGAGGAGCTTACACTCTAATGTCCCCTCCCCCACAGTCACACACTATTACTATTATACGTTTATATAGCTCTGACATATACCGTAGCTCTGGGACTTGTACAGAATTCCTGTGTTGTTTGATAGTGAATGGGATTGCACTGGGGTAGATTCAGAGAGAATTTACGCCGGCGTATCTTCAAATCTGCGCCGGCGTATCTTCTTTCTGTATTCAGAAAGCTTGATACGCCGACATTAACCTAAGATACGACTGGCATAAGTCTCTTGCGCCGTCGTATCTTAGGGTGCATTCTCACGCTGGCCGCTAGGTGGCGCTTCCGTCGTTTTCGGCATAGATTATGCAAATTACCTCGTTACGCCGATTCACAAAACGTACGTGCGCCCGGCGGTAGTTTTTTTACGTCGTTTGCGTAAGTCGTTCGCGAATAGGGCTGGACGTAATTTACGTTCACGTCGAAACCAATACGTCGTTGCGCCGTACTTGGAAGCAATGCACACTGGGAGATGTACACGGACGGCGCATGCCGGTCATCATACATTTACATAAAACACGCCCCCCCCCCTTCCACAATTGAATTACGCGTGCTTACGCCGGCCCCATTTACGCTACGCCGCCGCAACTTACGGAGCAAGCGCTTTGTGAATACAGCACTTGCTCCTGTAAGTTACGGCGGCGTAGCGTAAATACGATAAGCTGCGCCGCCGTAAGAAGAAGCGCAGGTACGTGAATCTACCCCACTGTGTGTAATGGCTGGTTTGTTTCCTCCAATGTTATGTTTCATTCAGAGTTCCGCGTATAAAACATTGTCGCCCTTCTCCGGGAAATGTGGCAGTCAGTGTGGAGTTCTGTCCTATGATAGGATAATTCTATGATGAGGGGGGGAGGGGATAAATGAATGGTGATGATGACAGCGGAGTCAGAAAATGAATGAGTTGTCAAGTCCTGAGTTGTGGCTCCGCCCAGATGGTCATGTGACTTCCACACCAACATTTCCTGGATTGCTGAGCTGGGAGGTGAGAAGACATCAGTGTGTGTAGAAGTTCTAGAGAATTGTGTACATTGTATCTTGTGTGTTATATTGTATTGTGTGTATTTCTAATATATGCTGTGTGTGTGTGTGATATCGGTGTACAATGCTGTGTGTGAGATATCAGTGTACAATGCTGTGTGTGTGATATCAGTGTACAATGCTGTGTGTGTGAGTGTGTGTGTGATATCGGTGTACAATGCTGTGTGTGATATCTGTGTACAATGCTGTGTGTGATATCGGTGTACAATGCTGTGTGTGTGATATCGGTGTACAATGCTGTGTGTGTGATATCGGTGTACAATGCTGTGTGTGTGATATCGGTGTACAATGCTGTGTGTGTGATATCGGTGTACAATGCTGTGTGTGTGATATCAGTGTACAATGCTGTGTGTGTGAGTGTGTGTGTGATATCGGTGTACAATGCTGTGTGTGATATCTGTGTACAATGCTGTGTGTGATATCGGTGTACAATGCTGTGTGTGTGATATCGGTGTACAATGCTGTGTGTGTGATATCGGTGTACAATGCTGTGTGTGTGATATCGGTGTACAATGCTGTGTGTGTGATATCGGTGTACAATGCTGTGTGTGTGATATCAGTGTACAATGCTGTGTGTGTGAGTGTGTGTGTGATATCGGTGTACAATGCTGTGTGTGATATCTGTGTACAATGCTGTGTGTGATATCGGTGTACAATGCTGTGTGTGTGATATCGGTGTACAATGCTGTGTGTGTGATATCGGTGTACAATGCTGTGTGTGTGATATCGGTGTACAATGCTGTGTGTGTGATATCGGTGTACAATGCTGTGTGTGTGATATCGGTGTACAATGCTGTGTGTGTGTGTGATATCGGTGTACAATGCTGTGTGTGTGTGTGATATCGGTGTACAATGCTGTGTGTGTGTGATATCGTTGTACAATGCTGTGTGTGTGATATCAGTGTACAATGCTGTGTGTGTGATATCTGTGTACAATGCTGTGTGTGTGTGATATCTGTGTACAATGCTGTGTGTGTGATATCGTTGTACAATGCTGTGTGTGTGATATCGTTGTACAATGCTGTGTGTGTGACATCGGTGTACAATGCTGTGTGTGTGATATCGGTGTACAATGCTGTGTGTGTGTGTGTGTGTGTGATATCGGTGTACAATGCTGTGTGTGTGTGATATCAGTGTACAATGCTGTGTGTGTGTGTGTGTGTGATATCGGTGTACAATGCTGTGTGTGTGTGTGTGTGTGTGATATCGGTGTACAATGCTGTGTGTGTGTGTGATATCGGTGTACAATGCTGTGTGTGTGTGTGATATCGGTGTACAATGCTGTGTGTGTGTGTGTGATATCGGTGTACAATGCTGTGTGTGTGACATCGGTGTACAATGCTGTGTGTGTGTGTGTACAATGCTGTGTGTGTGATATCGGTGTACAATGCTGTGTGTGTGTGTGTGTGTGTGTGTGTGTGATATCGGTGTACAATGCTGTGTGTGTGTGTGTGTGTGTGTGATATCGGTGTACAATGCTGTGTGTGTGTGTGTGTGTGTGTGTGATATCGGTGTACAATGCTGTGTGTGTGTGTGTGTGTGTGTGTGTGTGTGATATCGGTGTACAATGCTGTGTGTGTGTGTGTGTGATATCGGTGTACAATGCTGTGTGTGTGTGTGTGTGATATCAGTGTACAATGCTGTGTGTGTGTGTGATATCGGTGTACAATGCTGTGTGTGTGTGATATCAGTGTACAAGGCTGTGTGTGTGATATCGGTGTACAATGCTGTGTGTGTGATATCAGTGTACAATGCTGTGTGTGTGATATCGGTGTACAATGCTGTGTGTGTGATATCAGTGTACAATGCTGTGTGTGTGTGATATCAGTGTACAATGCTGTGTGTGTGTGATATCGGTGTACAATGCTGTGTGTGTGTGTGTGTGATATCAGTGTACAATGCTGTGTGTGTGTGATATCAGTGTACAAGGCTGTGTGTGTGATATCGTTGTACAATGCTGTGTGTGTGATATCGGTGTACAATGCTGTGTGTGTGATATCGTTGTACAATGCTGTGTGTGTGATATCGGTGTACAATGCTGTGTGTGTGATATCGGTGTACAATGCTGTGTGTGTGATATCGGTGTACAATGCTGTGTGTGTGATATCGGTGTACAATGCTGTGTGTGTGACATCGGTGTACAATGCTGTGTGTGTGATATCGGTGTACAATGCTGTGTGTGTGATATCTGTGTACAATGCTGTGTGTGTGTGTGTGATATCTGTGTACAATGCTGTGTGTGTGATATCTGTGTACAATGCTGTGTGTGTGTGTGTACAATGCTGTGTGTGTGTGTGTGTGTGTGTGTGTGTGTGTGTGTGTGTGATATCTGTGTACAATGCTGTGTGTGTGATATCTGTGTACAATGCTGTGTGTGTGTGTGTGTGTGTGTGATATCTGTGTACAATGCTGTGTGTGTGATATCTGTGTACAATGCTGTGTGTGTGTGTGTGTACAATGCTGTGTGTGTGTGTGTGTGTGTGTACAATGCTGTGTGTGTGTGTGTGTGAGATATCTGTGTACAATGCTGTGTGTGTGTGTGTGTGTGTGTACAATGCTGTGTGTGTGTGTGTGTGATATCTGTGTACAATGCTGTGTGTGTGTGTGTACAATGCTGTGTGTGTGATATCGGTGTACAATGCTGTGTGTGTGATATCGGTGTACAATGCTGTGTGTGTGTGTGTGTGTGTGTGTGTGTGTGTGATATCGGTGTACAATGCTGTGTGTGTGTGTGTGTGATATCGGTGTACAATGCTGTGTGTGTGTGTGTGTGATATCGGTGTACAATGCTGTGTGTGTGTGTGTGATATCAGTGTACAATGCTGTGTGTGTGTGATATCAGTGTACAATGCTGTGTGTGTGTGATATCAGTGTACAATGCTGTGTGTGTGTGATATCGGTGTACAATGCTGTGTGTGTGATATCAGTGTACAATGCTGTGTGTGTGATATCGGTGTACAATGCTGTGTGTGTGATATCGGTGTACAATGCTGTGTGTGTGTGATATCAGTGTACAATGCTGTGTGTGTGTGATATCAGTGTACAAGGCTGTGTGTGTGATATCGGTGTACAATGCTGTGTGTGTGTGACATCGGTGTACAATGCTGTGTGTGTGTGTGTGATATCAGTGTACAATGCTGTGTGTGTGTGATATCAGTGTACAAGGCTGTGTGTGTGATATCGGTGTACAATGCTGTGTGTGTGATATCGTTGTACAATGCTGTGTGTGTGATATCGTTGTACAATGCTGTGTGTGTGATATCGGTGTACAATGCTGTGTGTGTGATATCGTTGTACAATGCTGTGTGTGTGATATCGGTGTACAATGCTGTGTGTGTGATATCGGTGTACAATGCTGTGTGTGTGATATCGGTGTACAATGCTGTGTGTGTGATATCTGTGTACAATGCTGTGTGTGTGATATCGGTGTACAATGCTGTGTGTGATATATGTGTACAATGCTGTGTGTGTGTGTGGTATCTGTGTACAATGCTGTGTGTGTGATATCGGTGTACAATGCTGTGTGTGTGTGTGTGATATCTGTGTACAATGCTGTGTGTGATATCAGTGTACAATGCTGTGTGTGTGTGTGTACAATGCTGTGTGTGTGTGTGTGTGTACAATGCTGTGTGTGTGTGTGTGTGTGTACAATGCTGTGTGTGTGTGTGTACAATGCTGTGTGTGTGTGTGATATCTGTGTACAATGCTGTGTGTGTGTGTGTGTGTGTGTGTGTGTGTGATATCTGTGTACAATGCTGTGTGTGTGTGTGTGTGTGTGTGTACAATGCTGTGTGTGTGTGTGTGTGTGATATCTGTGTACAATGCTGTGTGTGTGTGTGTGTGTACAATGCTGTGTGTGTGTGTGTGTGTGTGTGTGTGTGTGTGTGTACAATGCTGTGTGTGTGTGTGTGTGTGTGATATCTGTGTACAATGCTGTGTGTGTGTGTACAATGCTGTGTGTGTGTGTGTGTGTGTGTGTACAATGCTGTGTGTGTGTGTACAATGCTGTGTGTGTGTGTGTGTGATATCTGTGTACAATGCTGTGTGTGTGTGTGATATCTGTGTACAATGCTGTGTGTGTGTGATATCTGTGTACAATGCTGTGTGTGTGTGTACAATGCTGTGTGTGTGTACAATGCTGTGTGTGTGTGTGTGTGTGTGTGTGATATCTGTGTACAATGCTGTGTGTGTGTACAATGCTGTGTGTGTGTGTACAATGCTGTGTGTGTGTGTGTGTGTGATATCTGTGTACAATGCTGTGTGTGTGTGTGTGTGTGATATCGGTGTACAATGCTGTGTGTGTGTGTGTGTGTGATATCTGTGTACAATGCTGTGTGTGTGTGTGTGTGTGATATCGGTGTACAATGCTGTGTGTGTGTGTGTGTGTGATATCTGTGTACAATGCTGTGTGTGTGTGTGTGATATCGGTGTACAATGCTGTGTGTGTGTGTGTGTGTGATATCTGTGTACAATGCTGTGTGTGTGTGTACAATGCTGTGTGTGTGTGTGTGTGATATCTGTGTACAATGCTGTGTGTGTGTGTGTACAATGCTGTGTGTGTGTGATATCTGTGTACAATGCTGTGTGTGTGTACAATGCTGTGTGTGTGTGTGTGTGTGTGTGTGTGTGTGTGTGTGTGTGTGTGTGTGTGTGTGTGTGTGTGATATCTGTGTACAATGCTGTGTGTGTGTGTACAATGCTGTGTGTACAATGCTGTGTGTGTGTGTGTGTGATATCTGTGTACAATGCTGTGTTTCTGTACTGCTTTTTGCGATTTCGGTCTGCGATTTACATTGACATGTGTGCAGAAACCTCCACAGATGTCTCTCTAATTGTAGCCAAAATCAGGACTGACTGGACTGGAAAAATGCCAATGGTCCCAAAAATGTGTCAAAAGTGTCCGCCATAATGTCGCAGTACCGGAAAAAAAAAAAAACGCTGATCGCCGCCATTACTAGTAAAAAAAAATATTAATAAAAATGCCATAAAACTATCCCCTATTTTGTAAACGCTATAACTTTTGCGCAAACCAATCAATAAACGCTTATTGCAATTTTTTTTTTTACGAAAAATATGTAGAAGAATACGTATCGGCCTAAACTGAGGGAAAAAAAACGTTTTTTTATATATTTGTGGGGGAAATTCATTATGGTAAAAAGTAATAAATATTTTTTTTTTCAAAATTGTCGCTCTATTTTTGTTTATAGCGCAAAAACTAAAAACCGCAGAGGCGATCAAATATCACCAAAAGAAAGCTCTATTTGTGGGGAAAAAGGACGCCAATTTTATTTGGGAGCCACGTCGCACGACCGCGCAATTGTCAGTTAAACCGACGCAGTGCCGAATCGCAAACAGTGCTCTGGTCTTTGACCAGCGATATGGTCCGGGGCTTAAATGGTTAAAATTGCGCACACTCGTGGAATGGCGCCAAACTTCGGTACTTAAAAATCTCCATAGGCGACGCTTCTAATTTTTCTTACAGGTTACCAGTTTAGAGTTACAGAGGAGGTCTTAGTGCTAGAATTATTGCTCTCGCTCGAACGCACACACGCGGCGATACCTCATGTGTGGTTTGAACGCCGTTTTACATATGTGGGCTGGACTTGGGTGTGCGTTCACTTCTGATCGTGAGCTACCGGGGACAGGGGCGTTTAAAATGTATTTATTTATTTTTTTACTTTATTTTATTTATTTTGACACATTCCTTTAACCACTTACCCCCCGGACCATATTGCTGCCCAAAGACCAGAGTACTTTTTGCGATTCGGGACTGCGTCGCTTTAACAGACAATTGCGCGGTCGTGCGACGTGGCTCCCAAACAAAATTGGCGTCCTTTTTTTCCCACAAATAGAGCTTTCTTTTGGTGGTATTTGATCACCTCTGCGGTTTTTATTTTTTGCGGTATAAACAAAAATAGAGCGACAATTTTGAAAAAAAATTATATTTTTTACTTTTTGCTGTAATAAATATCCCCCAAAAATATATAAAAAAACTTTTTTTTTCCTCAGTTTACGCCGATACGTATTCTTCTACATATTTTTCGTAAAAAAAAATCGCAATAAGTGTTTATTTGGTTTGCGCAAAAGTTATAGCGTTTACAAAATAGGGGGTATTTTTATGTAATTTTTATTAATATATTTTTTTTACTAGTAATGGCGGCGATCAGCGTTTTTTTTTTTTTTTCCGGTATTGCAACATTATGGCGGACACTTCGGACACTTTTGACACATTTTTGGTGTGTTCTTACTGTGGGGGGGGGGGGGGGGGTGGCCTCACTAGGGGAAATCACTGATCTTCTGTTCATACATTGTATGAACCGAAGATCAGCATTTCCCCTGCTGACAGGACCGGGAGCTGTGTGTTTACACACACAGCTCCCGGTCCCCGCTCTGTAACGAGCGATCGCGTGTGCCCAGCGGCGATCGCGCCGGCCGGGCACACGCACGGGAGTCGGGGGCGAGCGGGCGGCGCGCGCGCGCCCCTAGTGGCGGCTGAGAGAGAGGACGTTATACTACGTGCTCTCGCCCAGCCGAGCCGACGTAGAACGGCGGTGCGTGGTCGGCTAGTGGTTAAAAAACATTTTTTATCACTTTTATTCCTATTACAAGGAATGTAAACGTCCCTTGTAATAGGAATGTGTGTGACAGGTCCTCTTTATGTAGAGAGGCGGGGTCAATAAGACCCCACATCTCTCCTCCAGGCTGGAAAGCATGAGATCAAAAAAAATATAAAAAAATTAACGATTCCATGCTTACTAGCTGCGGTCGCGGCTTGCCGGATGACGACCATAGAGATTCCCGGTGACCAGATGGTCACCAGTCATCTCTATGACCGTCGATGGCCCGGGGAAAACATTATGACGTCACGTCCAGGCCGCGATTGCAAAAATCGCGGCCCGGACGTGACGTCATAACGTTGTCCCCGGGCCTCCGACGGTCATAGAGATGACTGGTGACCATCTGGTCACCAGGAGTCTCTATGGTAGTCATCCGGCGGCGGCGGCCCATTCTTTCTCCGGGAGAGCCCAGAGAAGCACCGGATGGCGGTGGGAGGGCGGGGGATGTTCCCATCCATCACCTGTAAGAACGATCACGTGCCGGAACTGTCGCTATGATCACTCTTATGGCGCACAGAAACACTGGCTGGAAACAAGGATATCTGAATGATGCCTGTTCAGATATTCCCACTGAAAGTCAAAGACGCCATATGACGTCCTCGGGCTGGAAGTGGACAAACAATATTCACTCTAAAGTGTATCGGTGCAAAAACATTAACTGTGACTACCACCAAATATCTGCAGCTGTTCTAAATAGAAATAGGCCCAGATTCTCGTAGAATTGCCTAAAACTGGGCGGGCGTAACGTATCTGATTTACGTTACGCCGCCGCACGTTTTACAGGCAAGTGCTTTATTCTCAAAGAACTTGCCTGTAAAGCTGCGGCGGCGTAGCGTAAATCACCCGGCGCAAGCCTGCCTAATTCAAATTAGCCGGGTAGGGGGCGTGAAGCATTTAAATTAAGCGCGTTCCCGCGCCGAACGCACTGCGCATGCGCCGTCCGAAGAATACTCCAGGGTGCATTGCTCCAAATGACGTCGCAAGGACGTTATTGGTTTAGAAGTGAACGTAAATGACGTCCAGCCCCATTCAGGGACGACTTACGCAAACGACGTAAATTTTCAAATTTCAACGCGGGAACGACGGCCATACTTAACATTGGCTGCGCCTCATATACCCAGGGGCAACTTTACGCCGGGACAAGCCTAACGTAAACGTCGTAACTTCACTGCGTCGGCCGCGCGTACGTTCGGGAATTCGCGCATCTCGCTAATTTGCATACTCGACGGGGAAAACGACGTCGGCGACACCTAGCGGCCAAAAAAAAAAAAATGCATTTAAGATCCGACGGCGTTAGAGCCTTACGCCTGTCGGATCTAATGCTTATCTATGCGTAACTGATTCTAAGAATCAGTCGCATAGATACGACGGCCCAGATTAGGACTTAAGACGGCGTACATGGCGTTGCGCCGTCATAAGCCCTTTAAGAATCTTGGCCATAGTGTCCAAAAAATACATAAATGTCCAAAAAAAAAAAAAAGTGTCCATCAAAGGGACTTCCAATGGTGCATAAGTTGCCTTATCCATCAAAAAGTGACTAAAGTCCGAGGACACCAACACCTGTCACACAGCCTACTCACTAGAATCGCAGGAGTCGCATACAGCGGATGATCTCTCAATAGATGCTGCAGCGCTTCAGTAGCCGGAGTAAGCAGGTTAAACCTCCAGATGTCAATGCAAGGCATAAAAGGAAAGACTGCCTACCATAGTGAAATACGTAGGATGTATTGTATATAATTAGCGCTGCGTTAAGCACTTGGAACAAACAATTAAAAAGATAAGAAACGGAAGCAGGAACGCTCCACTGGGCGGGAGTGATGCATCACGCTTGACCGCACCCAATGCGTTTCGTCAGCACGTCTGATGTCATCAGGTGTCACATGACGTGAGATGTTTGTGACTTGGGTTTATATCTAGTTTAACGATTGCGAGGTTGATTTTCCTAAAACATGAATTACGGACAATTAATAATCAACCACTTAAGGACCATCTCACGACTTTTTACGTCGTCAGAATGGCACGGACAGGCATAGGTACGTACAGGTACGTCCCCTTTAAGATGTGACCCTGCCGCCTTCTCTGTGAGTTCGAGCGCGGGTCGCGCGGACTCGATCGGGATACCCGCGATCGTCCCGCGGGGAGATGCTTATGTGACAATGACAGCGACATTGTAATTGGAAGCGGCGATCACTGTCTTGTCGCACACAGCCCATCCCCCGTACAGTTAGAAGCACTCATCAGGGCACACTGCCAGTGTAATTTTCACAGTAATCGGTGCATTTTTATAGCACTGATCGCTGTAAAAATGACAATGGTCCCAAAAATGTCTCAAATGTGTCCGTCACAATAAAAATCACTGATCGCCGCCATATTAATAAAAATGCCAAAAAACTATTTCTTATTTTGTAGACGCTATAACTTTTGCACAAACCGATCAATAAACGCTTATTGCGATTTCTTTTTATTTTTTTTGCAAAAATATGTAGAAGAATCTGTATCGTCCTAAACTGAGATACGCTGATATGAGGCTCTGCTCCACCCAGAATCTCAACTCATGATATGTTCTGATCTGTTTTCCAGCATGCCTGAAGAAGAACCGGCGGTGAAAAGGTAATCGCTGAAATGGACTCGGCTCTACGTGACAGATAAGCCTGTATTTAGCGCCCAGATTGTAGTGCGTGGCGTAGGTGTCACGGGCGCCACCTCTGGTCAAATGTGATACTGCACACTCCACCATTGGCTTGGATCCTGCTCACCTTGTGAGAAAACGCTCGAAAACCGAGTCAGGATTTAAAACAAAAAAAGCTTGTATTGCGAAACGCACGTAAACCACGTTTCTCGCAATCCGAGGTATTACCGTATTTTAACCACTTAAGGACCGCCTCCTGCACATATATGTCGGCAGAATGGCACGGCTGGGCACATGTACGTACCTGTACATCCTCTTTAAGTGCCCAGCTGTGGGTCGCGGGCCATGACCGCGGTCGCGGGATCCGCGTACCCGATCGCTGCTGGAGTCCCGTGATCGGTCCCCGGAGCTGAAGAACGAGGAGAGCTGTGTGTAAACACAGCTTCCCCGTTCTTCACTGTGGCGCCGTCATTGATTGTGTGTTCCCTGATATAGGGAGACACGATCAATGACGTCACACCTACAGCCACACCCCCCTACAGTTGGAAACACAGATGAGGTCACACTTAACCCCTTCAGCGCCCCCTTGTGGTTAACTCCCGAACTGCAATTGTCATTTTCACAATAAACAATGTATTTTTAATGCATTTTTTGCTGTGAAAATGACAATGGTCCCAAAAATGTGTCAAAATTGTCCGAAGTGTCCGCCATAATGTCGCAGTCATGAAAAAAACCGCTGATCGCCGCCATTAGTAGTAAAAAAATAATAATTAATAAATATGCAATAAAACTATCCCCTATTTTGTAAACACTATAAATTTTGCACAAACCAACCGATAAACGCTTATTGCGTTTTTTTTTTTACCAAAAATAGGTAGAAGAATACGTATCGGCCTAAAGTGAGGAAAAAAAATGTTTTTTTAATATATTTTTGGGGGTATTTATTATAGCAAAAAGTAAAAAATATTGCATTTTTTTTCAGAATTGTCGCTCTATTTTTGTTTATAGCGCAAAAAATAAAAACCGCAGAGGTGATCAAATACCACCAAAAGAAAGCTCTATTTGTGGGGAAAAAAGGACGCCAATTTTGTTTGGGAGCCACGTCGCATGACCGCGCAATTGTCAGTTAAAGTGACGCAGTGCCGAATCGCAAAAACTGTCCGGGTCCTTTAGCTGCATTTTGGTCCGGGGCTTAAGTGGTTAAAGCGGTTTGTATAGGTAATTTTGTAACTTTTACCTGCAGGTAAGCCTATAATAAGCCTATAAAAATATTCCCCTCGCGATGAGCCGCTGAATGCAGCGGCGAATGATCACAGGGGATTTTCGGCCTTAAGGCCCGGCGGCCGCCGGACCTTGGCGGAAAGAAGTCTCCCGCGCACATTCCCGGGAGTGACGACATCGCGGCTCCAGCCACTCAGAGCGCTGGAGCCGTGATACCCGGAAAACATGCCAAGGCAACATGTCGGCTACCTCGCCGTGGACCAGGTAAGTTTCCAACGCCTCGTTCTAAGGTAAGTATTTCATAATGAGCTAGTATGTGGTGCATACTAGCTCATTATGCCTTTTACTTTACAGGGTTACAGAAAAAAAGGTTCAGCGGGTTTACTACTGGTTTAATTAATATTATTTTTCTATGTCCTTTAGGGCTGCAACTAACGATTCGATTCGAAATCGATTAGTTGGCCGATTGTTTCGATTAATCGGATAATAGCCTTAAAAAAAAAATAGAATTTTTTTGGGCCAATTTGTTGTCGGGCAGATTACAAAACACAAATTGCCGCAAAAACACCTCGCATGCTTTTCTGCAGCTTCTCCATTGAAGTATATTGAACCCAAAAAACAAAATGGCACCGCTTTGCGTTAAAAAGTCCTCGCCCTTTTCGGGGAAATGCTCGGTGTCGGTCCCGATTACTAGTATCGGTATCGGGACATCCCTAGTAATAACCCTGCCTTTCTCAGCCCAAAATTGAAAAAAGTTTTGGCTTTAGTTCTGCTTTAATCATTGTCATTTCAATGAATGCGGAGATGCTGATTGATGTTAATGGTTTTCTGTGTGTTTCTCTCTCCCCCCCCTTTTCTCTGTTTCAGTCTTGCTTTTCTATGAAAGCTTCATGTAGCCTCGATGTCTCTGTCCGAGTCGCCATTCAGTTGCCTTTGCCTACAATTCCTTTTCTCTCTGAGCTCCGCTCTGCTTTTCCCTTCTTACTGGTTTATCGATCGTCTCTTGTCCTGTGCGGTTTTCACTAGCATAGAGCGCTTGCACCGCCCAGGCCTGAGGTTCCTCTGCTTGCTCCTTGGGGTCCCATTGTTCTTCCTTCTCTTCCTTCTTTCTCTACCACTAGGTTTTTTTGGTTTCCTGTTTTGGGCTCCTTTGCAGAAGCTTCGCCGTCCCTTCTCCTATCAGAACTCTGTAAAGACTCGCAATGTCCCGGAGAAGATACTCGAGGGCGACTGCTCCTTCATCTTCATCAGCGCCAACCTCTGCCTTCTGCCCGATGGCTTGGCACGGTTTAGTAATCTGCACCACACTCAACGTCGCAGTCTCGCCATTTCCCGGCTCCTGTGTTCCTCCTCCGAGCCTGCCAAGAATAACTTTGAAGACACGGTGCCAATGTGTAGCACAGAAGATGTCCTGCCGATGATCGAGATACCTTACAAGACGGAGATAGACGCCAGTGCAGAAGGAGATGTGCCATTTGAAGTGTCCGTCGTCTTCCCCCAAAATGCTGACTTTGTGTGCCTGCAGGAAGTGTTCGATGGCCGAGCGTCACGTAAACTACGCAATTGCCTTGGGTCAACCTTTCCTCACATTTTGTATGATATTGGGCCCTCAGGACCTCATGGCTGCGGTTTTAGGTTCTTCAGGAGTGGATTGTTCCTGGCCAGTCGGCACCCGTTCATGGCGGCCAAATATTATTTCTACCCGAATGCACGTGGGGAGGATGCCTTGGCTTCCAAAGGTCTTCTCTGTGTCAAGGTAAATTCACATAATAGACCCTAAAATGGAATGAAGTGTGAAAGTCAAGTGAAGTGTTCTATGAACAGATAATGGGCCAGATCCACGTAGCGCGGCGCTTTCTTACGTCCGGCGTAGCGTATCTCAGATACACGACGCCGCCGTAACTTGCACCGTATTTCCCGTATCCACAAAGACAGGGGTTGACAAATT
Organism: Rana temporaria; assembly: GCF_905171775.1. NCBI lineage: Eukaryota > Metazoa > Chordata > Amphibia > Anura > Ranidae > Rana > Rana temporaria. Next base: position 14,950,853 of record NC_053490.1, read on the forward strand.
TGCTTGGAATCTAGGAGCCAGCTAAAAAAGTTAGGAGCCAGAAAACGCACCCTGTCCCGACGAGCTTGCGCGCAGAAGCGAACACATACGTGAGCAGCGCCCGCATATGTAAACGGTGTTCTAACGCAATTTTGAAGCGTGACATGTTGGGTATGAATTTACTTGGCGTAACATTATCTTTCATAATATTAAAAAAAATGGGGATAACTTTACTGCTGTCTTATTTTTTAATTAAAAAAAGTGTAATTTTTTCCCAAAAAAGTGCGCTTGTAAGACCGCTGCGCAAATACGGCGTGACAGAAAGTATTGCAATGAGCGCCATTTTATTCTCTAGGGTGTTAGGATAAAAAATATATATAATGTTTGGGGGTTCTAATTAGAGGGAAGAAGATGGCAGTGAAAATTGTGAAAAATTACATTAGAATTGCTGTTTAATGTAATGCTTAACTTGTAATACCAACGGCCACCACCAGATGGCGCCAGCTCACACATCTGGTGGTAATAACTTGTAATACCAACGGCTCACCACCAGATGGCGCCAGCTTACACATCTGGTGGTAATAACTTGTAATACCAACGGCTCACCACCAGATGGCACCAGCTCACCTTCCCAGCTCACCTTCCAAGCCAAGTCGCCAGGACACTATTTCTAGTCGCCATGGCGCCCGGGATTTGTCGATCCCTGCACAAAGAATTTGCGCCGTAAATTACGGCGGCGTAGTGTAAATGTGTCGGCGTAAGGGTGCGCAATTCAAATCACTAAGTTGTGGGCGTGTTTTATGTTAATACGTCTTGACCCAACGTAAATGACTTTTTTTTTGAACGGCGCATGCGCCGTCCTTGGGGGTATCCCAGTGCGCATGCTCCAAATTAACCCGCAACAAGCCAATGCTTTCGACGTGAACGTAATTCTACGCAAAGCCCTATTCTCGAACGACTTACGCAAACGACGTAAAAATTTTCTAAATTTGATGCGGGAATGACGTCCATACTTAACATAGGATACGCCTCATATAGCAGGGGTAACTTTACGCCGGAAAAAGCCTTACGGAAACGACGTAAAAAAATGCACCGGACGTACGTTTGTGGATTGGCGTATCTAGCTAATTTGCATACTCAACGTGGAAATCGACGGAAGCGCCACCTAGCGGCCAGCATAAATATGCACCTTAGATCCGACGGCATACTAAGACGTACGCCAGTCGGATCTAGCCCAGCTTCAGGTGTATCTTGTTTGTGGATACAAAAGAAAGATACGCCGGAGCAACCTAGAAGTTACGCGGCGTATCAATAGATACGCCAGCGTAACTTCTTTGTGGATCTGGCCCAATGTGTTTAAATTCCCCGTACACACGAGCGGTTTTCCCATCGGAAAACAAGGCAATGGTTTTCCCGACCGAATTCCGCTCAAGCTTGTGTTGCATACCCACGGTCACACCAAATTCCGGCCGTCAAGAACGTGGTGACGTACAACACTACGACGAGCCGAGAAAAATGAAGTTCAATGCTTCCGAGCATGCGTCGACTTGATTCTGAGCATGCGTGTTATTTTGCGCATTGAAATTGCATACAGACGAAGGGGCAGATCCACATACATCTGCACTGGACGCAGCGTATCTAAGATACGCTACGCCGCTGTAACTTACTTTGAGTTGGTTTGAATCCTCAACGAATCCGCACCATAAGTTACGGCGGTGTAGCGTATCTCTCGCGGCGTAAGGGCGCGGAATTCAAATTCGGCAGGTAGGGGGCGTGTTTCATTTAAATGAAGCGTGTCCCCACGCCGAATGAACTGCGCATTGCTCCAAATGACGTCGCAAGGACGTCATTGTTTTCAACGTTAACGTAAATGGCGTCCAGCCCTATTCACGGACAACTTACGGAAACAACGTAAAATTTTCAAAATTATACGCGGGAACGACGGCCATACTTAACATTGAGTACGCCACCAGATAGCAGCTTTAACTATACGCCGGAAAAAGCCGAACGGAAACAACGTAAAAAAATGCGACGGCCGGTCTTACGTTCGTGGATCGTCGGAAATAGCTAATTTGCATACTCAACGCGGATTACGACGGGAACGCCACCTAGCGGACGCCGAAAAATTGCATCTAAGATCCAACGGCGTACGAAGACGTACACCTGTCGGATCTAGCCGAGAAGCCGTCGTATCTTGTTTTGAGGATTCAAAACAAAGATACGACGCAGGAATTTTGAAATTACGCCGGCGTATCAGTTGATACGCCGGCGTAATTTCTTTGGATCTACCCCGAACAGTTTTTCCCGCCGGGAAAATGGAGAACCAGCTCTCTTTCCGACTGTTTTTCTGTTGGAAAAAGTCTGATGGAGCATACACACGGCCGGGATTCTCAACCAAAAGCTCTCATCAGACTTTTTCCGACGGGAAAACCGCTCGTGTGTACAGGGCATCAGAGTTACGAGACTACGTAGAGTAGCTCTATTTGGAGTACAGTAAAACCTTGGATTGCGAGCATAATTGGTTCCAGAAACATGCTTGTAATCCAAAGCACTTGTATATCAAAGCAAATTTTCCCATAATTTGCATATTGGACATGTGCATTTGTTTTCGACCGAATTTCGGGGATTTTCTAATTAGTTTTAACAAACGCTAACGAATGCGCAGAATCCGAATTCCGAAAGATCCGACATAAAAAATGCTTTATTTTCATTTTGTTGCAACAACAGGTCGATATAGATAGAAGATTCGACATGACGGTGACAATAGCGATCTGTGTCTATCGAACCTGCGGTCGAATGTGTCTGTTAGTCCAAGATTATTCTACATAGAGAGGAAAGATTCGACATTATAGAGATATGAAGATTCGACGAAGCAGCTAAAAACCTACGATCGCCACAAACGGACATTTATGGTCAAATGCTCCACCCACAGGCTATAGAAGAATTCTAATGTTGGTTGACTATTAATAATAATGAATAAATATAATAATTACTAGTGTCATACAACCTTAGAATTCTACTATAGCTTGTGGGCGGAGCATTTGACTGGTACGATTGCGGCGTCGTACAGTTTCGCTGCTCCGTCAATCTGCTTAGAACATTCGACAGACACCATAAGCCTTCAATTGACAGATTCGACCTTAATTCGGATTTTTGGACAAATGCCTTTTTTTTACGAAACGAAATAAAGAAAAACAAATTTCGGGAGTAACTAAATAATTTTTTCGGAACGAAAACAAAATAAAGAAATGAAAATATTTCAGTGTGCACACAGGGCCGGATTTGCTCTCCCTGCCGCCCCAAGGCCAGGTTCCCCAATGCACCCCCTACCCGTCAACCAAACTACCCCCCCCTCCCCCAAATCAACGGGGAATGGCAACCGGATGGCGGGGGCTGCACTGTTAGTTCAAATATTTTTTTCTTTTTTTTACTTTTTTATCACTTTTTTATTTTTATTTATTTGTAGCTTGTCAATTACTTTTTTTTTATTTGTGTATAATTTTCTTATTATTTTTCTTATTCTTTACTTTTTAATTACTTTTTTATTTTTTTAATTATTGTTTCTTATTTTTTAATTTTTTTTATCAATTTTTTTTTCACTTAACTTTTTTCCTATCATACAGGAGAAAACAATTCCCTGTGTGATTGCAATTGGAGGTGAGATGTTCTCTTTATTGACCCTGTCACCTCCAAAACAGGAGTCCTAGCACTGTGCTAGAACTCTTGTCACAGCTGAGATGGGAAGAGCACAGCTCACCCCCCTTTCACTGTGTACATCGGCAGCAGGGACAGGAGACAGACTCAGTGGCCGGGGGGAGGACGGAGTCCCGAAGACAGAGCCAGCAGAGAGAGGTATGTGGGGTGGGGGGGGGGGGGGGGAGGATGGAAGCACACATTTTACAAGTGATTTCGGCGACATTGCCGCAATCACTTGTTAACGAGCGAGCGGATTCCCCCATAACTTAACTGTATAACTGTATGTTACGGGCGTCGGGGGAATCCATGCCACTGCCGCCCCTTGGCGCCCTGCCACCCCAAGGCCTGGTCTCAGTGGCCTTGTGGGAAATCCGGGCCTGGGTGCACCTGTCTAGTCTGTACTTCTATCCATGTTTATCCTTGTAGGTTTTTTATATAATGTGCGATTATTTGGTTTATTTATTCTAGGACAAACATTCTCAACAAGGGTTCCAATAAAACCTTTAGCTGAGTGTACACGTTAACTATTTTTATTTGTTTTTTGTCCAATCAGCAGGTTGAATGAAAAAACGGACAGATCACATCAGCACAACGTTGCGTAATGCAAGGATCTCTCTCACTGTGCTGTTGTGTTCTGATAGGGGGACCCCCTGCCAGAATACAATGATCGGTGCTTGCAGCCATTGGATGCCAGCGCTGATTGAATGCTGGTTTTCTAGCGTGACCGTTCAACAGAAACTAGTTGTTAGACCGACTTCTGTTGAACAGACACTGGTACACATGTATACTGAAATGTGGGTCGGTTCCTGCTGAACTGGCCGACTTTTGGTGTGTTTGTACTTGGCCTTAGGGTTCCTTCTGAGGTTGCAAAGAGTTTCGTGAGCAGTAAGCAGATTGATCTGCTGCATAGCCATCAATGTAGAGCACTGACCACCAATGTAGGTGGTGTATGGTGGTAGGTGTAGTGCTGCCTATGTTGACAGTCAGTGCCGATCCTGACCTCCCTGGGGCCCTAAGCAAAATGACAGGGGGGGGGGGCACTGCCGACAGTGACATGTCACATTAAAGATTGAAGTTGAGAAGCGGGGGGAGGGGGTGTTCTGCTGTCAGAAATGACATCTTACATTAAAGTGAGAAGCAGGGGGTGCTGACTTCTTACCTCTTCTCCCATGCAGCCAGCGAGTTGGGAAGCGGGGTGAGGGGCCAAAAATTACTTCTCACCAGGTGGGGCCTCTAGTAATTTGGGGGGCCCTCCGCAGCTTTGCGGGGCCCTAAGCGGCTTGCATAGTGAGCCTATAGGGCGGATCGGCCCTGTTAACGGTAAGGAGGTGCTACTCTATTTGGTGACCCCTTGCATTTCCAAGGTAATACCACGCTACAATGACCACCAATGTAATGAGATACTACACTGTCCATCATTGTAAGTGAGCCACTATCTTGGCCACCAATGTAAGGATTCATAATACCGACCACCCATTTTTGAAAACAGTACACTGACCAGATGCTACACTGACCACCAATGTAAGGATTTACAATACAGACCACCCATTTATGAAGACAGTACACTGACCACCAATGTAAGGATTTACAATACTGACCACCAATGTAAGGATTTACAATACAGACCACCCATTTATGAAGACAGTACACTGACCACCAATGTAAGGATTTACAATACTGACCACCCATTTATGAAGACAGTACACTGACCACCAATGTAAGGATTTACAATACTGACCACCAATGTAAATAAACATTACACTGACCACCAATGTAAATAGACATTACACTGACCACCAATGTAAGTAAACAATACACTGACCACAGGGGTGGACTGACAACCCATGGGGCCCCCGGACAATAGAAGACTATGGGGCCCCTGGGCTTACAGATGGCCACCACGCCAGAAGGCAGTGCAGAGGCGGGGCAGCTAAAATCTCAGGATTTTCACATCAAAAGCATGTCGGTTTAAGACATAGCAGGGGCAGATGTAAAAAAACACAGATTTTTACATACTGTCATTGGTTTCATTGAGCCTGGCAACCCTGATGGGGGCCCCCTAGTGGCATGGGGCCCTCAGGCAGTGCCCGAAAGTCGCAATGGTCAGTCCGCCCCTGACTGACCACCAATGTAAGTAGACAATACACTGACCGCCAATGTAAGTAGACAATACACTGATCACCAATGTAAGGAGACACTACACTGACTGCCAATGTAAGGAGACACTACACTGACTGCCAATGTAAGGAGACACTACACTGACCACCAATGTAAAGAGACACTACACTGACCACCAATGTAAAGAGACACTACACTGACCGCCAATGTAAAGAGACACTACACTGACCACCAATGTAAAGAGACACTACACTGACCACCAATGTAAAGAGACACTACACTGACCGCCAATGTAAAGAGACACTATACTGACCGCCAATGTAAAGAGACGCTACACTGACCACCAATGTAAAGAGACACTACACTGACCACCAATGTAAGGAGACACTACACTGTACGCCAATGTAAGGAGACACTACACTGTACGCCAATGTAAAGAGACACTACACTGACCACCAATGTAAGGAGACACTACACTGTACGCCAATGTAAAGAGACACTACACTGACCGCCAATGTAAAGAGACACTATACTGACCACCAATGTAAGGAGACACTACACTGACCACCAATGTAAAGAGACACTACACTGACCACCAATGTAAAGAGACACTACACTGACCGCCAATGTAAAGAGACACTATACTGACCGCCAATGTAAAGAGACGCTACACTGACCACCAATGTAAAGAGACACTACACTGACCACCAATGTAAGGAGACACTACACTGACCACCAATGTAAAGAGACACTACACTGACCACCAATGTAAAGAGACACTACACTGACCGCCAATGTAAAGAGACACTATACTGACCGCCAATGTAAAGAGACGCTACACTGACCACCAATGTAAAGAGACACTACACTGACCACCAATGTAAGGAGACACTACACTGTACGCCAATGTAAGGAGACACTACACTGTACGCCAATGTAAAGAGACACTACACTGACCACCAATGTAAGGAGACACTACACTGTACGCCAATGTAAAGAGACACTACACTGACCGCCAATGTAAAGAGACACTATACTGACCACCAATGTAAGGAGACACTACACTGACCGCCAATGTAAGGAGACACTACACTGACCACCAATGTAAGGAGACACTACACTGTACGCCAATGTAAGGAGACACTACACTGTACGCCAATGTAAAGAGACACTACACTGACCACCAATGTAAAGAGACACTACACTGACCACCAATGTAAAGAGACACTACACTGACCGCCAATGTAAGGAGACACTACACTGTACGCCAATGTAAAGAGACGCTACACTGACCACCAATGTAAAGAGACACTACACTGACCACCAATGTAAGGAGACACTACACTGTACGCCAATGTAAAGAGACACTACACTGTACGCCAATGTAAAGAGACACTACACTGACCACCAATGTAAAGAGACACTACACTGACCGCCAATGTAAAGAGACACTACACTGACCACCAATGTAAGGAGACACTACACTGACCGCCAATGTAAGGGAGCGTTACTCTGCCTGGGAATGTAAGGGGACACCAAACTGGCCACAAATGTAAGGAGATGTTGCACTGACCACTATCATGGCGAGCACTTCATTCACTGACCACCTACATAAGAAGCTCTACACTGGCCACCATTGTAAGGAGACCATACACTTTTTTTTCTAACCGTCATTATTATTATTATTATTCATTTTAATATGGTGATTTTTCTTTTACTACAACTACTTCTGTTGTATAACTCAGGTGGTGTAGTCCTGATCCATTCTTGGCGGTACTAAATAATATCTACAACTTAGTGATCACTGTAATAGTCCATAAGCTGTGGATTTTTCGCAGGGGTTCCCAAGGACTAGAAAATAACCCCAATGGTTCTTCTGGGAGAACAAAGTTGAAAGAGGCTGATCTCGAAGGGTCCGTGTTTTTCCAAGTAAAAGCAATAAATTGATATTGGATAATGGGAGATCTAGAAGTATTTGGAATTTTTAAGTCACTTATATCTCATAATATACAAAGGTCTGTGTTTTACATATTTGGTACTGAAAAATGAGGAACGTTCCAGTCTGTTGTAATTAGGGATGTCCCTATACCGGTACTAGTTTTCTCCCCCCCGTGCCACTCCCCCCCCGTGCTGTCTTCTCCCCCTCCGTGCCGCTCTCCCCCCATGCAGTCTTCTCCCCCTCCGTGCCGCTCTCCCCCCATGCAGTCTTCTCCCCCTCCGTGCCGCTCTCCCCCGTGATGTATTGTCCCCCCCGTGATGTCTTCTCCCCCTCCGTGCCGCTCTCCCCCGTGCAGTCTTCTCCCCCTCCATGCCGCTCTCCCCCCTGTGCAGTCTTCTCCCCCTCCATGCCGCTCTCCCCCCGTGCAGTCTTCTCCCCCTGTGCAGTCTTCTCCCCCTCCGTGCCGCTCTCCCCCCATGCGTGCCGCTCTCCCCCCGTGGCATCTTCTCCCCCTCCGTGCCGCTCTCCCCCCGTGCAGTCTTCTCCCCCTCCGTGCCGCTCTACCCCTGTGCAGTCTTCTCCCCCTCCGTGCCGCTCTCCCCCTGTGCAGTCTTCTTCTCCCCCTCCGTGCCGCTCTCCCCCGTGCAGTCTTCTACCCCTCCGTGCCGCTCTACCCCTGTGCAGTCTTCTCCCCCTCCGTGCCGCTCTCCCCCCGTGGCATCTTCTCCCCCTCCGTGCCGCTCTCCCCTCGTGCAGTCTTCTCCCCCTCCGTGCTGCTCTCCCCCCGTGCAGTCTTCTCCCCCGTGCGTGCCGCACTCCCCCCGTGCATGCTAAACCCAGCTCCTACCTTTTCCGAATGGACAGAGTCAGTGATCACTGACTCTGTCCATTCACATAACTGAGCATCGTAACCTGTGTTCCGATAACGGAACTAGTCTTCTCCCCCGTGCCGTTTTCTCCCCCTCCGTGCCGCTCTCCCCCCCCCCCCCCCCGTGCTGTATTGTCCCCCTTGTGATGTATTGTTCCCCCCCCGTAATGTCTTCTCTCCCCCCGTGCAGTCTTCTCCCCCTCCGTGCCGCTCTCCCCCTCCGTGCTGCTCTCCCCTCGTGCAGTCTTCTCCCCCTCCGTGCCGCTCTCCCCCCGTGCAGTCTTCTCCACCTCCGTGACGCCCCCCCCCCCCCTGTGCAGTCTGCTCCCCCTCCATGCTGCTCTCCCCTTGTGCAGTCTTCTCCCCCGTGCGTGCCGCTATCCCCCCGTGCCTGCTCAACCCAGCTCCTACCTTTTCCAAATGGACAGAGTCAGTAATCACTGACTTTGTCCATTCACGTAACTGAGCATCGTAACCTGTGTTTACGATGCTTCAGTTTATTAATGGAGAGGAGCTTCTCTCCATTCATTTTACCTGAGGCTGCAGAGAAAGGTACTGGGGAATCTGTGTCCCTAGTCCCTTTCTCTGTCTTAAAGTGGAGATATCAGAGGTCTGTTAAGACCCCCGATATCTCACCAAAGCCCCCCCCCCCCCCCCCCCAACAGGGCTGATAAAAAAAAAAAAATTGCAATAAATAATTTAAAAAATAAAATGTAAATAATAATAATAATAATAAAAAAACACACTGACAATCCACTACCCCCCCTCTAAAAAAAAATAAAAATAAAATCACTGTAAAAAAAAATAGAAAAAAAAAATTGTGTAAAAAAAAAAAAAAAAAATTCTGCCACGGTCACATGACATTAAAAAAGTATCGGTATTAGGTATCGGCGAGTACTTGAAAAAAAGTATCGGTACTTGTACTCAGTCTCAAAAAAGTATCGGTATCGGGACAACCCTAGTTGTAATACACAGAGTTCAGATGAGTGATGATGAGTGTCTGTGACTCTGTCCTGTGTGAGATCTTCTCTCTGAGGTACACCAAGGGGACGTTCACTTCTAATCTCCAATTGTTTGTTCCTTTTTTCACACAGGTTTTCATTGGAATGACGAAACAAAAGCAAAAAATTGTGGGATATATAAATTGCACGCATTTACACGCGCCAGAGAGTAAGTAGATTCCAGATAATCTGGATAGTGACTAATTATACACTGAAAAATCAAGGCTGGGGGCAGGGGCATAACTTAAAGCTTATGGGCCTCAGTGCAAAAGTTGACCTGTGCCCCCTCTACTGCCACCCGCTGCTTCTTCCGCGGCATGCCAAGATACTCAAAGTGGCTGCACGTGCACGTAAGGTGGGGGCAGGCAGGCCACACTCTCGGCTGCCAGGTGAAAGCGGTGGGCTTGTTTGTAAAAGAGGCCTGGTCCCAGCTCGGGGGTGGGCAGGCCCTTTGACTTCCAGATTCACGTACAAGCCCACCGCTTTCACTGGAAGCTCAGAGTGCCCCCACCTTGTGTGCATGGTTGAGCAGGGCAGGGAGGAGCTGTACTGGTGGGCTGGAAGGGGGCCACATCGCTGGAAGAGAGGGCTTGCCACATCAGCTTGTGTCGGTGAAACCAGAAGGCGGGGAGATATTCACTGACCACCAATGATAGCGGGATTTTTTTCTTTTGTTGGGGGGGGTTCAAGTTTCCTAAAACATTTTTATACAGAGTCTATAGTGAATGTACTCCATCAGTCATTGGCATATCCAAGCAAATGATTGAAGCACTGCCTCCCTCTTGCTCCCCAAAGTCACAACGCTACATCCTGTAGACTGGGTGGTGCAGCCACAAGGTGTACTCACAGAGCAGGACAGACCGCGGCACCCTCACATCAGCCCAGTTCCTGCACCTTCACTCCTCAAATCACCCCAATTCCTGCACCTTCACCCCTATGATCACCCCAATTCCTGCACCTTCACCCCTATGATCACCCCAATTCCGTCACCTTCACACATAAGATCACCTCAATTCCTGAACCTTTACACCTCAAATCACCCCAATTCCTGCACCTTCACCCCTCTGATCACCCCAATTCCTGCACCTTCACCCCTCTGATCACCCCAATTCCTAAACATTCACACCTCTGATCACCCCAATTCCTGCACCTTCACCCCTCTGATCACCCCAATTCCTGCACCTTCACCCCTATGATCACCCCAATTCCGTCACCTTCACACATAAGATCACCTCAATTCCTGAACCTTTACACCTCAAATCACCCCAATTCCTGCACCTTCACCCCTCTGATCACCCCAATTCCTGCACCTTCACCCCTCTGATCACCCCAATTCCTAAACATTCACACCTCTGATCACCCCAATTCCTGCACCTTCACCCCTCTGATCACCCCAATTCCTGCACCTTCACCCCTCTGATCACCCCAATTCCTGCACCTTCACCCCTCTGATCACCCCAATTCCTGCACCTTCACCCCTCTGATCACCCCAATTCCTGCACCTTCACCCCTCTGATCACCCCAATTCCTGCACCTTCACCCCTCTGATCACCCCAATTCCTGCACCTTCACCCCTCTGATCACCCCAATTCCTGAACCTTCACCCCTCTCATCACCCCAATACCTGCACCTTCACACCTCAGATCACCCCAATTCCTGCACCTTCACCCCTCAGATCAGCCCAGTTCCTGCACCTTCACACCTCAAATCACCCCAATTCCTGCACCTTCACACCTATGATCACCTCAATTCCTGAACCTTCACACCTCAGATCACCCCAATTCCTGCATCTTCACAGTTCAGATAACCCCAATTTATCTCTGCGCCTCCACACCTGATAATGGCTCCAATGCTTGCATCATCACATGTCAGATCAGTCCCAGTTCCTGCATCTGAAAATTAGTAATTGCCAAAAGCTGGTTAATTACAGGTCCAAAATCAGAGCAGGGAGCTTGGGGCGTCTGACCCAAGACCAGGACTAAATCTAGCCTGTCTGGTGTGGGGGGTGCAGTAAAAATAGGTCAGGAGGGCAGAGGAAGGGAAGTCAGCAGAGTAGAGAATAGGGGTCGACAGTTTGTAGGGTAGTGTACTGAGGCAGGCAGAAAAGCAGAGGGGATGGAGTCAACAGGGCATAGGACAAGGGGGTCAGAAGGGCATAGGACAAGGGGGTCAGAAGGGCGTAGGACAAGGGGGTCCGAAGGGCATAGGACAAGGGGGTCAGAAGGGCATAGGACAAGGGGGTCAGAAGGGCATAGGACAAGGGGGTCAGAAGGGCATAGGACAAGGGGGTCAGAAGGGCATAGGACAAGGGGGTCAGAAGGGCATAGGACAAGGGGTCAGAAGTGCAGGGGATGGGGTCAGAAGGGCGTAGGACAAGGGGGTCAGAAGGGCGTAGGACAAGGGGGTCAGAAGGGCGTAGGACAAGGGGGTCAGAAGGGCGTAGGACAAGGGGGTCAGAAGGGCGTAGGACAAGGGGGTCAGAAGGGCGTAGGACAAGGGGTCAGAAGTGCAGGGGATGGGGTCAGAAGGGCATAGGACAAGGGAGTCAGAAGGGCATAGGACAAGGGGTCAGAAGTGCAGGGGATGGGGTCAATGGGGCACAAGATGGGGCAGTGCAGGAGATTGGGTCAACGGGGCCAAGGACGGGCTGTGAGGTAAGCAGGGCAGAGGATGGGCTCAGCAAGGTATAGGACAAGAGTCGGTGTGGTAGGGGATGGGTTCAGCACGGTATAGGACATGGTTCAGTGCTCAGTAGGGAAGGGGATGGGGGTCACTGCTGGCAAAGCTGCTCCTTCCCACGCTGCGCACAGCTGAGGATGGATTATTTTACACACAGTCCTCCAATCAATGTGTAGTTGGCTGTTGCTGCTCTGGTACCTTTCCAATATGAGGATTTCACAGGGAAGAACTGCAACAGCCGGCTACACACAATGCAGATCAATGTTTTATCTGTACAAGAATGCAATATGGGTAGGAGCTGCTATATGTGCTGTGTGAGGCTGAGTGCAGTACAAGGATGGGGGGGGGGGGGGAGAGAGCTTGCTGAACACGGCACAGCATCCGGGGGGGAGGGAAAGATTAGAATTGCGCCCGTTCGTGGAATGACGACAAACTTTGACCCCTAAAAAAAAATCTCCATAGGCGACGTATAAAAAATTTCTACAGGTTACCATCTTTTCCTCACTTGGCTCCATGTTACTGAGGGGAGAGGACCCGATCGTCTCCGTCGATACTGACAGCTCTGGTATGCCGCGAGAGCGAATCCACCGCAGAGACCACTTTCATCTGAAAGCGGACCACCCGCTATTTAAAACGGTACGGGGGTCATGGCAGCTATCTGCTGCCATAACAATGGTATTCCCTGTTCAACAGCCACCGAATAATGACGGGACCATGGAGAACAAACGTAGCCACCTTCTAACAGGAAGTCCGATCACAGCAGCAAAAAAAAGGAATTTGGAGGAAGCTGAGGAACTTAGAAGGGGCTTTTTTGAGTTTGGAACATTTACTTTAACCGCTTAAGGACCGCCTCCTGCACATTTACGTCCAAAACTACAGGACCTGCAGACCCGATCGCCGCTGGAGTCCCGCGATCGGTCCCCGGAGCTGAAGAACGGGGAGAGCTGTGTGTAAACACAGCTTCCCCGTTCTTCACTGTGGCGCCATCATCGATCGAGTGTTCCCTTATATAGGGAATCACAATCGATGACCTCACACCTACAGCCACACCCCCCTACAGTTAGAAACACAAATGAGGTCACACTTAACCCCTTCAGCGCCCCCTGTGGTTAACTCCCAAACTGCAATTGGCATTTTCACAATAAACAATGCATTTTAAATGCATTTTTTGCTGTGAAAATGACAATGGTCCCAAAAATGTGTCAAAATTGTCCGAAGTGTCCGCCATAATGTCGCAGTCACGAAAAAAATCGCTGATCACGATGTAAACAGGAAGAGCCATTGATGGCTCTTCCTCACTCGCGTCTGACAGACGCGAGTAGAGGAGAGCCGATCGGCGGCTGACTGGGGCACTGACTGGCAACATGGGTAGATCAGTGCTGCCCCACAGTGTCCATCAGTGCCACCCCACAGTGTCCATCAGTGCCACCCCACAGTGCCCATCCATGCCCAGTGCCCACCTATCAGTGCCCATCTGTGCCACCCATAAGTATCCATCAGTGCCGCCTATGAGTGCCCAGTGCTGCCCATGAGTGCCCATCAGTGCCACCTATGTGTGCCCATCAGTGCCACCTATGTGTGCCCATCAGTGCCGCATACCAGCGCCGCCAATCAGTGCCACCTCATCTGTGCCCGTCAGTACTACCTCATCGATGTCCATCAGTGCCATCTCATCGGTGCCCATCAGTGCCGCCATATCACTGCCCGTAATTGAAAGAGAAAACGTACTTATTTACAAAAAAATTAACAGAAAAAAATAAAAACGTAATTTTTTTTCAACATTTTCAGTCTTTTTTTAGTTGTTGCGCAAAAAAAAAATCGCAGAGGTGATCAAATACCACCAAAAGAAATATATATTTGTGGGGAAAAAAGGACGCCAATTTTGTTTGGGAGCCACATCGCTCGACCGCGCAATTGCCATTCAAAGTGCGACAGTGCTGAAAGCTGAAAATTGGCTTGGGCGGGAAGGTGCGTGAGTGCCTGGTATGGAAGTGGTTAAAGAAGAAACATTTTGGTGTCAGTAAAAAAATAAAAGTGAAAGCTGACAGATCACATAACCGCAGTGGAGGATAGAAGGTGCTCTGCTCCTCCTGTGCTTACTGGAGTGACAGGCTGGGGAGGAGGCGGGCATGGATGGCTCTCAGCCTTGTGTCAGTAAGGCAACTGGATGGATCCCTGGAACCAGGGAAATATAATCAGAATAAGCTTGAGCTGTATGGATTCCGGGGTATGTTGTGATTGGGTGTCATTGTGTGTACAGATACCCCCGCACCAATCAAACCTCTCTTTGCATTTAGGTGATGCGGTCATCCGCTGTGATCAGATGTCTTTGCTCCTGCAATGGGTTTTGGACTTCCAGTCGCAATACGGTGAAGATGGCGATCTGGTTGCGTTTGATGTCCTTTGTGGAGACTTGAACTTTGACAATTGTTCCACAGGTAAGTGTCGTCTCCTAACTAGGAAGCGCTGATCTCTAAACTCGTACCTATTTGTATACATTGTTATACCGTATTATCTTATTTTTACATACATAAGATCATCCGATCTTCGACCGACTGAAAAAGCTAGCGGCGATTTACCGCTGACGTGGCCGTGCGTGTGAAAGGGCTCTTAGAGCAGTGGTTCTCAACCTTTCTAGTGCCATGACCCCTTGATAAAATGTCCCAAGTTGTGGGGACCCCTAACAGTAATTTTTTCTTAGCGTGGGTTGTCAGCACCCAAGGCAAGTAATTTCCGCCCCTAACCCAAAAACATTTAGCGCTCCCTGAGTCCCTTCCACTCGTACAGTATTAAACCCCTTATGGTACATTTTAGAACATACCTCTCTCTTTGTTCTCCTTACTTTCCCTTTTATCTCTCTTTCCCAATTTCTTATTCCCCCCCATCCCTCTCTATTAATCTTTCTTGTTCTCTTATTCTTTCTCCCCCTTTTTCTTTGTTCCTCCCCCTCTTTTCCTCTCCCTTCAGTGCATTGTCTTTGTATTCCTTCTCTTACTCCTTGGGGGGGGGGGGGGTAAATGGGATCAGTGGCAGTGCTGGGGGGAGTTCTGATTGGCCAACTTGGGTGCTCTCTTGATGAAAGTCATCTGAGAACTGTAGTGGGGACTTTTAATGGCAACTATAATAACAGTAAATGGAGTTGATCCGCGCTATCCCCAAGAAAAAGAAAAAGGTGTATAATAGTGCCACAAAGTGCAGAAAAAAACAAGTGACAAGGTGCTGCAATTATGAATTAGTTTGAATAGTAAACTAAAAATGAAAGTGAAAAAGTAAGAAATAATGCGCAACCTGAAAAATCGCATTAATCAGCGAATAAAATCGGATGATCAGCGACTAATAAAGTGAAGTGAAAATATGTGTGTAAATATAATCATATAAAAATTGAGGTGGAAGTGATCTCAATATAACACATGTAATGAAGGAAAGCAAGCTGCAGTGTTAATTAGCAAACCCTCAACAGTAGTTATGAATGGTCATTCAAGTCCAAACAAAAAATATGAAATATAGCAACTTGGGAGTTCAAAACGTAGCAAAAAAGATGTAGCAAAGAAACTGAAGGTATTCAATCAGAACACACAGGAGCAGGGATATGAATCTTCAGTTTAAAGCTTCCATCAAATAAGGTAGATAAATGGCCGCTTACCGACTCAGATGGACCTCTTTTACGGAGATCATGCGAGCTCAGCACAAAAGGATTGGTCCTCTAATCCTTGTGTGATTTCATGGAAGCTTTAAACTGAAGATTCATATCCCTGCTCCTGTGTGTTCTGATTGAATACCTGCAGTTTCTTTGCTACATCTTTTTTGCTACGTTTTGAACTCCCAAGTTGCTATATTTCATATTTTTTGTTTGGACTTGAATGACCATTCATAACTACTGTTGAGGGTTTGCTAATTAACACTGCAGCTTGCTTTCCTTCATTACATGTGTTATATTGAGATCACTTCCACCTCAATTTTTATAATTTTATATGATTATATTTACACCCATATTTTCACTTCACTTTATTAGTCGCTGATCATCCGATTTTATTCGCTGATTAATGCGATTTTTCAGGTTGCGCATTATTTCTTACTTTTTAACTATAGCAACAGGTAGTGTTACTCACTGTGTCTCCAGCTCTGTGGTGTCACGCAGCAGTGACACCTATGCCGAAATCAGGAGATAGGGTCTCCTCCAGCCCCTCCCACTTCACATTCCTCACCAATCAGCCGACCTCTTGTCTCTGCCCCCCAGCCATGCCGTGAACTAAATAGGCGGCTGCGAAGAGGGTGCATGGGTGGCAGTGGGCTCCAGGAACAGCCCCGCTGCTCAGCCCCAGGCTCCGGGGACAGCCCCGCTGGTCAGCCAGCCACAGGCTCCGGGGACAGCCCCGCTGGTCAGCCACAGGCTCCGGGGGAAGCCCCGCTGGTCAGCCACAGGCTCCGGGGGAAGCCCCGCTGGTCAGCCACAGGCTCCGGGGACAGCCCCGCTGGTCAGCCAGCCACAGGCTACGGGGACAGCCCCGCTGGTCAGCCACAGGCTCCGGGGACAGCCCCGCTGGTCAGCCAGCCACAGGCTACGGGGACAGCCCCGCTGGTCAGCCACAGGCTACGGGGACAGCCCCGCTGGTCAGCCAGCCACAGGCTCCGGGGACAGCCCCGCTGGTCAGCCAGCCACAGGCTCCGGGGACAGCCCCGCTGGTCAGCCAGCCACAGGCTCCGGGGACAGCCCCACTGGGCGACCACGAAAAAGCTGGGAGAGGGTGCAGGCTTCAGAAACAGCCCAGCATTCAGTGACCCCAGGCAAATCATCATTCGACCCCCGAGGGGGGTCCCGACCCCCATGTTGAGAACCACTGTCTTAGAGGCGCCTCTCTTCTCTTTTATACTCTGGAGCACCTGCTGGATTTTCCTTCTAATCCCCTTGTGGAGGCTTCCATTTGTGGATGGACATTTTATGGTTACACAACTTATCACATTGCCATAATCTTTTTATATGGACTATAAACTGAACGATTTATGAATAAATGGTTGTGGAACGAATCATTTGAGTTTCCATTATTTCCTATGGGAAAATTCACTTTGATATACAAGTGCTTTGGATTACAAGCATGTTTCCAGAAAGAATTATGTTCGCAATCCAAGGTTTTACTGTACTTTATCTAGGATCCACCTTAGGATGAATCGGGCTGTTCAGCTTTGAACATTATACTTCACTTGATGGAACAAGCAACCATTTATTGACGGGCGCTGGTGAGGCTGCATTTGAAGGGCACTGGTGAGGCTGCATTTGATGGGCGCTGGTGAGGCTGCGTTTGAAGGGCGCTGGTGAGGCTGCGCTTGAGAGGGCGCTGGTGAGGCTGCGTTTGAGAGGGCGCTGGTGAGGCTGCGTTGGAAGGGCGCTGGTGAGGCTGCGTTGGAAGGGCGCTGGTGAGGCTGCGTTGGAAGGGCGCTGGTGAGGCTGCGTTGGAAGGGCGCTGGTGAGGCTGCGTTGGAAGGGCGCTGGTGAGGCTGCGTTGGAAGGGCGCTGGTGAGGCTGCGTTGGAAGGGCGCTGGTGAGGCTGCGTTGGAAGGGCGCTGGTGAGGCTGCGTTGGAAGGGCGCTGGTGAGGCTGCGTTTGAAGGGCGCTGTTGAGGCTGCGTTTGAAGGGCGCTGGTGAGGCTGCATTTGATGGGCACTGGTGAGGCTGCATTTGAAGGGCGCTGGTGACGCTGCGTTTGAGAGGGCGCTGGTGAGGCTGCTATTGAAGAGTGCTGGTGAGGCTGCTATTGAAGAGTGCTGGTGAGGCTGCTATTGAAGAGTGCTGGTGAGGCTGCTATTGAAGAACACTGATGAGGCTGCGTTTGAAGGGCGCTGGTGAGGCTGCGTTTGACGGGCGCTGGTGAGGCTGCGTTTGACGGGCGCTGGTGAGGCTGCGTTTGACGGGCGTTGGTGAGGCTGCTTTTGACGGGCGTTGGTGAGGCTGCTTTTGACGGGCGTTGGGGAGGCTGCTTTTGACGGGCGTTGGTGAGGCTGCATTGGATGGGCGCTGGTGAGGCTGCATTGGATGGGCGCTGGTGAGGCTGCATTGGATGGGCGCTGGTGAGGCTGCATTGGATGGGCGCTGGTGAGGCTGCATTGGATGGGCGCTGGTGAGGCTGCATTGGATGGGCGCTGGTGAGGCTGCATTGGATGGGCGCTGGTGAGGCTGCATTGGATGGGCGCTGGCGAGGCTGCATTGGATGGGCGCTGGCGAGGCTGCATTGGATGGGCACTGGCGAGGCTGCATTTGAAGGGCGCTGGTGGGCTGCATTTGATTGGCACTTCATTAAAAGGGGGGTATACATGGGCAGGGCAAAGGGGGTGGGGTCAGGGGTGGAGCAGGGGAGGACGGCAAAATTAGGTTTCGCCTAGGGTATCAAAAATCCTTGCACCTACCCTGTATGTACTGCTTTTGTGTTTAATTGAGCCGCCTCTATGGTGGGGGGTATGGTCATGGCCAGGGACCACACCTAGGCTGTGCTTCTATTTTTGTGCCTAGTGTCCTACTGCTGAAGGGGGTGCCAAAACCCAACAGTCAGAAATCGGGATCTCCCCTGCAGTGAGTAAAAAAAAAAATATATATATATATTTTCACATCTGTCCATTTGTCAGCTTATATTAAGTTTAAAAGAAAAAAATATTCAGGTCATTTTATTAAACTGGTATATAAAAAAAGCCGTCTTTGTCGTTTAGGATAAAAATGTCAAATGTTTATGTAGGTAAACAAATTAGATTTATTGTCTAGCTTACTGACACATACATTTGGTCTGAGAATATAGTCATTATTGACCTCCTAAACCTAATGCCGATTTTTTTTTTTTTTTTTTACCCTACATATTGACACCCAGATCATGTGTGCGTTTACCCCCCATGTGTCTCCTATTTCAGATGACTGCATGGAGCAGAAGCATCAACTGTTCTCCGTATATAAGGATCCGTGTAGAGACTGCGCCGGCCAGGACAGAAGAGGAACAGTGGGTGAGTATAGAGACACCCCGGATGGTCTTCACCAACGTTTCTCAACCCCTTCTCTATCATGGTACCCTTTAAAGGTATGCAGGGCCGCCATCAGGAATTATGGGGCCCCTTACACAGCTTCAGGCATGGGCCCTCTGAAGCAGAGGGGGGGTTGCTGCCGCCTGAAATTGAGAAGCGGGGGGGGGGGGGGGGCTTTACAAAAAAAAGAAGGAATAAAGAAAAATATATATATGTTTTTTTTTTTAATATACATTTTAAGCAGAACTTTTGAAAGCTTTAAATGGCTGACAAGGTCTTCAAACTACGGCCCTCCAGTTGTTCAGGAACTACAATTCCCATCATGCCTAGTCATGTCTGTGAATGTCAGATTTTTACAATGCCTCATGGGAAGTGTAGTTCCACCACAGCTGGAGGGCCGTACATTGAAGATCCCTGAGTTAAAGTATACATGGTCATAGTATATCTTTCTTTGTTCCAGTGTCATCAGGATAATAGGAAATGTTGAAGTTCACCTCCAGCCTTCCCTTCAGTCTTGCACAGTTGTACATGTAGCGCCTGTGTACTTCCAAGTACCGGTGCTATTAAAAGTTAAGGGATAATCGGAGTGTAATTGACTCTGATTGCAATTTCACAAAGGGTCTTTGTTTCAGCTGGGCTGTGCTGTGGGTCCTTGCCAGCAGCCAATCAGGAGGGAGTTTCTCTCGCGGGGCATGCTGGGGGAGGGTACTTCTGGGACAGACGCCATTGAGGCGAGGTTCTTTTCCGGTGTGGCGCCCACCTTTAGGGTGACCACACATCACGGCCCCCCGGCGAGATGGCCTACCAGGCCTGGGGTGCGTGTGCCACGCGGTGTTCCTGGTTCTGGGACCATGTTGGCCCGGAACATTTGAAGTTGTGGCGGGGCCCCAGTAATCGACTGGGTCCCCAATTCTGAGGAAAGAACCCAAGCAAGATAGCTGTTCGGTGGGGAGTCCGCCTGAGGAGAGCCAAGAGAGGCAGGCAATCCAACAGGGCCTCGACAATCCATCGGGGATCAAGGTAACCGGACACTGAAAGGGGTGGATGTCAGCCACCTGTCAGTCGGTGACTGTGATTAGCTCCTAAACCTTTTAGGAGATATTCACACTGCATGTAGCAAGTGACGTCACTGGCGCATGTGCTCTGAAGGGAAAGTATACCCGTGCCGTTCCTTCAAAGCTCTGTGCTGAAGTCCGTGGCTCCCGCGCGCATGTGTGGGAGAGACGTCATTGTGGTGTGACCAAGGAGGAGGACGGCGGGCTTCGTTCTAAGGTTAGTTTTTTATAATGTGCTAGTTTCTAAGGTAAGTATTTCATAATGTGCTAGTATGCGATGCTGCTTGCATCAGGGCTGAAGGCTCTTGAGAGGAGTACTGAGGCAGGGTGCTGTGATGTTTTCAGAAATAATATTGAGAATCCTGTTAGCCCTTCCCTGCAGTCATGGTGGGTCTGTAGTGCAGAGAGACCCAGAGAATACATCGCTGGCATTTATATGAGGTATGTAATCCAGTTCCAGGTATGATAGGCCATGATGGTCCCATTCCCCCTCTTCCCCTATATAGTGTTTTATAAGATCGGATAGCCCCTGAAAATCTGCATAAAAATCTGCACAACGCAATCTATATAGGGTAGGATAACCCTAAACAAACTTCCTCCTTTCTTATTCCATGAGATCGTATAGGGCTATCCTGTTCTGTAAAGCCTGTACAGTGTTATTCTATTCTCTGAAAATTGTATTCAGCTATTTTATGGCAGTCATATAGTGCTATCCTTGTATAGTGCTTGTATAGGGCTTTCCTGTCCTAATGAAGCTTGTATAGGGCTCTCCTGCCTTATGAAGCTTGTATAGGGCTCTCCTGTCCTATGAAGCTTGTATAGGACTCTCCTGTCCTATGACGCTTGTATAGGGCTCTCCTGTCCTATGAAGCTTGTATAGGGCTCTCCTGTCCTATGACGCTTGTATAGGGCTCTCCTGTCCTATGATGATTGTATAGGGCTCTCCTGTCTTATGATGATTGTATAGGGCTCTCCTGTCCTATGATGATTGTATAGGGCTCTCCTGTCTTATGATGATTGTATAGGGCTCTCCTGTCCTATGAAGCTTGTATAGGTCTCTCCTGTCCTATGAAGCTTGTATAGGGCTCTCCTTTCCTATGACGCTTGTATTGGGCTATCCTGTCCTATGAAGCTTGTTTAGGTCTCTCCTTGTCCTACGAAGCTTGTATAGGGCTCTCCTGTCCTATGATGATTGTATAGGGCTCTCCTGTCCTATGATGATTGTATAGGGCTCTCCTGTCCTATGATGATTGTATAGGGCTCTCCTGTCCGATGAAGCTTGTATAGGGCTCTCCTGTCCTATGAAGCTTGTATAGGGCTCTCCTGTCCTATGAAGCTTGTATAGGGCTCTCCTGTCCTATGAAGCTTGTATAGGGCTCTCCTGTCCTATGATGATTGTATAGGGCTCTCCTGTCCTATGAAGCTTGTATAGGGCTCTCCTGTCCTATGACGCTTGTATAGGGCTCTCCTGTCCTATGAAGATTGTATAGGGCTCTCCTGTCATATGAAGCTTGTATATGGCTATCCTTGTCCTATGAAGATTGTATAGGGCTCTCCTGTCCTATGAAGCTTGTATAGGGCTCTCCTGTCCTATGACGCTTGTATAGGGCTCTCCTGTCCTATGATGATTGTATAGGGCTCTCCTGTCCTATGAAGCTTGTATATGGCTCTCATTGACCTATGAAGATTGTATAGGACTCTCCTGTCCTATGATGATTGTATAGGACTCTCCTGTCCTATGATGATTGTATAATGCTCTCCTTTCCTATGACGCTTGTATTGGGCTATCCTGTCCTATGAAGCTTGTTTAGGTCTCTCCTTGTCCTACGAAGCTTGTATAGGGCTCTCCTGTCCTATGATGATTGTATAGGGCTCTCCTGTCCTATGATGATTGTATAGGGCTCTCCTGTCTTATGAAGCTTGTATAGGGCTCTCCTGTCCTATGAAGCTTGTATAGGGCTCTCCTGTCCTATGATGATTGTATAGGGCTCTCCTGTCCTATGAAGCTTGTATAGGGCTCTCCTGTCCTATTAAGCTTGTATAGGGCTCTCCTGTCCTATGACGCTTGTATAGGGCTCTCCTGTCCTATGACGATTGTATAGGGCTCTCCTGTCATATGAAGCTTGTATATGGCTATCCTTGTCCTATGAAGATTGTATAGGGCTCTCCTGTCCTATGACGCTTGTATAGGGCTCTCCTGCCCTATGAAGCTTGTATAGGGCTATCCTATCATATGATTGTATACAGCTCTCCTGTCCTATGACGCTTGTATAGGGCTCTCCTGTCCTATGAAGCTTGTATAGGACTCTCCTGTCCTATGAAGCTTGTATAGGACTCTCCTGTCCTATGAAGCTTGTATAGGGCTCTCCTGTCCTATGAAGCTTGTGTAAATTGCAGTGACTCAGATTGGTGTTTGGAGGGTTATGTTGGGTCCTCTGGAGGCAGACCTATAACAATGGCTTCTTGTTTGTCCCAGGCACCCTCCTCAGATGGGACTGTCTCTACCACGAGGCTATCAACACTCCAGCCAGTCTGAAGAGGTGAGATGGGGCTCATTGGGAATCGGTGGAATATTTGACTTGTCGTGTTCATGCTGGAATCTCACTCTATGTTCTGTTGCAGGACCCTGGATTCAGAGGCCGAGCGAAAATTATACGTGGCTCCACCTCTTCCTGAAGGAATTGATGGGAGTGGTGTGCACTGGACGGGGCGAAGAATAGATTATATCCTGTACAGAGATTCCTTACTTTCTCTGGTGAGAAGCATGTCTGTGTTGTGAGAATGTATGGGGCTACTGTTTAGAGATTGTATAAGGCTCTCCTATCCTATGGGGATTATATAGACCTATCCTAACCCATGGAGAATGTTTGGGGCTCTCCTACCCTTTGAAGAATGTATGCGACAATCCTTTCCTATGAGGATTGTATAGGTCTGTTTAATCCCATGAAGATTGCATGGCGTTAGCCTATCCTATGGAGAATGTCCTATCCTCTGGAAATTGTATAGGTGACACCTATCCTGTGGAGAATATATAAGGATGTCCTATCCTATGGCAGTTGTATAGGTATATATCCTATGGGGATTGTATGGGGTTGTTCTGTCATATGGAGAATGTATGGGGCTAACCAATGGAGATTTTGCAGCAGGCTTTCCTTTTACCTATGGGTTTGCTTAAGACTATCCTATGGAGATTGTATAGGGCTGTCCAGTCTTTTGGAGGCTGCATAGGGCTGTCCAGTCTTTTGGAGGTTGCATAGGGCTGTCCAGTCTTTTGGAGGTTGCAT
This sequence comes from Rana temporaria, assembly GCF_905171775.1. NCBI lineage: Eukaryota > Metazoa > Chordata > Amphibia > Anura > Ranidae > Rana > Rana temporaria. Next base: position 14,974,471 of record NC_053490.1, read on the forward strand.
AGGGCTGTCCAGTCCTTTTGGAGGTTGCATAGGGCTGACCAGTCTTTTGGAGGTTGGATAGGGCTGTCCAGTCCTTTGGAGGTTGCATAGGGCTGTCCAGTCTTTTGGAGGTTGGATAGGGCTGTCCAGTCCTATGGAGATTGTATAGGGCTTTCCAGTCCTATGGAGATTGTATAGGGCTGTCCAGTCCTTTGGAGGTTGCATAGGGCTGTCCAGTCTTTTGGAGGTTGCATAGGGCTGTCCAGTCCTTTTGGAGGTTGGATAGGGCTGTCCAGTCCTATGGAGATTGTATAGGGCTGTCCAGTCTTTTGGAGGTTGCATAGGGCTGTCCAGTCCTTTTGGAGGTTGCATAGGGCTGTCCAGTCTTTTGGAGGTTGCATAGGGCTGTCCAGTCTTTTGGAGGTTGCATAGGGCTGTCCAGTCTTTTGGAGGTTGCATAGGGCTGTCCAGTCTTTTGGAGGTTGGATAGGGCTGTCCAGTCCTTTGGAGGTTGCATAGGGCTGTCCAGTCCTTTGGAGGTTGCATAGGGCTGTCCAGTCTTTTGGAGGTTGGATAGGGCTGTCCGGTCCTTTGGAGGTTGTATAGGGCTGTCCGGTCCTTTGGAGGTTGTATAGGGCTGTCCAGTCCTTTGGAGGTTGCATTGGGCTGTCCAGTCCTTTGGAGGTTGCATTGGGCTGTCCAGTCCTTTTGGAGGTTGCATTGGGCTGTCCAGTCCTTTTGGAGGTTGCATTGGGCTGTCCAGTCCTTTGGAGGTTGCATTGGGCTGTCCAGTCTTTTGGAGGTTGCATAGTGCCCTCCTATCCGATGGACATTGTAGTTACATAATAGGTGAGGTTGAAAAAAGACACAAGTCCCTCAAGTCCAACCTATGTGTGTGATTTAGATGTCAGTATTACATTGTATATCCCTGTATGTTGTGGTCGTTCAGGTGCTTATCTAATAGTTTCTTGAAACCATCGATGCCCCCCGCTGAGACCACCACCCGTGGAAGGGAATTCCACATCCTTGCCGCTCTTACAGTAAAGATCCCTCTACGTAGTTTAAGGTTAAACCTCTTTTCTTTTAATTTTAATGAGTGGCCACATGTCTTATTAAACTCCCTTCTGCAAAATAAGTGTTCTCCCTATTGTGGGGTCACCAGTACAGTATTTGTACATTGAAATCATATATCTCTCAAGCGTCTCTTCTCCAGAGAGAATAAGTTCAGTGAACGCAACCTTTCCTCATAACTCATATACTCTGTATGCTTTATTAGCTTTGTTGCCCTTCTATGTACTCCCTTCATTTCCAGTACACCCTTCCTGAGGACTGGTGCCCAGAACTGGACAGCATACTCCAGGTGCGGCCGAACCAGAGTCTTGTAGAGCGGGAGAATTATCGTTTTTATCTCGAGAGTTGATCCCCTTTTTAATGCCAATATTCTGTTTGCTTTGTTAGCAGCAGCTTTTTATTGCATGCCATTGCTGAGCCTATCATCTATCAGGACCCCCAGGTCCTTTTCCATCCATTCCCCCAGAGGTTCTCCCCCCAGTGTATAGATGACATTCATATTTATGCCACCCAAATGCATTATTTTACATTTTTCTACATTAAACCTAATGTGCCATGTAAGTTGCCCACCCCATGTATTTGTTCAGATCTTTTTGTAAGGTTTCCACATCCTGCGGAGAAGCCTAGCTTAGCTTAGTATCATCCACAAATACAGAGATTGAGCCATTTTCCCCATCCTCCAGTTTGTTTATGAACAAATTAAATAGGATTGGTCCCAGCACAGAACCCTGGGGGACCCCCACTACCCACCCCTTTCCATTCCTAAGTACTCCCCATTTATCACCAACCTCTGAACTCACCCTATGGTCCATGCCAACGGACCTTATTTTGTTCAGTAAACGTTTATGGGGAACTGTGTCAAATGCTTTTGCAAAATCCAGATACATCACGTCTACGGGCTTTCCTTTATCTAGATGGCAACTCTCCTCCTCATAAAAGGTTAATAGATTGGTTGTGCAAAAACGATTCTTCATGAATCCATGCCAATTACTGCTTATACCGTTCTCATTACTAAAATATTATAGCTCCAAGAGCTTGCATACTATTGATGTTAGGCTAATTGGTCTGTAATTCCCAGGGATGTATTTTGGGTCCTTTTTAAATTTTGGAGCTACATTGGCTTTTCTCCAAAAAGCTGGTACCATTCCAGTCAGTAAAAATTAGGAACAATGGTCTGGCAATTACTTGACTGAGTTCCCTAAGTACCCTCGGGTGCAAGCCCGGTGATTTAATAATGTTAAGTTTCCCAAGTCTAATTCTAATTCTGTCCTCTGTTAACCATGGAGGTGCTTCCTGTGATGTGTCATGAGGATAAACACTGAAGTTTTAGTTTTTTAGTTACTGAAGTCCCCTGATTCCCTTGTGAAGACCGAGGAGAAGAATAAATTCAATACCTTCGCCATCTCCCCATCCTTTGTAACCAGATGTCTTTCCTCATTCTTTATGGGACCGATATGATCCGACCTCCCTTTTTTACTGTTTACATATTTAACCTCTTGACCACTGGGCACTTAAACCCCCTTCCTGACCAGACCAATTTTCAGCTTTCGGTGCTCTCACAATTTGAATGACAATTACTCCGTCATACAACATTATACCCATTTGAAAATTTTGTCCTTTTTTTCACACAAACAGAGCTTTCTTTTGGTGGTATTAGATCACCTCTGGGTTTTTTATTTTTTGCGCTATAAAAGAAAAACGACCGAAAATTCTGTAAAAAAAAAAAAAAAAAAAACTTGTTTCTGTCATATTCGCAGGTTATTTCTCACACACAGCATATGCATACCACGAATGACACCCCAAAACACATTCTGCTATTCCTCCCGAGTATGGCGATACCCCATGTGTGCAACTTTTACACGGCGTGGCCACATACAGAGGCCCAACATGCAGGGAGCGCCATCAGGCGTTCTGGAGCACCCAGGCCAATTCTGACATTTCTCTCCTACATGGAAAAAATCACAATTTATTTGCTAGAAAACTACATAGAACCCCAAAACATTATATATGCGGAGTATTGGGGTATTGCGGAGTATTGGGGTATTGCGGAGTATTGGGGTATTGCGGAGTATTGGGGTATTGCGGAGTATTGGGGTATTGCGGAGTATTGGGGTATTGCGGAGTATTGGGGTATTGCGGAGTATTGGGGTATTGCGGAGTATTGGGGTATTGCGGAGTATTGGGGTATTGCGGAGTATTGCAGAGTATTTGGGTATTGCAGAGTATCGCGCAGGGTATTGGGGTATTGCAGAGTATTGGGGTATTGCAGAGTATTGGGGTATTGCAGAGTATTGGGGTATTGCAGAGTATTGGGGTATTGCAGAGTATTGGGGTATTGCAGAGTATTGGGGTATTGCAGAGTATTGGGGTATTGCGGAGTATTGGGGTATTGCGGAGTATTGGGGTATTGCGGAGTATTGCAGAGTATTTGGGTATTGCAGAGTATCGCGCAGGGTATTGGGGTATTGCAGAGTATCGCGCAGGGTATTGGGGTATTGCAGAGTATTGGGGTATTGCAGAGTATTGGGGTATTGCAGAGTATTGGGGTATTGCAGAGTATTGGGGTATTGCAGAGTATTGGGGTATTGCAGAGTATTGGGGTATTGCAGAGTATTGGGGTATTGCAGAGTATTGGGGTATTGCAGAGTATTGGGGTATTGCAGAGTATTGGGGTATTGCAGAGTATTGGGGTATTGGGGGTATTGCAGAGTATTTGGGTATTGCAGAGTATCGCGCAGGGTATTGGGGTATTGCAGAGTATTGCGCAGGGTATGGCAGAGTATCGGGGTATGGCAGAGTATCGGGGTATGGCAGAGTATCGGGGTATGGCAGAGTATCGGGGTATGGCAGAGTATCGGGGTATGGCAGAGTATGGCAGAGTATGGCAGAGTATGGGGTATGGCAGAGTATTGCGCAGGGATAGCTGAGCTGGGAGGGATGGATGGCTGGATCTGTGACTGCAGTTGTCACAGATCCAGCCACAGCACTGCTGACACCCTGCGCTCCCCCCCCCCCTCCTCTCCTCTCCTCTCGCACTGTACCGAACGGTACAGAGAGGAGAGGGAGGAACCGGCGTCATCAAATGACGCCGGTTTGTTTACAAGTGATCGCTCCTTCATTTGACGGAGCGATCACGTGGTAAACAGACGCGATTCGCGGCAATTTACCGTGATCCGTGATGCGCCGGGTCTTCTAGACCCGGCGAGCACGGACACTTCCCGCGAGCGCGCCCCAGGGGACGCGCAAACGCGGAAGTGCACGAGGACGTCCCAGGGACGTCCTGTCACAGTAACTCGACCGCGCTGTAGCAGTATTTTTGCTATAGCGCGGTCGGCAAGTGGTTAAAGAATTTTTTTGGATTTTTTTTTTTTTTGCTCTCCTCCGCTATGTGTCTTTCGTGTTCTATCTTAGCTGCCCCAATTGCACCCTTACGTTTCTTGTTGCATTCTTTAAAAAATCTGAATGCTGATGATGATCCTTCAACCTTGTATTTTTTTTAAGGCCATCTCCTTTGCTTTTATATTCATTTTTACATTGGAGTTAAGCCATTCAGGACTTTTGTTCGCTCTTTTAAATTTATTACCCAGTGTGATGCATTGGCTAATGCCCTTATTTAATATGCTTCTAAAGCAAACCCAACTCTCCTCCGTGTTCTATGTTCATAAGATTTTATGCCTTCTAGCAAGGTTCGTAGTTTTAGGGAAGTTGGCTCTTTTGAAATTCAGTGTCTTTGTATTCCCCTTATGTTTCCTATTTGTGTGATTTATACTGAAGCCAATTGACCTGTGATTGCTGTTTCCTAAATTGCCCCGTATTTCCACATCCGTGATCAGGTCTGTATTGTTGGTAATCGGTAGATCCAGCAACTCTTTATTTCCAGTTGGTGCGTCTACCATCTGACCCATGAAATTGTCATGCAAGACATTTAGGAACTGGAGAGCCTTAGACGGATGTGTGGCTTCCTCCGCCCAGTCTATGTCTGGATAATTAAAATCCCCCATTATGATAACACATCCTTGCTGCTAATCCAAATTGTGATAGGAGAGATCTGTCTCCCCCGCCTCCCTCAGGTTAGGGGGACTATAGCATACTCCCAGTATTATTTTCTCCTTGGCTTCATCCCTTTGTAGCTCTACCCATAAGGATTCCACCTCCCTAGCTCCCCCTAGTCCAGGGGTCTCAAACTCAAATTACCTGAGGGCCACAAGACAAGTTTTCATATGCCATGGGGGGCCGCATGCAAACTTTCAAACTTCAAAAACAACAGTACTGGTGTCAGCGAACACATTATTAACCCCCAGCACTGGTGTCAGCGAGCGCATTATTACCACCAGCACTGGTGTAAGTCAGGGTTTGACAAATTTGCTTGGAATCTAGGAGCCAGCTAAAAAAGTTAGGAGCCAGAAAACGCACCCCGTCCCGACGAGCTTGCGCGCAGAAGCGAACACATACGCGAGCAGCGCCCGCATATGTAAACGGTGTTCAAACCACACATGCGAGGTATCGCCGCGATTGGTAGAGCGAGAGCAATAATTCGAGCACTAGACCTCCTCTGTAACTTAAAACATGCAACCTGTAGATTTTTTTAATCGTCGCCTATGAAGATTTTAAAGGGTAAAAAAGTTTGTCGGCATTCCACAAGCGGACGCAATTTTGAAGCGTGACATGTTGGGTATGAATTTACTCGGCGTAACATTATCTTTCATGATATTAAAAAAAAATGGGAATAACTTTACTGTTGTCTTATTTTTTTTATTAAAAAAAGTGTATTTTTTTCCCAAAAAAGTGCGCTTGTAAGAACGCTGTGCAAATACGGCGTAACAGAAAGTATTCCAACGATCGCCATTTTATTCTCTAGGGTGTTAGGATAAAAAATATATATAATGTTTGGGGGTTCTAATTAGAGGGAAGAAGATGGCAGTGAAAATAGTGAAAAATGACATTAGAATTGCTGCTTAACTTGTAATACCAACGGCCACCACCAGATGGCGCCAGCTTACATCTGGTGGTAATAACTTGTAATTCCAACGGTTCACCACCAGATGGCGCCAGCTCACAAAAAAAATAAAAATAAAAATTTCCTCTTTGCTCCCCCCACTTCCACCCTGCCTGCGGGCCATTTATAACTGGTCCGCGGGCCGCAAATGCCCCGCGGGCCGGTACTTTGAGACCGCTGCCCTAGTCACTTTGTTGTTACTAAGATACCAAAGTGGTGCATATAGGGCTCAATTCACAGAGCTTTAACAGAAGAATAGGGATCTTTATTTTCAGATCTACTGTATGTAGCGCTCACCCCCGAAGGAGCCGCTGGTTATATTTGGGATGGCCTGTTACCTCTGTGAGCGTCTAGAGTAGATGATGAGAGCTTTGGAAAATGGAATGTCCACACAGCAGGTGTCTTTTCTTGTGCTTTTATTTTGCCCAACACAGCAAACAATAAAACTTGAGGTGGAGAAGTAGTAGGAGAAGGAAAAGCAGATCCAGGCGTAACGGTGCGGAAACAATCCGGTTTGAGACAACACTTTGCTTTCGTCGCCACTTCAGCCGGAGTGGGTATAGTGTACCTGGACAGGCCTCTCACACCGACCTGGCAGCCAGGGTATCACTCGAAACTTTGAGAGGAACAGGTCTCTTCCACAGACCTGGCCTCAGAACTTAGATTATGGAGACTATTCTCCTCAGTAGACTTTTTCTTGCCTAGATCTTCCTCAGGTAGTTCCAATTAGGTTACCGACTGATAGGTGGCCAACATCCACCCCCCTCAGTGTCCAGTTACCTCGATCCCCGGTGGATTGTCTAGGCCCTGTTGGACCGCCAGCCTCTCATTGGCGCTCCTCAGATGGACTCCCCACCGAACAGCTAAACTTGCTTGGAATCTCCACAGAGTTGGGGACCCAGTCGAATACTGGGGCCCCGCCACAGCTTTAGATGTTCCGGGTCAACATGGTCCCGGAACCAGGAACACCTCGTGGCACGCGCACCCCGGCTTGGTAGGCCATCTCGCCGGGGAGCCGTGAGGGTGTGGTCACCCTAAAGGTGGGCGCCACACCAGGAACAAGAAGAACCCCGCCTCATGGCGTCTGCTCCAGAAGTACCCTCCCCCAGCATGCCCCGCGAGGAAAACTCCCTCCTGATTGGCTGCTGGCAAGAGGCACCCTAGCCTGAACTCCACTGGCGCCACCTGTCGCTCCGGGGTGGTATAGCACCCCAGCAACAACAGAATGAGCCCACAGTACAGCCCAGCTAAAGCAGAGACCCAATTTGAACCAATCAACTGGATGAGAGCTAACTCTCTCATCCCCCTTGAATTTAGAATAGCACCGGTACTTGAAAGCACACAGGCGCTACATGTATATCTGTAATTTACCATCCCTGTGGCTGTACATGGTCTGGTTTTCCTACAAACACTGGTCATTTGATAATTATTTAGTAATATTCCCTGTCTGCACACTCCTTGCATGTCCTGATTGTTCTTTGTATTTCTATTTCAAGGCTGTGAACAAGTTCCAGTTCATCACACAATTGGCGGGATTGTCGGATCACGTACCGGTCTCGATGCACTTCTCCGTCTCACTGCCAGGGGGCTCCTCCCCTGTGAATAACGACACTACTATACCTCACTGACACGTCTCATGTGACGGGTTTACTAATCCTAAATTTTGTAAAATGTCTTGTTTTTGGAAAGATCATTATTTTCTTACTGGGATGTAAAATATATACATTTTGTCATTTTATTGAACCATGTTCTGACACAACACAAATAAATATTTTGTTTGCAAACCGTCTGTCTGTGCAATGAAGACATTTTGCTGAATTGTTTTGGGTTTCGATTTTTTTTCCCATTAGAATCCATTTAACTGGCTGAGCAGCTATGAAGTGGACCTGTCCTGTCTCGGGGTCGGCACCTTGTCATAGATATGTCAGTGGTTGTGTCACAAGGGCCATTCAACTTAACCACTTAAGGACCGCCTACTGCACATATACGTTGGCAGAATGGCACGGCTGGGCACATGTACGTACAGGTATGTGCTGTGCTATTGTCCAGCGGTGGGTCGCGAGCGCGCGCCCGCGACCCGGTCCGAAGCTGCGGGACCCGCGGACCCGTTTGCCGCTGGAGTCCCGTGATCGGTCCCCGGAGCTGAAGAACGGGGAGAGCTGTATGTAAACACGGCTTCCCCGTTCTTTACTGTGGCGCCGTCATCGATCGTGTGTTCCCTTATATAGCCACACCCCCTACAGTTAGAAACACATATGAGGTCATACATAACCCCTTCAGCGCCCCCTGTGGTTAACTCCCAAACTGCAATTGTCATTTTCACAATAAACAATGGCCCAGATTCAAGAAGCAATTGCGCCTGTGTAACCATAGGTTACACGGCGCAATTGCTTACTTGCTCCGGCGTAGCGAATGCTCCCGATTCAGGAACATCGTAACGCCGACTGCAGCCTAAAATCTGCGTGGCATAAGGCTCATTCCAGCGATGACCGCTAGGGGGCGCTCCCATTGTGATCTGTGTATAGTATGCAAATTGCATACTAACACCGATTCACAACGTTGCGCGAGCCCTGCGTACGCAAATTACGTAGTTTGCATACGTCGGGTTTCGCGTAACGTTACACATCCTAATAGCAGGCACAGCCAATGCTATAGGATACCCACGTTACCGCGTCGCGAGATTTAAAATCTACGTCGTTTGCGTAAGTGATTCGTGAATGGCGCTGGACGCCATTCACGTTCACTCTGAAGCAAATGACGTCCTTGCGACGTCATTTGCCGCAATGCACGTCGGGAAAGTTTCCCGACGGAGCATGTGCTCTACGCTCGGCGCGGGAGCGCGCCTAATTTAAATGATTCCCGCCCCCGGCGGGATCATTTACATTGCGCGCGCTTACGCCGGGCAATTTTGCCGGCGCGACCTCGCAATTTACGGAGCTAGTGCCCCGTGAATTGAGGGCAGCGCAAAATATTTGCGTGGGCGCAGGGCAAAATCGTTGCCCTGTGCCTCCGCAAATAAAGCGCAAATGTACCTGAATCTGGGCCAATGCATTTTAAATGCATTTTTCGCTGTGAAAATGACAATGGTCCCAAAAATGTGTCAAAATTGTCCGAAGTGTCCGCCATAATGTCGCAGTCACGAAAAAAAACGCTGATCACCGCCATTAATGGTAAAAAAAAAAAATGAATAAAAATGCAAATAAAACTATCCCCTATTTTGTAAACGCTATAAATTTTGCGCAAACCAACCGATAAACGCATATTGCGACTTTTTATTTTTACCAAAAATAGGTAGAAGAATACGTATCGGGCTAAACTGAGGGAAAAAAGTTTTTTTTATATGTTTTTGGGGATATTTATTATAGAAAAAAGTAAAAAATATTGCATTTTTTTCAAAATTGTCGCTCTATTTTTGTTTATAGCGCAAAAAAAAAAAAACGCAGAGGTGATCAAATACCACCAAAAGAAAGCTCTATTTGTGGGGAAAAAAGGACGCCTATTTTGTTTGGGAGCCACGTCGCACGACCGCGCAATTGTCAGTTAGAGCGACGCAGTGTCGAATCGCAAAAAGGGACAAGGTCCTTTAGCTGCATTTTGGTCCGGGTCTTAAGTGGTTAAAGTGCAGCTAAGGCTCCTGTAGGACCAAATTCAGACACTATGTGATACACGAGTATCATAAAGTAAACGGAAAACTTCCTTTACCCCCCTGACTGAGCCAAATCTTTCTTTGTGTCTCACACCGACCCCTCCCAGACACTGCAGCTCAGGGACATTCTGCAGTTTTCAGTGCTGTGATACTTTGACTGACAATGACTCCGTCATTCATCAATGTAACCAAATTCATTTTATATATTTTTGAGCCCGATAGAGCTTTTGTTTGGTGGTATTTAACGTGGTTCTAAAGGTAAATCGTTTTTTTCTTTTTTTTACCTTAACCACTTAAGACCCGAACCAAAATGCAGGTAAAGGACCAGGCCCCTTTTTGCGATTTGGGAAATGCGTCGCTTTAACTGACAATTGCGACGTGGCTTCCAAACAAAATTGGCGTCCTTTTTTTCCCACAAAAAGGAGACTTTTATTGTTCAGTGAAAATTAACATACTTACAGTCTAAATAAAAAGTCCTTTCCGTCCCCTTGCTTCGAGTGACATACATTACCTCTCATAATGAACTGTGGATCACCCCCCATATTAGGATAAACATCCAGGAATGTGCATGTGTCCAAGCTAGTGCACGAGATATGTAAAAACCCTGTCACTCGAAGCAAGGGGACGGAAAGGACTTTTTATTTAGTTTTTATCTGGAAGTTAATTTTCACTGAACAATAAAAGAGGATTGCTCAGAGCTGGATTAACTCTGTGTGGCAAGACTGGGCACAGATGATAGGAAATCTTATTCTCTACATTGTGACATCAAAATAATAAATACAAATTTTGGGGTTTACATCCACTTTAACAGTGCTCCAGCAATTATGAACAGTGGCCCGGATTCAGGTAGATTTGCCCCTTATTTGCGGAGGCGCAGGGCAGCGTTTTTGCCCTGCGCCCCCGCAAATTTACTGCGCTATTCACGGAGCAGTAGCTCCGTAAATTGCGTGTGCGCTGTGTAAACTTGCCCTGCGTAAGGGCGCCTAATGTAAATGATCCCGTAGGGGGCGGGAATCATTTAAATTAGGCGCGTAGAGCGCATGCTCCGTCGGGAAACTTTCCCAACGTGCATTGCGGCAAATGACGTCGCAAGGACGTCATTTGCTTCAAAGTGAACGTGAATGGCGTCCAGCACCATTCACGAATCACTTACGCAAATTACGTAAAATTCGAACGTCGCGACGCGGGAACGACGGGTATACTTTAGCATTGGCTGCCCCTGCTATTAGAAGGGGCAGCCTTACGCTAAACACGCCGTACGGAAACGACGTAAATTGCGTACGCAGGGCTCGCGCAACGTTGTGAATCGGTGTTAGTATGCAATTTGCATACTATACTCTGAGCATAATGGGAGCGCCACCTAGCGGTCATCGCTAGAATGCAGCCTAAGATATGCGTGGCATAAGAGCCTTATGCCACGCAGATTTTAGGCTGCAGTCGGGGTTACGATGTTCCTGAATCAGGAGCATTCGTAACGCCGGAGAAAGTAAGCAATTGCGCTGTGTAACTATGGTTACACAGGCGCAATTGCTACTTGAATCCGGGCCAGTATCTCTAGATGCCTGCAACCTGGACTGGATATTGGGAGGAACCAGACAGCATCACAAACGGCTTGCGCGTTACAAGGGAGAACCCTCTTCAGCCACAGCAGTAGTCCGCCTTGTTTTACGCTCATTTGTGATTATTATTCTTGTTATATTTTATAAATGAAAATGTTATCTTTGGTAATGCACAAAGTCGGTGCACCCTCCTTTTCTTTCTATATGTTTCAACCTCTATAGAACGCTTTTGGGATGAATAAAGCACCGTACACACGGAAGGACTTTTTGACAACTTACTTCAAAATGAGCACGTTTTCAAAAAAATTCCTACCATGTGTACGCTCCATCGGAAAAACTTTTTCGGTTTTCATCGGACAAAAGTTCGCTCTGCAAACGGACAAACCTTTCGGCAACAAAAGTCCTACGGTGCAACGTCCTATCGTGTGTACAGAAATCCATCAGACTTTTGTCCGAAGTACAAATACGCATGCCCAGAACCAATGTTAAAATCGACCAACAATAGCAGAAGTTGACCAAAGGGTGGCGGTAAAGAGCAGAAAAAACATGTGATGTTGGGAAATTTTGCAGAAAAGTCCTGTTGTGTGTATGCTATGGGTGTGCCCGGCCAACTCCCTTCGGACAAAAATCCACAGAAACGTTTTTTTGAAGTCTGACCGTGTGTACGAGGCTTTAGAGTGGAGACTGCGAGTCAGGCCTTCTCTCCAACATCGGTGCCTGACCTCACAAATGCACTTCTGGAAGATTGGTCAAACATCCCCATAGACACACTCCTGGTTACAATATTATTTTTATAGAGATATTACAGGGGTTTACCTATACACAACAGATATACATATATATATATATATATGAAAACCATCATCATATATTTACAGCATATAGTCTTACATATATTTAGTACAATAAACACACTCCTAAACATTGTGGACGGCCTTCCCAGAAGAGTTGAAGCTGTTATAGCTGCAAAGGGCGGGGCCAACTCAATATTGGACCCTACAGACAATGGGCCAGATTCACGTAGATCAGCAGATCTATAGATCCGCTCGATCTACGTGAATTAAAATCCGCTCCCGCAAGTTTAGGAGGCAAGTGGCTAATTCACAAACCACTTACCTCCAAACTTGCGACGGCGGATCCTAAATCCCCCGGCGGAATTCAAATTCCGCGGCTAGGGGAGTGTACTATTTAAATCAGCCGCGTTCCCGCGCCGATTTAAATGCGCATGCGCCGTCCGGGGAATTTCCCGGCGTGCATTGCTCCCACTGACGTCACTAGGACGTCAATGGTTTCGACGTGAGCGGGACTTGCGACGCGCGTGTTCGTGAATCGGCGTACGCAAACGACGTTGGAAAATTCAAATTCGACGCGGGAACGCCAGCTATACTTAACATTGGCTGCGCCTGATGAAAGCAGGGGTAAGTATACGACGGGAAAACCGCTACGGAAACGACGTAAGAACACTGCGTCGGGTCCGCGTACGTTCGTGAATTTGCGTATCTCGCTGATTTACATATTTATCGTAAATCAGCGGGAACGCCCCCGGCGCCATTTTTAAATTGAAAAAAAGATCCGACAGTGTAACACTGTCAGATCTTGGCCCTATCTATGTGTATCTGATTCTATGAATCAGGCGCATAGATAGGACCAGTGTAAGTCAGAGATACGATGGTGTATCTGTAGATAATACACCGTCGTATCTCTTTGTGAATCTGGCCCTAAGACTGGGATGCCATTAAAGTCCATTGGCCAGATTCACGTAGAGGCGCGTATCTTTATGCCAGCGTAGCGCATCCCATTTGCACTACGCCGACGTAACATAGTGAGGCAAGTACTGTATTCACAAAGCACTTGCCTCCTAAGTTACATCGGCGTAGCGCAAATGGGCCGGCGTAACCCCGCCTAATTCAAAATAGGCAGGTAGGGGGCGTGCTCCATGTAAATTACCCGTGACCCCATGTAAATGAGGGCCGTTGGCTCAGAATCACGTTGCAAATACTCTTTGCTTTCGACGTGAACGTAACCTACGCCCAGCCCCATTCACGTACGCTTACGCAAACGACGTAAAATTCGACGGCACTTCCGACGTCCATACCTTGCATGGGCTGCGCCATCTTTTTGGTGGTTTATCTTTACACCTGAAAAACGCCTTACGTAAACGGCGTAGCTTACTGCGACGGCCGGGCGTACGTTCGTGAACAGGCGTATCTTGCTCATTTACATATTCTAGGCGTAAATCAACGTACACGCCCCTAGCGGCCAGCGTAAATATGCAGCTAAGATACGACGGCGTAGGAGACTTACGCCGGTCGTATCTTAGCAACAGAGAGAAGCGTATCTCAGTTTGAGAATACGCTTAAAGATACGACGGCGCGCATTCGGACTTACGACGGCGTATCTACTGATACGCCGTCGTAAGTCTTTTTGAATCCGGCTACATGTGTGTATGAAGGCAGGTGTCCCAATACTTTTAATAATATAGTGTATATTTCAGACACTGAATATCCGATGGATGACTGGCACAATGTAACTGAGACTTTTACCGTTCCATGAAATTAATGTGGATATCATTTGGTGGCTTGGTGCTTGACGTGGCATTGGCTAGTGCCAGCTCTGGAGGGAATTTACTAGAAGAGGAGGCAAAGGGGATTAATATACAAGTCACCACATGCTGTAGATCAGATGTTTATGGGGGAGGGGAAGGGTAAAAAAAAAACCCTATCACAGACCCCCCCCACCTACAGTGTTTAGGGCATCATTAGTCATGGCATTCACATTAAACCAGGGGCGGACTGACAACTCATGGGGCCCCAGGCCAATAGGAGATTATGGGGCCACACAGTACACACACACAGTATACACACACACACAGGCCCAGATTCACAACCGAGATACGACGGCGTATCTCCGAGTTGCGCCGTCGTATCTATGCGCCTGATTCTTAGAATCAGTTACGCATAGATATCCATTAGATCCGACGGGCGTAAGTCTCTTACGCCGTCGGATCTAAACTGCATATTTTTTTTGACCGCTAGGTGGCGCTTCCGTCGAATTCCGCGTCAAGTATGCAAATTAGCTAGATACGCGAATTCCCGAACGTACGCGCGGCCGACGCAGTAAAGTTACGACGTTTTAGGCTTTTCCCGGCGTAAAGTTGCCCCTGCTATATGAGGCGCAGCCAATGTTAAATATGGACGTCGTTGCCGCGTCGAAATTTGAAAAAGTTACGTCGTTTGCGTAAGTCGTCCGTGAATGGGGCTGGACGTCATTTACGTTCATGTTCGAAACCAATGACGTCCTTGCGGCGTAATTTGGAGCAATGCACACTGGGAAATTCCACGGACGGCGCATGCGCCGTTCCGAAAAAACGTCAATCACGTCGGGTCACAGTCGTTTGGCATAAAACACGCCCCCTGATCCAAATTTGAATTAGGCGGGGCTTACACCGGCCGATTTACGCTACGCCGCAACTTACGGAACAAGTGCTTTGAGAATACAGCACTTGCCCGTGTAAGTTGCGGAGGCGTAACGTAAATCGGATACGTTACGCCCGCACAATTTTTTTACGTGGCTCTACGTGAATCTGCCCCACAGTATACACACGCATACAGTATACACACACAGTGTATACATACACAGTATACACATACACAGTATACACACACAGTACACTTACACCATATACACACAGTATACACACACACAGTATACACACACACAGTATACACACAGTATACACACACACAGTATACACACACACACAGTATACACACACACAGTATACACACACATACAGTATACACACACACAGTATACATACACACAGTATACACACACAGTACACTTACACCATATACACACAGTATACACACACACAGTATACACACACACAGTATACACACAGTATACACACACACAGTATACACACACACAGTATACACACACATACAGTATACATACACACAGTATACACACACACAGTATACATACACACAGTATACACACACAGTACACTTACACCATATACACACAGTATACACACACACAGTATACACACAGTATACATACACACAGTATACATACACACAGTATACACACACACAGTATACACACACACACAGTATACACACACACAGTATACACACACACACACAGTACACTTACACCGTATACACACAGTATACACACACACAGTATACATACATACAGTACACACACACACACACAGTATACATAATACAACTAAAACACAGATTTTTACAAACTGTCCCTGGTTTTACTGAGGCTGGCAACCCTGATGGGGCCCCCTAGTGGCATGGGGGCCCCCGGGCAGTGACCGAATGGTCAGTCCGCCCCTGCATTAAACTCTGCATTATGCACAAAGTTCAGTTGCTCAATCTACATACTGGCACCTCCACTGAATGACTTGGGCTGCTCAGAATTATGTCTGGTGATCTTCCTCCGCTCCCCACCCAGTAGTAGCCGGGGGCCCGGAGAGTAATGCTGGCCATACACTCCACGAAAAATCGTCCGAACGAACTTTCGAAAAACGAATGTTCGGTTGTGAGCGCAAACGAGACTGGCCTTGCGCTTCATGGATCAGGATGGGGTAGGGGGATCGATCTTGGGGGAACATGGAGAGAGAGTTGGGCTCTAATTTACCTGACCCTGAACCCTCTTCAAAAATGTCCTTACAGGTAATTGATACAAAGGCAATACTATTCTGGCATCACGCGTTTTTATCTCCCTTTTTCTACACCTCAAGCTTTTGTTTGCTTTGGTTTTGCATTGAGTGGCGCTGGTAAGCTAATCGTTAAAGCTGAACTCTAGCCTTCCCTTGAGTCTTGCACAGACTCCTCTGCTGTACTAAAATGTTCGAAATTCCTCAGCTAGCGCCTGCCCTCATTTTGTGGCCAGAGAACACGGCATCATCTAGCTCCTGACTAAGCACTCATCCAGTGTGAAACGCGTCGGCTGTTTTCCTTATTTTTGCTGCTGCTTGTAGTGTATTTTATCATTTATTGTACAATAAAGACAACTCAAGAGTTTTTCGGAGTGCGGCTGTCCATCTTTTTGAAGTTTCCACTATTTGCCTTGTGCATTGCCGGCACCCTTGGTTTCCTGAGAGGTTCTTGATTGCTCAGCATTAGTGTTGCTCACGAATATTCGTATTGCGAATATTCGGCTCGAATATGGCATATTCGAGTATTCGCGAATATCTCGAATTTCGCGGCCAATAACTGTGGTAGGAGAACTCTGATTGGCTCTGATGCAAAAGAAGGGCGGAGAAAGTATTCGCGAATATTCGGAAATCGAATATTGGTGATATTTTATCGAAATTTCGCTAATGCGAAATTGATTGCGAGATTTTGACAACTCTGATTGGCTCTGATGCAAAAAAAGGGTGGAGAAAGTATTCGCGAATATTCGCGAATACTTTCTCCACCCTTCTTTTGCATCAGAGCCAATCAGAGTTCTCCTACCACAGTTGTCAAAATATTTCACAACATTTTTTTTTTTGATAAAATATTCCGAATATTCGATTTCCGAATATTCGCGAATACTTTCTCCGCCCTTCTTTTGCATCAGAGCCAATCAGAGTTCTCCTACCACAGTTATCAAAAATTCGCAATCATTTTCACATTCGCATTAGCGAAATTTCGCAATTTTTTTTTTTTTTATAAAATATCACGAATATTCGATTTTAGCGAATATTTCACGAATATTCGGCTATATATTCGTGATATATCGCGAAATCGAATATGGAGTATTCCGCTCAACACTACTCAGCATATCCACCTGGAGCGGTGACTCCCTTTCCCTGATCATCCCGCTCCTACCTCCCCAGTTTTATTGCCTCTGGCCCGCTGGTTCCATCCATTGGTTTTCAGTTTTTCTTTTCAGTTTTAGAGATTCAGCATCACATGACCATAATAAAACCAGCTTTAATCAATAAATTAATATTGGACATGGAGGTGCTCGGCTGTCCTCTGGAGAATCTCCTTCTCATTGGCATACAGAGGAATCTTGTGGTCCAGGAGTTGCCACCGCAGTGTTATCTCATCATCTGATTCCTTCAGGTTCTGAAATGACAAAATACTGGAATATAAAGACTGAACAAGTGGAAGTGGAATGCCTCTGACCCAGAGTGATGATGGAGATGTGAAGCCTATAGTGATAATAATGAATGTAGCACCACCCCCCAAAGGAGCCACTAAATGTGTTGGGTCCCAATGTTCCTGATACTGATGACCCGGTAACCAGTACCAGTACAAAATCTTAAATGGAAACTATTCTCACCCCCATCCTGTAATAACTGGTGCCTGGTTGTCAGTTCCACGCTTCCTATGTACCAGTTAATATTAATAAACCGAGGCTGTATGGCAAAATCTTCTCTAGGATTGGTGAGTGTCCGATTATTAAAAGTCATCGGCTGCAATATTTTTTTTTTTAGTCGGAACTCCACCCAAAATGGGAATATCCGCTTGCTTTGCCTCCTCCACCCTCTGCTGCCACATTTGGCTCCTTTTGGGAGGAGCAGGTACTAGACATGTGCACTGCCAAAAAAATCGTTTTTTTCGTTTGTTTTTTTCGTTTTTTTTATTTTTTCGTAAATTCGGGAAATTCAAAAAAATCTTTTTTTCCGTTTTTGTTTCATTCGTTTTTTTTTTTTCCGGAAATTCGTAAAATTTTCGGATTTCCGAAAAAGCAAAAAACGAAAAAAACGAATGAAACGAAAAAAAGAAATTTCGAAATACGAAAATTCGAAAATACGAAAATATTCGGAAATACGAAATTTCAAAATTTCGAAAATTGAAAAATTCGAAAATTAAAAAATTTCGAATTTTTCAGATTTGGAATTTTTCAAATTTCGAATTTTTCAGATTTCGAATTTTTCAGATTTCGAATTTTTCAGATTTCGAATTTTTCAAATTTCGAATTTTTCAGATTTCGAATTTTTCAAATTTCCGAAATTTCGAAAATTTAAAAATTTGAAATTCGAAAATTGAAAAATGTTTCAAATTTCGATTTTTTTTCAATTTCCAAATTTCATATTTCCGAATTTTCGTATTTCCGAAAATTGAAAAATTCGAAAATTCCAAACTTGAAAAGTTCGAAAATTGAAAAATTCGAAAATTGAAAAATTTGAAAATTGAAAAATTCGAATTTTTGTATTTCCGAAATTTCGAAAATTGAAAAATTTGAAATTCGAAAATTGAAAAATTTTTCAAATTTCGATTTTTTCAATTTCCGAATTTCGAATTTTCGTATTTCCGAATTTTCGTATTTACGAAAATCCGAAAATTGAAAAATTCGAAAATTCCAAACTTGAAAAGTTCGAAAATTCTAATTGAAAAATTCGAAAATTGAAAAATTCGCTCCCCACTTTCGAAAAACGAACGTTCGGTTGTGAGCGCAAACGAGACTGGCCTTGCGCTTCATGAATCAGGATGGGGTAGGGGGATCGATCTTGGGGGAACATGGAGAGAGAGTTGGGCTCTAATTTACCTGACCCTGAACCCTCTTCAAAAATCACATGTCCTTACAGGTCATTGATACAAAGGCAATACTATTCCGGCATCACGCGTTTTTATCTCCCTTTTTCTACACCTCAAGCTTTTGTTTGCTTTGGTTTTGCATTAAGTGGCGCTGGTAAGCTAATCGTTAAAGCTGAACTCTTCCCTTGAGTCTTGCACAGACTCCTCTGCTGTACTAAAATGTTCGAAATTTCTCAGCTAGCGCCTGCCCTCATTTTGTGGCCAGAGAACACAGCATCATCTAGCTCCTACCTCCCCAGTTTTATTGCCTCTGGCCCGCTGGTTCCATCCATTGGTTTTCAGTTTTTCTTTTCAATTTTAGAGATTCAGCATCACATGACCATAATAAAACCAGCTTTAATCAATAAATTAATATTGGGCATGGAGGTTTCAATTTCGAAAATTGAAAAATTTTAAATTCGAAAATTGAAAAATGTTTCAAATTTTGATTTTTTTTCAATTTCCAAATTTAGTATTTCCGAATTTTCGTATTTACGAAAATCCGAAAATTGAAAAATTCGAAAATTCCAAACTTGAAAAGTTCGAAAATTGAAAAATTCGAAAATTAAAAAATTCGAAAATTTCAAACTTGAAAAGTTCGAAAATTGAAAAATTCGAAAATTGAAAAATTTGAAAATTGAAAAAATCCAATTTTTGTATTTCCGAAATTTCGAAAATTGAAAAATTTGAAATTCGAAAATTGAAAAATGTTTCAAATTTCGATTTTTTTTCAATTTCCAAATTTAGTATTTCCGAATTTTCGTATTTACGAAAATCCGAAAATTGAAAAATTCGAAAATTCCAAACTTGAAAAGTTCGAAAATTGAAAAATTCGAAAATTAAAAAATTCGAAAATTTCAAACTTGAAAAGTTCGAAAATTGAAAAATTCGAAAATTGAAAAATTTGAAAATTGAAAAATTCCAATTTTTGTATTTCCGAAATTTCGAAAATTGAAAAATGTGAAATTCGAAAATTGAAAAATGTTTCAAATTTCGATTTTTTCAATTTCCGAATTTCGAATTTTCGTATTTCCGAATTTTCGTATTTACGAAAATCCGAAAATTGAAAAATTTGAAAAATTCGAAAAGTTCGAAAATTGAAAAGTTCGAAAATTGAAAAGTTCGAAAATTGAAAAGTTCGAAATTCGTAAATACGAAAATTTGGAAATTTAAAAAAATACGGAAATACGAAAATTCGTAAATTCAAAATTTTTGGAGGTTTCCCGAAAATTCGGAAATAAAAAATTTGTAAATACGAAAATTCGTAATTAACGAATTTCCGTAAAAAAACGAATTAGAAACAAAACGAATTGCACATGTCTAGCAGGTACCTGTACCCGCTCCCACTTCCAGCTGACTTTGCTGTGGCAAACTCAATTAGAGGTTCGGCCCCTTTCCTTTTGCCCCCTGCCACCAGGCCATTCATTCGCTGTTCTAACACAGCTGTTCTTCTGTCTGTAACTCCACACAGTAATGCAAGGCTTTCTCCCTGATGTGGAGTGACGTGCTCGCCCCCTCCCTTGGACTACAGGAGAGTCAGGACACCCACTAATACACAGCTCCTTTCTCTTACTGCAAAGTAGAGAGCGTCCTGACTCTCCGGTAGTCCAAGGGAGGGGGCAAACACGACACTCCACACCAGGGAGAAAGCCTTGCATTATGGTGGTGAGTTACAGACAGAAGTGAGGATTTCTCAGAAGAAATAAGGACATTTAAAAGCAAAATGGAAGGATGAGGTAAGTGAAGGAGGACTGCACTAAGGTAAAGGAAGCTATTTAGGGAAAAAAAAGTACCGGAATTACACCTGGGTGGCCGTATTAACTGTTTTCCTCTTCACATCTTAGCTCATAAGGTAAGGTGACCAGATTTTTAAAATTAAATCAGGGGACATATTTTTTTTACTAGTAATGGCAGCAATCAGCGACTCTCTGCCCGCCACCGCCCCCCTCACAGCCTGTCAAGTCTCACTCGCCGGGCCCCAGCTACTACTGGGTGGGGAGCGGAGGAAGATCCCTCTGCCAGGGAAGGCAAGGAGATAAGCAGGCAGGCGGCTGGCCGAGACGTGAGCCAAGGCAGAAGAACATGCGAGCAGAGATGAATGGGCATGCACCTGAAACTGAAGAAATATTCACTCCAATCTGACCAGCACATGATCATCAGAAAGGGGCACAGATAATGGGAAAAAATACCCCCCCTAAGCTACTAGGCGCGGTGGAGTGGGGGGGTGTAATTCCGATTTTTTTTTTTAATTCTGCATTGACTGTCTTTGAAATTGCCCCAGCCCCTGTTGAAATACAATCCGGGGACAAAACTGGGGGCAGACTTTGTCTGGGGACAGTGTCCTCAATCTGGGGACTGTCCCCTGAAACCGGGGATGTCTGGTCACCCTATCATAAGGCATTTCCAGACTAGGGTGACCACGTGTCCCGGATTGCCCGGGACAGTCCCGCATTTTGCAGGTCTGTCCCGAGCACATTCGTTTCAGGACAATACAGTGTCCCGGAATGAAACTGACACAGCCACCCCCCGGGCCAATCTGATGCCCCCAAAAAAGGCCGCCACATAACTGCTTTACTCACTGACAGTACTTGTCCTGGCCGGGAATGCCTGGAGGAGCACAATCCTGCCCTCTGCTTGTGATTGGAGAAATCATAAATCCCGCCTCTTGTGTCCAATCACTGTGCTGTGATTCGTTACAGCACACACTGATTTTTGGGAAGGGAGGGTGTCCCTGAATGGTAGTTTGGAAATGTGGTCACCCTATTCCGGACACAGCAATTTTCAGGAGACATGTGGCAATATTAAGGCAAACCGAGAAGGGGACGCCATTTAACCACTTAACGACCGTCGCATGTAAATATACGTTGGCAGAATGGCACGTACAGGCAGATGGACGTGCCTATACGTCCCTGCCTAGATGTGGGTCGGGGGTCGGACCCCCCTGGTACATGCGGCGCTCGGTAATCGTCTGGGAGCGATCCGGGATGAGGGGGCGGCTATTTGTTTCTAGCCACCCCCCCCCCCGCGCGATCGCTCCCCGGACTTGAAGAACGGGGAGAGCCGTATGTAAACACGGCTTCCCCGTGCTTCACTGTGGCGGCTGCATCGATCGTGTCATCCCTTTTATAGGGAGACTCGATCGATGACGTCACACGTACAGCCCCGCCCCCCTACAGTTGTAAACACACACTAGGTGAACCCTAACTCCTACAGCGCCCCCTGTGGTTAACTCCCAAACTGCAACTGTCATTTCCACAATAAACAATGCAATTTAAATGCATTTTTTGCTGTGAAAATGACAATGATCCCAAAAATGTGTCAAAATTGTCCGAAGTGTCCGCCATAATGTCGCAGTCACGAAAAAAATCGCTGATCGCCGCCATTAGTAGTAAAAAAAAATATATATTAAAAATGCAATAAAACTATCCCCTATTTTGTAAACGCTATACATTTTGCGCAAACCAATCGATAAACGCTTATCTTTTTTTTACCAAAGATAGGTAGAAGAATACGTATCGGCCTAAACTGAGAAAAAACATTTTTTTTTATATATTTTTGGGGGATATTTATTATAGAAAAAAGTAAAAAATATTGCATTTTTTTCAAAACTGTCGCTCTATTTTTGTTTATAGCGCAAAAAATAAAAACCGCAGAGGTGATCAAATACCACCAAAAGAAAGCTCTATTTGTAGGAAAAAAAGGCGACCAATTTTGTTTGGGAGCCACGTCGCACGACCGCGCAATTGTCTGTTAAATCGACGCAGTGCCGAATCGCAAAACCTGGCCTGGGCCTTTAGCTGCCTAAAGGTCCGGGGCTTAAGTGGTTAAACCAATATGGTGCTCCCGCTGTGTGTGGCCTGAGCTAGCGATGCTCAAGACATGCCCACATGATGCGTTTTGCCCCGGTGGCCAGGGAAAAACGCATCAGGGGCGTGTCTGGAGCAAGGCTGGCTGAGGCCACACACAGTAAAAGCTTCTGGTCATTCTGAGTGGCGTCTCCCTCTCAGCACTTCTGGATTAGTGCGCAGACGCCTGCTTCCACATTCTGATTTCTGGCAGGGAAATCCTCGACCCTCTAGCTTTGAGCGGCGCCACAAGCCCAACAATATTAACACAAAACGTTCATTCACCTGCATCAGATTGTCAAAATCCTCGCTTTTGTCCAGGTGGACATTGACAGCAAGAGTCTCTATCCAGGCATTGTCTGTGTTTCGAGGGTCATCCAGGTACCCGTGGAAGACCTAGGAGAGAAGAAAGATATGTTGTTTGTGTATTACTACTATTAGCCAGATCAGTGAACCAACATGTAAGCAGCAAACTACCAACCTCTTCCGCAGAGCCCAGTAATGCCAGAAACTGGCCGAGGTATGTGTGCTTCAGCAGGGCCTGCAACTTAATGGGTATTTGCTGTCCGGGATCCAGCGTGCCCTAAAAAAAAATATCACCAAAATTGGGAAGAACATCACTCAGAATGCTCTGCAGTGGAATGATTAACATTTTACAGCAAAGGGAACTGCAGCATGGCACATACATTATAGCACACCAAGCATCTACACCTTTCCAACAGACTGAGGACAATTGAGCTCTTAACTTGTGGCAATAGTTGGGGGAAGACCAGTGGTGACTGGTGCTTAAAATTTTGGGGGGGGGTGCAAACAAACTGAGAAAAAAAATCATCAATTGCAGCCACTGTGCCCATTAAACGCAGCTACTGTGCCATCAAATACGGCCACTGTACCCATAAATTGCCGCCACTGTGCCATCAAACGCAGCCACTGTACCTAACAATTGCTGACACTGTGCCCATCAATTGCCGCCAGTGTGCCCCATCAAATGCTGCCACTGCCAGTGTGCCCATCAATTGTTGCTACTGTGCCCCATCAAATGCTGCCAGTGTGCCCATCAATTGCCGCTACTGTGCCCATCAGATGCTGCCAGTGTGCCCATCAATTGCCGCTACTGTGCCCCATCAAATGCTGCCAGTGTGCCCATCAATTGCCACTACTGTGCCCATCAGATGCTGCCAGTGTGCCCATCAATTGCCGCTAATGTGCCCCATCAAATGCTGCCAGTGGGCTGATCAATTGCCGCTACTGTGCCCATCAGATGCTGCCAGTGTGCCCATCAATTGCCGCTACTGTGCCCCATCAAATCAGGTGCTTCCAAAAAACATCCCTGCCACTAGAATTCAGGTACCCTGCGCCCGAAAATGGGCCGACACCTGAATAGGGGGTGTCAGCAGGGACCATAGACAGATTCATGCAATGCATGAATCTATCTATGGTGATAGAGCGGTGCAGGAGAGAGGGGGCGGTGCTCCTGCGCCCTTTATGGACAAACCACCACTGGGGAAGGACCTTCTTTGTTCCAGCATGACAGTGCCCCTTTGCACAAATTGAGCTCAATGGGCTAGATTCACATACCTTTAGGCGGGCGTAGCGTATTTTCTATACGCTACGCCGCCGCAACTTTGAGAGAAGAGTATGGCATTCTCAAAGATTTTGCCGCCGAAGTTACGGTGGCATAGCGTATTAGGGCCTGCGTAAGCCCGCCTAATTCAAATGTTGAAGCTGTGGGCATGTTTTATGTATATTAAGTGTGACCCCACGTAAATGTGCCATCCGTGGACGTATCCCAGTGCGCATGCTCCAAATGACGTCGGCAAATCGTCAATGCTTTCGACGTGAACGTAAATTACGGCCAGCACCATTCACGGATGAGTTATGCAAACGATGTAAAATTTGAAAACTTTTTCGCGGTTCCGACGTCCATACTTAACATTGGCTGCGCCATCTTTTTGGTGGTTTATCTTTACGCCTAAAAACCCCTTACGTGAACGGCGTATCTTTACTGCGACGGCCGGGCGTACGTTTGTGAATAGGCGTATCTAGCTGATTTACATATTCTAGGCGTAAATCAGCGTACACGCCCCTAGCGGCCAGTGTAAATATGCAGTTAAGATACAACGGCGTAGGAGACTTACGCCGGCCATATCTTAGCAATATTTAAGTATCTCAGTTTGAGCATACACTTAAAGTTGCGACGGCGCGGATTCGGACTTACGACGGCGTATCTACTGATACGCCCGTCGTAAGTCTACCTGAATCTGGCCCCTAATGTTCATAATTTGACCAGTGTGGTGTGAAGGAACTCAAGTGTCCTGCACACAGCCCTGACCTCGATCATTTTGAACACCACTGGATTGAACAATGAGCCAGGACTTCTCGTCCAACATATGTGCCTGCCCTGACAAATGCTCCTTTGGCACAAATTACCACAGACTCCAAAACCTTATGGAAAGCCTGCCCACAACAATGAAGGCCGTTATGCTGTAGCTGCAAAGGCAGATGGGGGGCAACTCTATATTAACACTCACAGGTTTTTATATGGTGTTCAACAAGCTCAAATAGTCTGATGGTCACGTGTCCGCAAGCCTTTGGCTATACAGTGCATCTAGCTACTGTGATTATATTAAAAAATGAAAAAAAATAAAAATAAATCAGAAACTAATTCCTAGAAGGTTTATATTCTATTGCTTCTTGTCCTCTGATAGCCTTCATAATAATCGACACCACCTCCTGCTTTCATGGGTAAAAGTGCTTTGGGTGCTTTGAAATGCCACCCGGTGATGTAGTACTATATCAGTCTTATGCCTACACACAGCACCCGAGGTGACCAACTATTACCGTCTGATCAGAGGCGTAGCTTGAAGCTTGTGGGCCCCGATGCAGAAGTTGACCTGGGCTCCCCCCCCCCCCCACTACCACTTCTACCGTGCGTGCACTGGCATAGCAGGGGGTGCTGTGGCCACGGGCGAGACATTTAGGGGGGCGACTTTCCGTGCCTCCTCCTAATTTTAATTCCCTGTGTCACCGACACGGATGTCCGCCAGACCGGCCAGCGGCCACCATGTTTAATATCCAGCGAGCGCCCTGTGATTGGGCATATGGGGGTCATGTGAGGAGTGGGGCTGGAAGTCCCGCCTCCGCACATGACCACATACGCCCAATCACAGAGCGCCGGGAAAGTCTGAACATGGCGGCGGGAGAAAGTGTGAGTCGCCGTCTTCCCCTCCGCTCTGGTGCTCTGCGGTACGGCGCTGTGTGGAGGGAGTTGCAGCATGGAGCGGGCTGCGGGTGGATGGCGCTGGCGGCCGGCGGGGAAGAGAGTCGGGACTCCGAAGCAATTCTGGGGTCCTGTCCGTCCTGAGGAGAGTCTCTGGAGAAGAGCAGACAGAGAGGTAAGGAGGACTGCATTTTCACCAAGCTGGGGGGAGGGGGGTGCGAGTATTGCAGGAAGTAGGAGTTAGGTGGGTCAGTGCAGGTGTCAGTGCAGGTGTCATTGCAGGTGTCAGGTCAGTGCAGGTGTCAGGTCAGTGCAAGTGTCAGTGCAAGTGTCAGTGCAAGTGTCAGGTCAGTGCAGGTGTCAGGTAAGTGCAGGTGTCAGTGTAGGGGTCAGTGTAGGGGGTCAGTGTAGGGGGTCAGTGTAGGTGTCAGTGCAGGTGTCAGTGCAGGTGTCAGTGTAGGGGTCAGTGCAGGGGTCAGTGCAGGGGTCAGTGCAGGTGTCAGTGCAGGTGTCAGTGCAGGTGTCAGTGTAGGGGTCAGTGTAGGGGTCGGTGTCAGTGTAGGTGTCAGTGTAGGGGTCAGTGTAGGGGTCAGTGCAGGTGTCAGTGTAGGGGTCAGTGTAGGGGTCAGTGTAGGGGTCAGTGTAGGGGTCGGTGTCAGTGTAGGTGTCAGTGTAGGTGTCGGTGTCAGTGTAGGGGTCAGTGTAGGGGTCAGTGTAGGGGTCGGTGTCAGTGTAGGTGTCAGTGTAGGTGTCAGTGTAGGTGTCGGTGTCAGTGTAGGGGTCAGTGTAGGGGTCAGTGTAGGGGTCAGTGTAGGGGTCGGTGTCAGTGTAGGTGTCAGTGTAGGTGTCAGTGTAGGTGTCAGTGTAGGTGTCGGTGTCAGTGTAGGGGTCAGTGTAGGGGTCAGTGTAGGGGTCAGTGTAGGGGTCGGTGTCAGTGTAGGTGTCAGTGTAGGTGTCGGTGTCAGTGTAGGTGTCAGTGTAGGTGTCAGTGTAGGTGTCAGTGTAGGTGTCGGTGTCAGTGTAGGGGTCAGTGTAGGTGTCAGTGTAGGGGTCGGGGGTCAGTGCCATTACCGGTTAAACTTTCACATATACACGATCAGCGGCTCTATAGCCTGCCAATTGTGTATATGTGCTGGCTGCGTGCCCCCCTACCCCCCTCCAGTACTGCCGCCGCCCCCCCCTCCTGGCCCCTCACCTTCAATCCCGGGATCCGCTGCCCCATCTGCGGCCCGGGACCGGCTCGGGAGGGTGTCAGGAGGTAAGATGGGAGGGAGACCAGCATCTTCCTCCTTGCTGATCTCCCTCCAGGCTGTGAATGCAGAAGTGATGTGTATTACATCCGCATTCACCTGTCAGTCATCTGGCTGCTATAGCCAGAGAGAAGAAGCAGATCTGTGCTTCATCAGCTTCTTTTGGGGTCCCCAGGTGACATTAGGGGTCCTAGAGACCCCTAATGTCTCCATAAAGAGGACCCGTCAGTGTACCTGTACTATTATATAGGGGGATTTTTATCCCCCTATGTAATAGCAATGACATCAAGTGTAAAAAAAAAAAACATAAAAAGAGTGAAAAAAAATAAGTAACTATAAAAAAGTTTTAAAAAAAGCTCCAAAATGTTTAAGTCCCCCACGTTTACGCACATATAAACGTGGATGTTTATGTAAGGGGGGGGCGAATTTATGTAAGGGGGCCCCGGGCGCCCAGAACTCTGGTTACGCCACTGCGTGCGTGTAGATACACCCACCGCACACCAAGATACTCAAAGTGGCCTAAGAGTTTTGAGTTCCTTACAAACCGGAGACAGGGATCACCGCTGGAGAATCAGAGGACAGGGATCACCGCTGGAGAATCAGAGGACAGGGATCACCGCTGGAGAATCAGAGGACAGGGATCACCGCTGGAGAATCAGAGGACAGGGATCACCGCTGGAGAATCAGAGGACAGGGATCACCGCTGGAGAATCAGAGGACAGGGATCACCGCTGGAGAATCAGAGGACAGGGATCACCGCTGGAGAATCAGAGGACAGGGATCACCGCTGGAGAATCAGAGGACAGGATCACCGCTGGAGAATCAGAGGACAGGGATCACCGCTGGAGAATCAGAGGACAGGGATCACCGCTGGAGAATCAGAGGACAGGGATCACCGCTGGAGAATCAGAGGACAGGGATCACCGCTGGAGAATCAGAGGACAGGGATCACCGCTGGAGAATCAGAGGACAGGGATCACCGCGGGAGAATCAGAGGACAGGGATCACCGCTGGAGAATCAGAGGACAGGGATCACCGCTGGAGAATCAGAAGACAGGGATCACCGCTGGAGAATCAGAGGACAGGGATCACCGCTGGAGAATCAGAGGACAGGGATCACCGCTGGAGAATCAGAGGACAGGGATCACCGCTGGAGAATCAGAGGACGGGGATCACCGCTGGAGAATCAGAGGACGGGGATCACCGCGGGAGAATCAGAGGACAGGGATCACCACGGGAGAATCAGAGGACAGGGATCACCGCTGGAGAATCAGAGGACAGGGATCACCGCTGGAGAATCAGAGGACAGGATCACCGCTGGAGAATCAGAGGACAGGGATCACCGCTGGAGAATCAGAGGACAGGGATCACCGCTGGAGAATCAGAAGACAGGGATCACCGCTGGAGAATCAGAGGACAGGGATCACCGCTGGAGAATCAGAGGACAGGGATCACCGCTGGAGAATCAGAGGACAGGGATCACCGCTGGAGAATCAGAGGACAGGGATCACCGCTGGAGAATCAGAGGACAGGGATCACCGCTGGAGAATCAGAGGACAGGGATCACCGCTGGAGAATCAGAGGACAGGATCACCGCTGGAGAATCAGAGGACAGGGATCACCGCTGGAGAATCAGAGGACAGGGATCACCGCTGGAGAATCAGAGGACAGGGATCACCGCTGGAGAATCAGAGGACAGGGATCACCGCTGGAGAATCAGAGGACAGGGATCACCGCTGGAGAATCAGAGGACAGGGATCACCGCTGGAGAATCAGAGGACAGGGATCACCGCTGGAGAATCAGAGGACAGGGATCACCACTGGAGAATCAGAGGACAGGGATCACCGCTGGAGAATCAGAAGACAGGGATCACCGCTGGAGAATCAGAGGACAGGGATCACCGCTGGAGAATCAGAGGACAGGGATCACCGCTGGAGAATCAGAGGACAGGGATCACCGCTGGAGAATCAGAGGACAGGGATCACCGCTGGAGAATCAGAGGACGGGGATCACCGCGGGAGAATCAGAGGACAGGGATCACCACGGGAGAATCAGAGGACAGGGATCACCGCTGGAGAATCAGAGGACAGGGATCACCGCTGGAGAATCAGAGGACAGGATCACCGCTGGAGAATCAGAGGACAGGGATCACCGCTGGAGAATCAGAGGACAGGGATCACCGCTGGAGAATCAGAGGACAGGGATCACCGCTGGAGAATCAGAGGACAGGGATCACCGCTGGAGAATCAGAGGACAGGGATCACCGCTGGAGAATCAGAGGACAGGGATCACCGCTGGAGAATCAGAGGACAGGGATCACCGCTGGAGAATCAGAGGACAGGGATCACCGCTGGAGAATCAGAGGACAGGGATCACCGCTGGAGAATCAGAGGACAGGGATCACCGCTGGAGAATCAGAGGACAGGGATCACCGCTGGAGAATCAGAAGACAGGGATCACCGCTGGAGAATCAGAGGACAGGGATCACCGCTGGAGAATCAGAGGACAGGGATCACCGCTGGAGAATCAGAGGACAGGGATCACCGCTGGAGAATCAGAGGACGGGGATCACCGCTGGAGAATCAGAGGACGGGGATCACCGCGGGAGAATCAGAGGACAGGGATCACCGCGGGAGAATCAGAGGACAGGGATCACCGCTGGAGAATCAGAGGACAGGGATCACCGCTGGAGAATCAGAGGACAGGATCACCGCTGGAGAATCAGAGGACAGGGATCACCGCTGGAGAATCAGAGGACAGGGATCACCGCTGGAGAATCAGAAGACAGGGATCACCGCTGGAGAATCAGAGGACAGGGATCACCGCTGGAGAATCAGAGGACAGGGATCACCGCTGGAGAATCAGAGGACAGGGATCACCGCTGGAGAATCAGAGGACAGGGATCACCGCTGGAGAATCAGAGGACAGGGATCACCGCTGGAGAATCAGAGGACAGGGATCACCGCTGGAGAATCAGAGGACAGGATCACCGCTGGAGAATCAGAGGACAGGGATCACCGCTGGAGAATCAGAGGACAGGGATCACCGCTGGAGAATCAGAGGACAGGGATCACCGCTGGAGAATCAGAGGACAGGGATCACCGCTGGAGAATCAGAGGACAGGGATCACCGCTGGAGAATCAGAGGACAGGGATCACCGCTGGAGAATCAGAGGACAGGGATCACCGCTGGAGAATCAGAGGACAGGGATCACCGCTGGAGAATCAGAGGACGGGGATCACCGCTGGAGAATCAGAGGACGGGGATCACCGCGGGAGAATCAGAGGACAGGGATCACCACGGGAGAATCAGAGGACAGGGATCACCGCTGGAGAATCAGAGGACAGGGATCACCGCTGGAGAATCAGAGGACAGGATCACCGCTGGAGAATCAGAGGACAGGGATCACCGCTGGAGAATCAGAGGACAGGGATCACCGCTGGAGAATCAGAAGACAGGGATCACCGCTGGAGAATCAGAGGACAGGGATCACCGCTGGAGAATCAGAGGACAGGGATCACCGCTGGAGAATCAGAGGACAGGGATCACCGCTGGAGAATCAGAGGACAGGGATCACCGCTGGAGAATCAGAGGACAGGGATCACCGCTGGAGAATCAGAGGACAGGGATCACCGCTGGAGAATCAGAGGACAGGATCACCGCTGGAGAATCAGAGGACAGGGATCACCGCTGGAGAATCAGAGGACAGGGATCACCGCTGGAGAATCAGAGGACAGGGATCACCGCTGGAGAATCAGAGGACAGGGATCACCGCTGGAGAATCAGAGGACAGGGATCACCGCTGGAGAATCAGAGGACAGGGATCACCGCTGGAGAATCAGAGGACAGGGATCACCGCTGGAGAATCAGAGGACAGGGATCACCACTGGAGAATCAGAGGACAGGGATCACCGCTGGAGAATCAGAAGACAGGGATCACCGCTGGAGAATCAGAGGACAGGGATCACCGCTGGAGAATCAGAGGACAGGGATCACCGCTGGAGAATCAGAGGACAGGGATCACCGCTGGAGAATCAGAGGACAGGGATCACCGCTGGAGAATCAGAGGACGGGGATCACCGCGGGAGAATCAGAGGACAGGGATCACCACGGGAGAATCAGAGGACAGGGATCACCGCTGGAGAATCAGAGGACAGGGATCACCGCTGGAGAATCAGAGGACAGGATCACCGCTGGAGAATCAGAGGACAGGGATCACCGCTGGAGAATCAGAGGACAGGGATCACCGCTGGAGAATCAGAGGACAGGGATCACCGCTGGAGAATCAGAGGACAGGGATCACCGCTGGAGAATCAGAGGACAGGGATCACCGCTGGAGAATCAGAGGACAGGGATCACCGCTGGAGAATCAGAGGACAGGGATCACCGCTGGAGAATCAGAGGACAGGGATCACCGCTGGAGAATCAGAGGACAGGGATCACCGCTGGAGAATCAGAGGACAGGGATCACCGCTGGAGAATCAGAGGACAGGGATCACCGCTGGAGAATCAGAAGACAGGGATCACCGCTGGAGAATCAGAGGACAGGGATCACCGCTGGAGAATCAGAGGACAGGGATCACCGCTGGAGAATCAGAGGACAGGGATCACCGCTGGAGAATCAGAGGACGGGGATCACCGCTGGAGAATCAGAGGACGGGGATCACCGCGGGAGAATCAGAGGACAGGGATCACCACGGGAGAATCAGAGGACAGGGATCACCGCTGGAGAATCAGAGGACAGGGATCACCGCTGGAGAATCAGAGGACAGGATCACCGCTGGAGAATCAGAGGACAGGGATCACCGCTGGAGAATCAGAGGACAGGGATCACCGCTGGAGAATCAGAAGACAGGGATCACCGCTGGAGAATCAGAGGACAGGGATCACCGCTGGAGAATCAGAGGACAGGGATCACCGCTGGAGAATCAGAGGACAGGGATCACCGCTGGAGAATCAGAGGACAGGGATCACCGCTGGAGAATCAGAGGACAGGGATCACCGCTGGAGAATCAGAGGACAGGGATCACCGCTGGAGAATCAGAGGACAGGATCACCGCTGGAGAATCAGAGGACAGGGATCACCGCTGGAGAATCAGAGGACAGGGATCACCGCTGGAGAATCAGAGGACAGGGATCACCGCTGGAGAATCAGAGGACAGGGATCACCGCTGGAGAATCAGAGGACAGGGATCACCGCTGGAGAATCAGAGGACAGGGATCACCGCTGGAGAATCAGAGGACAGGGATCACCGCTGGAGAATCAGAGGACAGGGATCACCGCTGGAGAATCAGAGGACAGGGATCACCGCTGGAGAATCAGAAGACAGGGATCACCGCTGGAGAATCAGAGGACAGGGATCACCGCTGGAGAATCAGAGGACAGGGATCACCGCTGGAGAATCAGAGGACAGGGATCACCGCTGGAGAATCAGAGGACAGGGATCACCGCTGGAGAATCAGAGGACGGGGATCACCGCGGGAGAATCAGAGGACAGGGATCACCACGGGAGAATCAGAGGACAGGGATCACCGCTGGAGAATCAGAGGACAGGGATCACCGCTGGAGAATCAGAGGACAGGATCACCGCTGGAGAATCAGAGGACAGGGATCACCGCTGGAGAATCAGAGGACAGGGATCACCGCTGGAGAATCAGAGGACAGGGATCACCGCTGGAGAATCAGAGGACAGGGATCACCGCTGGAGAATCAGAGGACAGGGATCACCGCTGGAGAATCAGAGGACAGGGATCACCGCTGGAGAATCAGAGGACAGGGATCACCGCTGGAGAATCAGAGGACAGGGATCACCGCTGGAGAATCAGAGGACAGGGATCACCGCTGGAGAATCAGAGGACAGGGATCACCGCTGGAGAATCAGAGGACAGGGATCACCGCTGGAGAATCAGAGGACGGGGATCACCGCGGGAGAATCAGAGGACAGGGATCACCGCTGGAGAATCAGAGGACAGGGATCACCGCTGGAGAATCAGAGGACAGGGATCACCGCTGGAGAATCAGAGGACAGGGATCACCGCTGGAGAATCAGAAGACAGGGATCACCGCTGGAGAATCAGAGGACAGGGATCACCGCTGGAGAATCAGAGGACAGGGATCACCGCTGGAGAATCAGAGGACAGGGATCACCGCTGGAGAATCAGAGGACAGGGATCACCGCTGGAGAATCAGAGGACAGGGATCACCGCTGGAGAATCAGAGGACAGGGATCACCGCTGGAGAATCAGAGGACAGGATCACCGCTGGAGAATCAGAGGACAGGGATCACCGCTGGAGAATCAGAGGACAGGGATCACCGCTGGAGAATCAGAGGACAGGGATCACCGCTGGAGAATCAGAGGACAGGGATCACCGCTGGAGAATCAGAGGACAGGGATCACCGCTGGAGAATCAGAGGACAGGGATCACCGCTGGAGAATCAGAGGACAGGGATCACCGCTGGAGAATCAGAGGACAGGGATCACCACTGGAGAATCAGAGGACAGGGATCACCAATGGAGAATCGGAGGACAGGGATCACCGCGGGAGAATCGGAGGACAGGGATCACCGCTGGGGAATCAGAGGACAGGGATCACCGCTGGAGAATCAGAGGACAGGGATCACCGCGGGAGAATCAGAGGACAGGGATCACAGCTGGAGAATCAGAGGACAGGGATCACAGCTGGAGAATCAGAGGACAGGGATCACCGCGGGAGAATCAGAGGACAGGGATCCCCGCTGGAAAATCAGAGGACAGGATCACCGCTGGAGAATCAGAGGACAGGGATCACCGCTGGAGAATCAGAGGACAGGGATCACCGCTGGAGAATCAGAGGACAGGGATCACCGCTGGAGAATCAGAGGACAGGGATCCCCGCTGGAAAATCAGAGGACAGGATCACCGCTGGAGAATCAGAGGACAGGGATCACCGCTGGAGAATCAGAGGACAGGGATCACCGCTGGAGAATCAGAGGACAGGGATCACCGCTGGAGAATCGGAGGACAGGGATCACCGATGGAGAATCGGAGGACAGGGATCACCGCGGGAGAATCGGAGGACAGGGATCACCGCTGGGGAATCGGAGGACAGGGATCACCGCTGGAGAATCAGAGGACAGGGATCACCGCTGGAGAATCAGAGGACAGGATCACCGCTGGAGAATCAGAGGACAGGGATCACCGCTGGAGAATCAGAGGACAGGGATCACCGCTGGAGAATCAGAGGACAGGGATCACCGCTGGAGAATCAGAGGACAGGGATCACCAATGGAGAATCGGAGGACAGGGATCACCGCGGGAGAATCGGAGGACAGGGATCACCGCTGGGGAATCAGAGGACAGGGATCACCGCTGGAGAATCAGAGGACAGGGATCACCGCGGGAGAATCAGAGGACAGGGATCACCGCGGGAGAATCAGAGGACAGGGATCCCCGCTGGAAAATCAGAGGACAGGATCACCGCTGAAGAATCAGAGGACAGGGATCACCGCTGGAAAATCAGAGGACAGGATCACCGCTGAAGAATCAGAGGACAGGGATCACCGCTGGAGAATCAGAGGACAGGGATCACCGCTGGAGAATCAGAGGACAGGGATCACCGCTGGAGAATCAGAGGACAGGGATCACCAATGGAGAATCGGAGGACAGGGATCACCGCGGGAGAATCGGAGGACAGGGATCCCCGCTGGGGAATCAGAGGACAGGGATCCCCGCTGGAGAATCAGAGGACAGGGATCACCGCGGGAGAATCAGAGGACAGGGATCACCGCGGGAGAATCAGAGGACAGGGATCCCCGCTGGAAAATCAGAGGACAGGGATCACCGCTGGAGAATCAGAGGACAGGGATCACCGCTGGAGAATCAGAGGACAGGGATCACCGCTGGAGAATCGGAGGACAGGGATCACCGCGGGAGAATCGGAGGACAGGGATCACCGCTGGGGAATCAGAGGACAGGGATCACCGCTGGAGAATCAGATGACAGGGATCACCGCGGGAGAATCAGAGGACAGGGATCACCACGGGAGAATCAGAGGACAGGGATCACCAATGGAGAATCGGAGGACAGGGATCACCGCGGGAGAATCGGAGGACAGGGATCACCGCAGGAGAATCGGAGGACAGGGATCACCGCTGGAGAATCAGAGGACAGGGATCACCGCTGGAGAATCAGAGGACAGGGATCACCGCTGGAAAATCAGAGGACAGGGATCACCGCTGGAGAATCAGAGGACAGGGCTCACCGCGGGAGAATCAGAGGACAGGGCTCACCGCGGGAGAATCAGAGGACAGGATCACCGCTGGAGAATCAGAGGACAGGGATCACCGCGGGAGAATCAGAGGACAGGGATCACCGCGGGAGAATCAGAGGACAGGGATCACCGCGGGAGAATCAGAGGACAGGGATCACCGCGGGAGAATCAGAGGACAGGGATCACCGCGGGAGAATCAGAGGACAGGGATCACCGCGGGAGAATCAGAGGACAGGGATCCCCGCTGGAAAATCAGAGGACAGGATCACCGCTGGAGAATCAGAGGACAGGGATCACCGCTGGAGAATCAGAGGACAGGGATCACCGCTGGAGAATCAGAGGACAGGGATCACCAATGGAGAATCGGAGGACAGGGATCACCGCGGGAGAATCAGAGGACAGGGATCACCGCTGGAAAATCAGAGGACAGGGATCACCGCTGGAGAATCAGAGGACAGGGATCACCGCTGGAGAATCAGAGGACAGGGATCACCGCGGGAGAATCAGAGGACAGGGCTCACCGCGGGAGAATAAGAGGACAGGGCTCACCGCGGGAGAATAAGAGGACAGGGATCACCGCGGGAGAATCAGAGGACAGGGATCACCGCGGGAGAATCAGAGGACAGGGATCACCGCGGGAGAATCAGAGGACAGGGATCACCGCTGGGGAATCAGAGGACAGGGATCACCGCTGGAGAATCAGAGGACAGGGATCACCGCGGGAGAATCAGAGGACAGGGATCACCGCGGGAGAATCAGAGGACAGGGATCCCCGCTGGAAAATCAGAGGACAGGATCACCGCTGGAGAATCAGAGGACAGGGATCACCGCTGGAGAATCAGAGGACAGGGATCACCGCTGGAGAATCAGAGGACAGGGATCACCAATGGAGAATCGGAGGACAGGGATCACCGCGGGAGAATCGGAGGACAGGGATCACCGCTGGGGAATCGGAGGACAGGGATCACCGCTGGAGAATCAGAGGACAGGGATCACCGCGGGAGAATCAGAGGACAGGGATCACCGCGGGAGAATCAGAGGACAGGGATCACCAATGGAGAATCGGAGGACAGGGATCACCGCGGGAGAATCGGAGGACAGGGATCACCGCAGGAGAATCAGAGGACAGGGATCACCGCTGGAGAATCAGAGGACAGGGATCACCGCTGGAAAATCAGAGGACAGGGATCACCGCTGGAGAATCAGAGGACAGGGCTCACCGCTGGAGAATCAGAGGACAGGGATCACCGCTGGAGAATCAGAGGACAGGGATCACCGCTGGAGAATCAGAGGACAGGGCTCACCGCTGGAGAATCAGAGGACAGGGATCACCGCTGGAGAATCAGAGGACAGGGATCACCGCTGGAGAATCAGAGGACAGGGATCACTGCTGGAGAATCAGAGGACAGGGATCACCGCTGGAGAATCAGAGTACAGGGATCACCGCTGGAGAATCAGAGGACAGGGCTCACCGCGGGAGAATCAGAGGACAGGGCTCACCGCGGGAGAATAAGAGGACAGGGATCACCGCGGGAGAATCAGAGGACAGGGATCACCGCGGGAGAATCAGAGGACAGGGATCACCGCGGGAGAATCAGAGGACAGGGATCACCGCGGGAGAATCAGAGGACAGGGACCTGGCACTGTATACAGCTCCCCCTCCCCCACCCTACACAGGGCTGAAATCACATTCCTTTATACACACAGGCCCGGATTCACGTAGCACTTACGCCGACGTATCTCGAGATACGCCGCGTAAGTGCACAGATGCGCCGTCGTATCTATGCGCCTGACTTTGAAAGCAAGATACGCCTGTAAATAGGCTTCATCCGACCGACGTAAGTTTCCTACGCCGTCGTATCGTGGGCGCATATTTACGCTGGCCGCAAGGGGCGCTCCCATTGATTTACGATTTGAATATGCAAATGAGTGAGATACGCCGATTCACGAACTTACTTGCGCCCGGCGCATTAATATACGCGGTTTACGTAAGCCGTACGTCCGGCGTAAATTTACGACTCATAAAGCAGGTGTAAGTCAGCAGCATCAATGCAAATGGCTGCACCAGGGAACACAGACGTCGTAATTTACGTAGTTTACGTAGTACGTGAATAGGGCTGGGCGTAGGTTACGTTCACGCCGTAGGCAGTGATTCGACGTATCTTAGGGAGTATTTTCGACGTGATTGTGAGCATGCGCACTGGGATGCGTCCACGGGACGGTGACACTAAATCTGGAGCCTGCTGCCCTTCAGGAGGTGTTAAGGGATTTGTTTTAACCACTTAGTAACCGCCCTATAGCCGAAATACGGCTACAAGGCGGTTTCCTAACTCTGGGAGGGCGTCAATATACGTCCTCCCAGAGAATCAGACCCGCGCGCCCGAGCGGGCGCGCACATGCGATCACCGGCGCTCGCCGGGTCCACGGGACCCGCAGCGACAAGGATCGCAGTAAGGAGCCAACGGAAGCGGCTCCTTACCACGTGATCGCGCCGTCCAATGACGGCGCGATCACAAATGTAAACAAACACGGGCGGAGGGGTCACCTGCAGGTCATCTCTCTCCTCTCCTCACACCATTGCAGCGTGAGAGAAGAGGAGAGAGATTAGTGACAAAACGTAAGTGCCCAGCAGTGCCCCATCTGTGCCCCATCTGTTCCCCATCTGTGCCATCTGTGCCCCACCAGCGCCATCTGTGCCCTACCAGCGCCATCTGTGCCCCACCAGTGCCATCTGTGCCCCACCAGTGCCACCTGTGCCACACCAGTGCCATCTGTGCTACACCAGTGCCACAACACTGCCACATCAGTGCCATCAGTGCCACCTGTGCCAACTGTGCCCATCAGTGCCGCCTGTGCCCACGAGTGCCGCCTGTGCCCACGAGTGCCGCCTGTGCCCTCGAGTGCCGCCTGTGCCCTCGAGTGCTGCCTGTGCCACACCAGTGCCGCCTGTGCCACACCAGTGCCGCCTGTACCACACCAGTGCCGCACCAGTGTCATCTGAGCCACACCAGTGCCACACCAGTGCCGCACCAGTGTCACCTGAGCCACACCAGTGCCACACCAGTGCCGCCTGTGCCCATCAGTGCCACCTTTGCCAATCAGTGCCACCTGTGCCCATCAGTGCAAGAAAAATTCCTTTTTTTTTACATACAAAATTTTCGTTCTTTTTTCATTAATAGCGAAAAAAATAAAAACCGCAGAGGTGATCAAATACCACCAAAAGAAAGCTCTATTTGTGGGGGAAAAAAGGACAAATTTTTCATTTGGCTACAGTGTTGTATGACCGAGTTATTGTCATTCAAAATGTGAGAGCACCGAAAGCTGAAAATTGGTCTGGTTATTAAAGTGGAGTTCCACCCATTTTTTATGTTTGTCTGTGCTGCATGCTCTAATCTCATAGTGTTCATAATGGACAATTTTTATTTAATTTGTTGCTTGTAAATACCTTTATTTTGTAGTCCTTCATTACTTCCTCCTCCTTATTTGCCTAGGCTATTTGCAAGGGTTTCTGGGATAGGCATCATGTTTCCCAGTAGTCCTTGCAAACCTGACTGAAACCTATTACATTGCTTGTGCACTGAGCATGTGCGAGATATGCAAAGCTGAAATCCAGGAAGTCATACAGTCTGGCTTCATGATGCCCACACTTAAGATGGCCACGGTCTATTTCTAGATTATAAACTATTTAAATGCTGTAACAACCTAACAAAACGGACCTTAGTTTACAGACTAACTTTACTAGAATACATTAAGCTTGTGTATTACAGGGGTATTTATATTTAAAAAGTGAAATTGTGGGTGGAACTCCCCTTTAAGGGGGTTGAAGTGCCCAGTGGTCAAGTGGTTAACATTTTCTGACGGTTTATCTGTCAGTGTTGGCAGGTGTGGGGTAAGCGGACATCCGCGAGTTGGGGGGTACAGAGAATGCCAGCTGTCGACTAGCAGAAACAGAGTGGTGTCTTACCTCACTAGTGAGATCGTTCCAATTGTGGCTACAGGACGGCACTCTCCTCCTCTTGCCTCGCTAAACTCGGTTACCATTCCATGTTGCCAGCACACAGCACAGACACTTCCCCATCCTAGGCGGTTCTCACCCTGTGCTCCTCTCCTTTCAGGAAATGTCTCACAGCTTCTTCCCAGCCAATGAGAACAGAGGGGTGTGGACTGTGGAAGGCAAAGTGGAAGCCCAGTACTGGAGCGTGACAGTGGGGCCCTAGGGCAGTTCGGAGCTGGACTTTGTGGAAGAGATGATAATATGACAAGGAGGCTGAAGAGGCCCCCTGGAGCTAGGGGCGGGTTGCAATTAAGACCCCTGCAACCCCTTATGCTACACCCATGTGTCTGATATTGCCGCCTTCTGATGTATGACCTAGACATG
The DNA here is from genome assembly GCF_905171775.1 of Rana temporaria. Classification (NCBI taxonomy): domain Eukaryota; kingdom Metazoa; phylum Chordata; class Amphibia; order Anura; family Ranidae; genus Rana; species Rana temporaria. The sequence continues at coordinate 15,014,205 of NC_053490.1, forward strand.
TGCATTCGTTTTCGTTAGAATGCATTTTCGTCCGAAAATCTGTTTTTTTTTCGTTATCGTTTTAACAAACGATAACGAAAGTGCAAGAAACGAAAACCGAAAGATCCGACATAAAAAATGCTTTATTTTCGTTTTCGTTGCGGTAAAAATTCGATATAGAGAGATTCGACATTATAGGGAAAAGATTCGACATTATAGAGAAAAGATTCGACATTATAGAGAAAAGATTTGACACTATAGAAATAATAGATTCGACATTACAGAGAATAGATTTCGATTTATGAGAAAATAGATTCGACATTATCTATAATAGAAAATAGAAAATAGATTCGACATTATTCGACATTATTACTAGTCATACAACATTAGAATTCTTGTAGGCGGAATATTCGAACGAAAATGTACGATTCGACGTTCCGTCGAATGTTCGTTTGACCATTTGACAGAAACCAAAAAGATTCGACGTTCCGGCGAATATTCTTTTGACCATTCGACAGAAACCAAGTATTATTGGATTTTCGGACGAAAGCTATTCCCCAACGAAAAACGAAATAAATCAAAACGATTTTCGGGAGTAACTAAATAAATTTATTTTCCAAACGAAAACGAAAAAACGAAACAAAATATTCCAGTCTGCACATGTCTAGTATGACCTATGCAGTGAACATGATCAGAGAAGGTCACCGAAATAGATCAAATATTCGCAGTGACGTGAGCTTGTGATTTTTTGAATGAGAGTGTTTTACAATTGCATCTGCTTCAACGGCAGCGTACGATTTATCTTGTTAGTTTGCTTTACCCAGAAAGCTTTGAAATGCAAAAAATCACAAAAAAACAATTTGCAATCCAGAGAAATCGCCCTCTAACACTAATGATCCTGGAGGCTCAACTTTACCCATAATCAACCAGAATGACTTGTAATACAGTGTAAACTCAGAGGGCCAGATTCTCGTAGATCCGGCGTATCTCTGCGGCGGCGTAACGTATGTCATTTACGTTACGCCGCAGCAAGTTTTACAGGCAAGTGCTTTATTCACAAAGCACTCGCCTGTAAAGTTGCGGCGGCGTAGCGTAAATCACCCGGCGCAAGCCCGCCTAATTCAAATTAGCCGGGTAGGGGGCGTGGAGCATTTAAATTAAGCGCGTTCCCGTGCCGAACGTACTGCGCATGCGCCGTCTGGAAAATATCCCAGGGTGCATTGCTCCAAATGACGACGCAAGGACGTCATTGGTTTCGACGTGAACGTAAATGGCGTCCAGCCCCATTCACGGACGACTTGCGCAAACAACGTAAATTTTTACAAATTTCGACGCGGGAACGACGGCCATACTTAACATTGGTTGCCCCTCATATAGCAGGGGCAACTTTACGCCGCGCAAACCTAACGTAAACGTTGTAACTTCACTGCGTCGACCGCGCGTACGTTCGGGAATTTGCGTATCTAGCTAATTTGCATACTCGACGGGGAAAACGACGGAGGCGACACCTAGCGGCCAAAAAAAAATGTACATTTAAGATCCGACAGCGTAAGAGCCTTACGCCTGTCGGATCTAATGGATATCTATGCGTAACTGATTCTAAGAATCAGTCGCATAGATACGACGGCCCAGATTAGGACTCACGACGGCGTACATGGCGATACGCCGCCGTAAGCCCTTTGAGAATCTGGGCCAGAGTCCCCAAACACAGAGTCAGGACCAAACAGCCCTTTGGCATAGATTATTCCCTCTGTCATCATTACTGTGATCAATAATTGGGTAGTATAGTGTTTTTTCCCTCACCCCCGGTAATGACCAAAGCTCGTTGTCTCTCCTCCTCACTATCAGAACTTCCAGCATATTCTTGGATGCTTTTCGGATGGTTCCGTTGGCTGAGCTCATGTTCCACCTAGGAATGAAGTCACAAGAGGAATCAGTCAGATACATTACAATGTGTTTGCTAAAAACAAAACTGTTATAGAACCTTTAAAAAGGTGAAAGTTACCCCAGGGGCCACTAACATGACCTAGAGTCTTCTTACTAGATGCCGTAAATCAGCCTGCAGAGAGATATGAACATGGAAACATGCCTTCTACTGTCCTTGGTGCTGTCCTATTCTATCCTCTCTACTGTCCTGCTCTGTCCTCTGTGCTGTCCTATTCTATCCTCTCTACTGTCCTTGGTGCTGTCCTATTCTATCCTCTCTACTGTCCTGCTCTGTCCTCTGTGCTGTCCTATTCTATACTCTCTACTGTCCTGCTTTGTCCTCTATGCTGTCCTATTCTATACTCTCTACTGTCCTGCTTTGTCCTCTGTGCTGTCCTATTCTATCCCCTCTACTGTCCTGCTATGTCCTCTGTGCTGTCCTATTCTATACTCTCTAATGTCATGTTCTGTCCTATTCTATCCTCTCTACTGTCCTGCTCTGTCCTCTGTGCTGTCCTATTCTATCCCCTCTACTGTCCTGCTATGTCCTCTGTGCTGTCCTATTCTATCCCCTCTACTGTCCTGCTATGTCCTCTGTGCTGTCCTATTCTATCCTCTCTACTGTCCTGCTCTGTCCTCTGTGCTGTCCTATTCTATACTCTCTACTGTCCTGCTCTGTCCTCTGTGCTGTCCTATTCTATCCCCTCTACTGTCTTGCTATGTCCTCTGTGCTGTCCTATTCTATCCCCTCTACTGTCCTGCTATGTCCTCTGTGCTGTCCTATTCTATCCTCTCTACTGTCCTGCTATGTCCTCTGTGCTGTCCTATTCTATCCTCTCTACTGCCCTGCTCTGTCCTCCATGCTCTCTGTAATGGAAGGGCCCGTGACACCCAGAGACTTTTGAAGGATGAGGGGTACTCCTGTGCCAGCTTCACTAATGACTTTTGGGTCTAGGGTCATCCTATGTCCCTTTTGGGCATAGGATGACTGAGAACTGATATCTCGGATTACATGAGATGGGACATTAATGATAATTCATGTATTGCAGGATCTTGGAATATTACAGGTTGTTTATTCTGACCCCCAACCGGTCAATAGGAATGTCTCATTCAATGTGTAACATAGACTGTTGAGATGCTAATTAAGTCTGCTACTGTGGTGATGTGAATTGGAGCTTGGTAGCCAGTCTGGCTGCCTATTATGGGATGTTTAAAGCGGAGTTCCGGCCACAATTTCACTTTTTAAATATAAATACCCCTGTAATACACAAGCTTAATGTATTCTAGTAAAGTTAGTCTGTAAACTAAGGTCCGTTTTGTTAGGTTGTTACAGCATTTAGACACTTTATAAAATAGAAATTGACTGGGGCCATCTTAAGTGTGGGCATCATGAAGCCAGACTGTATGACTTCCTGGATTTCAGCCTTGCAGATCTCGCACATGCTCAGTGCTGCACAAGCAGTGTCAGATCAGGTTTCAGCACCTGTGCTGTCCAAGTCACATGATTCTTTGAGACTGGGGAGTGCACAGACTCCTGGAAAGTTACACCCACTACATTCCCAGGAGTCTGTGCAGTGTAGGTTAGGAAGCATTAAGCACCTAGGTGCAGGAAGAGGGAAGATTAACTATTCTGCCTAGCAACAACACTTTGAAGGCATCTAAAAAAAAAAAAAAAAATCCGTAAAGGACTAATGACATTTTTTTAAAACTACTGATGTAATGTTATATTTATGGGTGGAACTCCACTTTAAGTGTCTTGCTGTGATTGCATTCTGTGTCCATTGTGCTAATTAGGTCTGCTCCTAAGATATTTCATTGTGGATGCTAATGACACTGTATTGTGTGGAAGTTCTATTGATGATAGATATGTGTTGGCAGTCTGAAAGGTCAGATGTCTGGCTTCTTAGGTTTAGTGGATTAGCATGTCAATTATGTTTACTAAAAGAAATGTGTTTTATGTAGCAGGTGCGACAAGCTGGAGTCATAATGCCTGCCATGTCAGCTGTAGTAATTAACTCCTCTAGATGCGGTGCCCGAATGTCTATCTGGGATGTGGATTGGAGGGGGAACTCGTTAACCACCCATTGTGTGATGTTTTGGGTGGAGAGTTTCATTGTCCCTGTGACTACTGTAGCATGCTTGTAACTGTATATAACAAGCTGAGTGTACCATTAACCACTTAAGCCCTGGACCTTTAGGCAGCTAAATGCCCAGGCCAGGTTTTGCGATTCTGCACTGCGTCGCTTTAACAGACAATTGCGCGGTCGTGCGACGTGGCTCCCAAACAAAATTGGCGTCCCTTTTTCCCCACAAATAGAGCTTTCTTTTGGTGGTATTTGATCACCTCTGCGTTTTTTTTTTTTTTTTTGCGCTATAAACAAAAATAGGGCGACAATTTTGAAAAAAATTATATATTTTTTACTTTTTGCTATAATAAATATCCCCCAAAAACATATATACATTTTTTTTTCCTCGGTTTAGGGCGATACGTATTCTTCTACCTATTTTTGGTAAAAAAAAATCGCAATAAGCGCTTATTGATTGGTTTGCGCAAAATTTATAGCGTTTACAAAATAGGGGATAGTTTTATTGCATTTTTATTAATTATTATTTTTTTACTACTAATGGCGGCGATCAGCGATTTTTTTCGTGACTGCGACATTATGGCGGACACTTCGGACAATTTTGACACATTTTTGGGACCATTGTCATTTTCACAGCAAAAAATGCATTTAAATTGCATTGTTTATTGTGAAAATGACAGTTGCAGTTTGGGAGTTAACCACAGGGGGCGCTGTAGGAGTTCGGGTTCACCTAGTGTGTGTTTACAACTGTAGGGGGGTGTGGCTGTAGGAATGACGTCATCGATCGAGTCTCCCTTATATAAGGGATCACTCGATCGATGCAGCGCCATAGTGAAGCACGGAGAAGCTGTGTTTACATACGGCTCTCCCCGTTCTTCAGCTCCGGGGAGCGATCGCGACGGAGCGGCTATAAACGAATAGCCGCGCCGTCGTCCCGGATCGCTCCCCGAGGGAACCCGACCGCCGCATGTAGCGGGGGGGGTCCCGTTTGGACCCCCGACCCGCGGAAAGGCGGGGACGTACCTGTACGCCCATTTGCCTGTACGTGCCATTCTGTGCGGCGGTTGGGAAGTGGTTAAAGGATTCATTAGTTTGGAACCAGAAAGAACAGAGCTGTGTGTCTCATCTTTATTCTGGGGAATGGAATGGGTCCTGTCTGCTGGATTGTCGGATAAGCTGTCGTGGTTGGTGGAATGGAAGATCGTAAACGGTGTTAACCCCTGACCGTAACACTCTCATATTCAATCCTCTATACTATCCTTCTCTGTCCTCTGTGCTGTCTACTCTGCCTTCTGCGCTATCCTACTCTGCCATCTGTGTGCTCTTGCTCAGTCCTCTGTTCTTCCCTACTCAATCATCTCTGATTTTCTATTCAAGTATTCTGTACTGTCCTGCTGAGTTCTCCGTTCTGATAAGCACCTCTAGTCATCAACTTTCCAAAAAAGGTTATATAAATAAATATATAAAAAAAATTGTGGTCAGTTCCAGAATCCAATAATGTAATACAAAGGCACCAACATCCCCTAATTTGTATATAGAAAGCAGTTTTTGGGGAGATTTGGGACTTTATAGGTGTGTTTCTACATGAATATCACACATTAAGTGTTAAGAAAAATACTTTTATTTGAAAAAAAAAAAATTGATTTAAAATCATTGCATACAGTAAATGCGCATCACGCATTTGTACGATGTAAAATCTTTTTTTCCACGCTTGGTTTTTCTACATGTTTCGCCATACGGCTTCTTCAGGAAAAGCGTGGAATCTCATCTACTAGACCAGGGATATGCAATTAGCGGACCTCCAGCTGTTTCAAAACTACAAGTCCCGTCATGCCTCTGCCTCTGGATGTCATGCTTGTGGCTGTCAGAGTCTTGCTATGCCTCATGGGAATTGTAGTTCTGCAACAGCTGGAGGTCCGCTAATTGCATATCCCTGTACTAGACAAATAAACACATATAAACTTATAAATAAAGATGATTGCCGCTCACCGTGTCAGTACAGGGTGCAAGGAATTGTTTGGTCCAAACCACCGTAGACTCCCAACTCCTCTCAGTCCAGTTCGTCCCATCGGGTTTCTGCGTGAAGTGAGAAGATTGTCTTTGTGAACACATAATACAGGGCTCGACAAATCCCGGGCGCCAGGTCGCCATGGCGACTAGAAATAGGGTCCTGGCGACTTGGCTTGTGGCTTTTTTTTTTTTTGTGAGCTGGCGCCATCTGGTGGTGAGCCGTTAGTATTACAAGTTATTACCACCAGGTGTGTGAGCTGGCGCCATCTGGTGGTGGCCGTTGGTATTACAAGTTAAGCATTACAAGTTAAACAGCAATTCTAATGTCATTTTTCACTATTTTCACTGCCATCTTCTTCCCTCTAATTAGAACCCCCAAACATTATATATATTTTTTATCCTATCACCCTAGAGAATAAAATGGCGATCGTTGCAATACTTTCTGTCATGCCGTATTTGCGCAGTGGTCTTACAAGCGCACTTGTGTGGGAAAAAAATACACTTTTTTTAATTAAAAAATAAGACAACAGTAAAGTTTTTTTAATATTATGAAAGGTAATGTTACGCCGAGTAAATTGATACCCAACATGTCACGCTTCAAAATTGCGTCCGCTCGTGGAATGCCGACAAACTTTTACCCTTTAAAATCTTCATAGGCGACGTTTAAAAAAATCTCCAGGTTGCATGTTTTGAGTTACAGAGGAGGTCTAGGGCTAGAATTATTGCTCTCGCTCTACCAATCGCGGCGATACCTCACGTGTGTGGTTTGAACACCGTTTACATATGCGGGCGCTGCTCACGTATGTGTTCGCTTCTGCGCGCAAGCTCGTCGGGACGGGGCGCGTTTTCTGGCTCCTAACTTTTTTAGTTGGCTCCTAGATTCCAAGCAAATTTGTCAAACCCTGAAATAATAGTATACCTGGTCCCATTGTTCATCATTCTAGCAATGGGGACAGAAATCCTTGTTCATTTACCCCAAAGAATACTCTACATTTGAGTTCCAGGATAAAGAAAGTGGTAGGACTTCTTCTAATCAGCAAACCAGTGCATAATGGCTCTGCTTTTTATTTTATATCACTGGCCCATGTAAGCCATCATTTATACCCTGAAAACCCAAAGCCAGGACCAGGGGCGGACTGACAACTCATGGGGCCCCTGGGCAATAGGAGATTATGGGCCCCCGGGCAATAGATTATGGGGCCACACAGTATACATACACACAGAATACAGAGAGGCGGGGCAGCTATAATCTTGGGATTTTTAGACCAAAAGGAATGTCGGTAAGGGATATTTCAGGGACAGATGTAAATAAAACACACATTTTTACATACTGTCCCTGGTTTTACTGAGGCTGGCAACCCTGATGGGGCCCCCTAGTGGCATGGGGCCCTCGGGCAGTGCCTGAGTGCCCAAATGGTCAGTCCGCCCCTGGCCATGACTATCCACAGGAAGATAATACCAATAAAACATCATGGTTGCTACCTCAGCCCTGGTCTACTGTAAGTAGAGGAATTATCTATCACCTCTTCTCTTTGCTAAGGCTGCACTCCCACCTGAGCGTAGCGTCTTCAAACGTTTTTCTGGCGTTTTTTTATGCATGATTTCTATACAGCGTTTTTGAGCTTTGGCATTTTTTATTAGCCAATATTGAAAACTAATATCTGTTGCATCATTTTTTGATAGGTATTTTATTTCTTTTTTTATTACCGTATATACTCGAATAAAAGCCGACCACCAGAATATAAGCCGTGGCACCTAATTTTACCACAAAAAACTGGGAAATAGTATTGACTCGAGTATAAGCCTAGGGTGTCCATCTGCATGCCTCACTTTGCCTCACTGTGCCCATGTGCATGCCTCACTGTGCCTCACTTTGCCTCACTGTGTTCATGTGCATGCCTCACTGTGCCTCACTTTGCCTCACTGTGTCCATCTGCATGCCTCACTGTGTCTCACTGTGCCTCACTGTGCCTCATTTTGCCTCACTGTGTCCATGTGCATGCCTCACTGTGCCCATACCTCACTGTGTCCATGTGCATGCCTCACTGTGCCTCGCTTTGCCTCACTGTGTCCATGTGCATACCTCACTGTGTCTCACTGTGCCCATGTGTTTGCCTCACTGTGCCCATGCCGCACTGTGCCCATGCCTCAACGTGCCCATGACTAGATTGACGTTTAACATGGGAGTCTATGGGAGGGGTGCCCAGCTTTGAAAAATCGATGCTCCCCAAACAACACAATTTGCACACTTGTAGAGGAGAAATGGGGCTACATGTGTGCCTGGTCCAGGGGACCTACAAACGGCTGGTACGGGGTCCCCAAAGTTACCAGAGAAATGACCAGTTAAAATGGGAGTCTGTGGAAGGGGTGCCCGGCTTTGAAAAATCGGTGCTCCCCGCCCCGGCCATAGGTCCCCCGGACAACAAACTTTGCACACTTGTAGAGGAAGAGTGGGGTCCAGGGGGCCTATGGCCGGCCGGTACCGGGTCCCCAAAGTTACTGGAGAAATTACCGTTTACAATGGCAGTCTATGGAAGGGTTGCCTGGCTTTGAAAAATCGGTGCTCCCCGGCCGTAGGTCCCCCGGACAACAAACTTTGCACACTTGTAGAGGAAGAGTGGGGTCCAGGGGGCCTATGGCCGGCCGGTACCAGGTCCCCAAAGTCCGGGATATCAGGTGCAAAAAGGTGACTCGAGTATAAGCCGAGAGGGGCATTTTCAGCAAAGAAATGTGCTGAAAAACTCGGCTTATACTCGAGTATGTACGGTATTATTCTTTTTTTTTTTTTTTTATTAGGGTAAGGGGTTAAAGTTTTTGGTTAGGTTAGGGTTAGGATTAGAAGTTGGGGTAAAAGTTAGGGTGTTAATGATACTACGACTACTAATAATAATAATGATAAATGAATAAATAAATGGAAATTAAATACACAAATAAATAACAATTTAAAAAAAATTATATATAAATAAACCCCTAATGCCCTGTACACACGATCAGTTTTTCCGACAGGAAAACCATGTTTTTTTTTTCAGCAGGAAGAAGGCTGAAATGTGTCTTGCATACACATGGTCACACAAATCTTGGCTGAAATTCCGAATGTCGTACAACACGTACGATGAGCCGAGATCAATGAAGTTCAATAGGCAGTTTGGCTCTTCTGCTTGATTCTGAGCATGCGTGTTTTTTTTTGTTTTTTTTGCGTCGTAATTGCATACAGACGACCGTGATTCCCGATAGGAATTTTAAAGTTAGCCCAATTTTTTTTATATTGTGAAAGATAATGTTACGCCGAGTAAATTGATACCCAACAAATCGCGCCCGCTCGTGGAATGGCGTCAAACTTTTACCCTTAAAAATCTCCATAGGCGACGTTTAACAAATTCTATAGGTTGCATATTTTGAGTTACAGAGGAGGTCTAGGGCTAGAATTATTGCTCTCGCTCTAATGATCGTGGCGATACCTCACTTGTGTTGTTTGAACACCTTTTTTTATATGTGGGCGCTGCTCACATATGCGTTTGCTTCTGAATGCGAGTTCTTCAGGATGGAGAGCTTTAAGCTTTAATATTTTTTTATTATTATTTATTTTACTTTATTTTATTGATTTTAAAAGTGTTTTAAAAATATTTTATTGATTTTAAAAGTGTTTTAAAAATAAAAAAAATTGGGTCACTTTTATTTTTATTACAAGGAATGTAAACATACCGTATTTATCGCGGTATAACGCGCTCCCGCGTATACCGCGCACCCCTAAAGTGGCCACCAATCCTGTGGAAAAAAAGTTTTTTTGTTTTTTTTGTACTTACAGTTTTGGTGTCTTGCGCGGCGTCCATCGGCGGCCTTGTCGGGTCCGGCGTCCTTCTGCGGCGTCGGTGTCCTCTTCGGCGGGTCTGGGCTCCGTCTTCGGCGGGTCGGGTGTCCTCTTCGGCGGGTCCGGTGTCCTCTTCGGCTGGTCCGGCGTCCTTCTGCGGCATCCTCGCGTCCTCCCCGCTCGTTTCCCGCGCCGAGTTTGAATACTGCGCCGACATATACAGAGCGCAGTACGCTCGTGTATTGTCGGCAATGCTCGGCTACCCGCGCTGACGTCCTGTACGTCCAGGACGTCAGCGCGGAAGGAGCCGAGACTGCCCGACTATACCCGAGTGTACTGCGCTCGGTATATGTCGGTGCAGTATTCAAAACTCGGCGCGGGAAAGCGGGTATCGGCGTATACCGCGCACCCACGATTTTGCCCTGATTTTCAGGGCAAAAAAGTGCGCGGTATACGCCGATAAATACGGTACCTTGTAATTAAAAAAAAGCATGACAGGTCCTCTTAAATATGAGATCTGGGGTCAAAAAGACCTCAGATCTCATATTTGGGCTTAAATGCAATAATAATAAAAAAAAAAGTAATTTGAAAAAATGACAAAAAAAATGGCCCTTTAAGAGCTATGGGCGAAAGTGACGTTTTTACGTCGCTTCCACCGTGCTATGGTATGGAGACAGGTGGGGGCCATCTTGCCCTCACTCGTCTCCATACCCAGGAAAGAGAAAGACCCGATCGCCTCCCGTACCCTCCGTCCCGCTGCCCATAATGGTGATCTTTTTCGGCGAATCTGCCGCAGAGATCACCATTATCGTAAATGGAAAAAATGGCTACCTCGGTTATGGCAGCAGCTGCTGTCATAACTGAGACAACCATCTTTAAAGTGCCGACGTATATATATACAGTGGGCGGTCCATTGCCATTAGTTTGAAGGCATTTCAGTTTCAAGCCTCACGTGGGTGACCGCCTTGCCCTGACTAGCTGCTTGCCCTCTCTTGTGCTCTGTACAATCCACATCAACAAATTTCACTTTCACCTTTTTCTACTTCTACCATTTTACACATATGAGGTCAGGGAGTCCATCAGACACCCCTCACGGAGGTCAGGGATTGGGGTAGATACAGAGCTGTGCCGAATTACAGAAGACAACATTAAACACATTGGACTCACAGGGGCAAACCATCCTTGACTGTATAGGTGCCACAACAACTGCGGAAGTCATAGAGTCCGTCTACAGAATTGTACTTGCGGCTCTTCTGCTCCATCCTGGATTTAGGAGAGATACAAAGAGAACACGGGTTAAGTCCAGAGGCTGTACAGGGAACAGGGCCTCTTTAATCCATAGAATAAGAGATTGTAACTAATGTGATGCTCTGTAGGTTACATGGAGGAAAATTGTTACCATTCCTCACCATATGAATGCAGACACCACGACAGAGGTCCATATTCTGCTTAGTGTTGAATGGATTTGTGAGTAAAGTGTTCATTTTGTATATTTATTTTCACCATTTGGGTCATGGCAAACAGTGGCGTTGCTAGGTGGGTGCAGGGGGTGCGGGCCACACCCGGGTGACACCCGCCAGAGGGGTGACACCCGTGGTTAGTGGCACCACTAACAGCGCCCGCTGCACTGATTAGCTGTGCCTTGCGCCGCTGTGTCCCTCAGCGGAGCAGACTGAAGCTGCCTCCCCCTCCTATCGGTTTACTTCCACAAAGGAGGAGGAGCCTACACTTGAGGGACACACACCGCTATCTGTTAGCGCTGTTCTGAGGTATGTAAGGGGGGGCGTCTTTACTGTCTGTACTACTGAGGGGGGTCTGTACTGCTGTGGGTCTGTACTGAGGGGGTGGTCTGCACTGGGGGGGTCTGCACTGCAGGGGGTTTGGACTGCTGGGGGGTCTGCACTGCTGGGGGTGTCTGTACTGAGGGGGGGTCTGCACTGAAGGGGGGTGTCTGTACTGAGTGGGGTCTGCACTGAGGTGGGGGGTGTCTGTACTGATGGGGGTCTGCACCAAGGTGGGGGGTGTCTGTACTGATGGGGGTCTGCACTTGGGTGGGGGTGTCTGTACTAATGAGGGGTCTGCACTGATGGAGGGGTCTACACCGATGGAGGGGTCTGTACTGAGGGGGAGGTCTATACTAAGGGAGGGGGGTCTGTGATGGAGGGGGTCTGTACTTAGTGGGGGGGGTCTATACTGAGGGACGGGGTATGCACTGAGGGAAGGGGATCTATACTGCGGGAGGGGGGTCTGTAGTTAGTGGAGGAGGGTCTGCACCAATGTGGGGGGTGTCTATACTGATGGGGGTCTGCACTTGGGTGGGGGTGTCTGTACTAATGAGGGGTCTGCACTGATGGAGGGGTCTACACCGATGGAGGGGTCTGTACTGAGGGGGAGGTCTATACTAAGGGAGGGAGGTCTGTGATGGAGGGGGTCTGTACTTAGTGGGGGGGGTCTATACTGAGGGAGGGGGTCTGTACTGAGTGAGGGGGTATGCACTGAGGGAAGATGATCTATACTGCGGGAGGGGGGTCTGTAGTTAGTGGAGGAGGGTCTGTACTGAGGGGGGACTATAGTTGGTGCGGCGGTGACACCATTGTTTTTCCGCACCGGGTGACACCAACCCTAGTGACGCCACTGATGGCAAAACTACATGTGGAATGCACTCTATGGCTAAAAATGTGACATACGACTATCACTGCTTGATGGAAATCCCTTTAAAAAATCATGGAACTTACAGTATTATGGAGTAGGTGCCCCATTGCTCCAATAAGAGCCTTCATACCTCTGGGAAGATTTTCGGAGTGTGTCTTTGGGAATTTGTGCCCATTCAGCCAAAACAGTATTAGTGAAGTCAGGTACTGATGTTGGATGAGAAGACCTGGCCAGCAATTGACATTTCAGTTCACCCCATTAGGCTGGATTCACACCTATGGCATTTTTAGTGCTTTTTGCATTTTGCAGATTTGCACTACAGAACGTGTTCCATAGGAAACCATGCTCCATAGGACTGTAGTGCAAATCTGTAAAATGCAAGAAGCACTAAAAATGCCATAGGTGTGAATCCAGCCTTAGGGTTGAGGTCAGGGCACTCAGATTCATCCTCAACAAACTGGTCTGGTCACACCATTAGGTAGATTCACGTACAGAGGACTAACTTTAGGTTGGCCTAGCCTAGTCTTTTTAGGCTACACCGCCGTAAATTATTTAGGCTAGTAGTGATTCTTAAACCACTTACCTGCTAATTTTCGGCGGCGTAGCCTAAAACGAGCGGGCGTAAGGGCGCCTAATTCAAATGACTGGGAGGGGGGCGTGTAGTATGGAAATGAGGCTTGACCTCACGTTTTTTGAAGTTTTTTTACACTGCGCATGCGCCGGGCGACTACATTTCCCAGTGCGCATTGCGGCTAAGTAGGCTGTACGGGCCTATTGATTTTGACGCGGACGTACACGACGTAACTCTTGATTCGCGGACGACTTACTCAAACGACTTTAACATTTCGAAATTTGCGGGGGGAACGGCGGCCATACTTAACATTGGCTAGGCCACTAGAGCATAGCTCTAACTTTAGGCGGCCTATCCCTTACGGAAACGACGTAATTCGACGGCGTAGGCCTGGCATACGTTTGCGTTCGGTCGTGAATCGGCATATCCCCTCATTTAAATAATCTACGCCGGCCGCAATGGAAGCGCCATCTAGCGGCCAAAAGAAACATTGCAATCTAAGATAGAACGGAGCAAGCCAGCCTATCTTAGATATGTTTAAGTGTATCTCTGTTAGAGAATACACTTAAACATAGGTCGGCTTAGATTCAGAGTTAGGTCGGCTTTTCTGTAGATAAGCCGGCCTAACTCTTTGTGAATCTACCTATATATCTTTATGGAAGCTGGCTTTGTGCACAGGGGCATAGTCACGTGTCTTCACCAAACTGGTACCACAAGGTCAAGAGCACAACTGCAAAGCAAGATAGTTCAAGCCGTGATTTGTCATCATTGTGATGATTATGGCTTACAGCTCATGAAAACCCCAAATCCACAATCTCAGAAAATTGGAATATTGTGAAAAGGTGCAATATTCTAGGCTGAAAGTGTCCCACTCTAATCAGCTAATTAAGCCATAACACCTGCAAAGGGTTCCTGAGCATTTAAATGGTCTCTCAGTCTGGTTCAGTAGGAATCACAATCATGGGAAAGACTGCTGACCTGACAGTTGTGCAGAAACACATCATTGACACCCTCCATAAGGAGGGAAAGCCTCAAAAGAAGTTGGATGTTCCCAAAGTGCTGTATCAAAGCACATTAATAGAAAGTTATGTGGAAGAGAAAAGTGTGGAAGAAAAAGGTGCACAAGCAGCAGGGATGAGCGCAGCCTGGAGAGGATTGTCAGGAAAAGGCCATTCAGAAGTGTTGTGGACTTTCACAAGGAGTGGACTGAGGCTGGAGTCAGGGCATCAAGAGCACCACACACAGACAGATCCTGGACATGGGCTTCAAATGTCGTATTCCTCTTGTCAAGCCCCCTGAACAACAAACAACGTCAGAAGTGTCTTACCTGGGCTAAAGAAAAACAGGCCTGGTCTGGTGCTCAGAGGTCCAAAGTCCTCTTTTCTGATGAGCGCAAATTGTGCATCTCATTTGGAAACCAAGGAGCCGGAGTATGGAGGAAGAATGGAGGAAACCAAGGAGCCGGAGTATGGAGGAGGAATGGAGGAAACCAAGGAGCCGGAGTATGGAGGAAGAATGGAGAGGCACACACTGCAAGATGCTTGAAGTCCAGTGTGAAGTTTCCACAGTCTGTGATGATTTGGGGAGCCGTGTCATCTGCTGGTGTTGGTCCATTGTGCTTCATTAAGTCCGGGGGCAACGCAGCCGGCTACCAGGAGATTTTGGAGCACTTCATGCTTCCTTCCACAGGCGAGCTCTATGGGGGTGCTGACTTCATTTTCCAGCAGGACTTGGCACCTCCCCCACACTGCCAAAAGCACCAAAACCTGGTCACATGACCGTGGGATTACTGTGCTTGATTGGCCAGCAAACTCGCCTGACCTGAACCCCAAAGAGAATCTATGATAGAGAATCTATGGGGAATTGCCAAGAGAAAGATAAAAGACATGAGACCCAACAATGCAGAAGAGCTGAAGGCCGCTATTGAAGCATCCTGGTCTTCCCTAACACCTCAGCAGTGCCACAGGCTGATCGCTTCCATGCCACGCCGCATTGAGGGGCCCAAACCAAGTACTGAGTACATATGCATGCTTCTACTTTTCAGAGGTCCGATATTGTTCTATGTACAATCCTTGTTTTATTGATTGCATGTAATATTCTAATGTTCGGAGATTGTGGATTTGGGGTTTTCATGAGCTGGAAGCCATAATCATCACAATGATGACAAATCACGGCTTGGACTATCTTGCTTTGCATGTAATGAGTCTCTCTCATATATTCGTTTCACTTTTTAAGTTGCATTAGTGAAATAAATGAACTTTTGCACGATATTCTACTTTTTCGAGTATCACCTGTATATGTTTTGGAAAATTAACTTTTGCAGCAATATACATTGGGGTCAATTCACAAAGAGAAACATTATTGGTTTCCTTCAGTTGTTAAATTACCGCTCCTTATTTAACGCTAGCAAACATTCACGAAAGCTATAATCGTTATTCAACATAGTCGTTATGGTTTTCAACTGACTCGTTATCCAATCGTTATGCTAACTACTCAAGAGTTATTTTAACGTCCCAAATCGTAATAATAACGTCTAAGATCGTTATATAACGCTTGAGAGATGCATTCTGGGAGCAGAAGGGGAGGAGAACAGCTGCATGTGGAAAAGAGCAGATGCAGAGAGAGAGACACAAGCAAGACACACATGGAGATTGAGCATGTAATGTGCATAACTTCTCTGTGTGCGTTTTTCTAAAGCCATGTGTATTTCCTCATACAGAGAATAAATCATGGGAGATTATAATCGGAATTTAGCCATCACCTGGGTTTCAGAAAAGTCATCCAAAATAGTACGTGAACGGAATACACGTTTATAAATCTGAACAACATTCTAATGTGTTCTTCTTCGCCTCTGGATAATTTTAAGTTTAAATAGAGTAGGGTTGTCCCAATACCGATACCAGTATCGGTATCGGGACCGATACCGAGTATTTGCGGGAGTACTCGTACTCCCGCAAATACCCCCGATACTAAAATAGAATACTTGGTACCCCCCCCCGCCGCCGCCAACGCCGCCGCAAACCCGTCGCCGCAAAGCCGCCGCCGTTAATCAGCGTGCGGGGAACAGCTTTCGTTTGAATAGCTGTATCCCCGCCGCATATAGACACTCCCCCTTTGCGCGGGATTGGACGGATGATCTATCCAATCCCGCGCAAGGGGGAGTGTCTATACGCGGCGGGGATACAGCTATTCAAACGAAAGCTGTTCCCCGCACGCTGATTAACGGCGGCATCAAGGTATGGGGGACACGGCTGGAATGTGGGGGACACGGCTGGAATGTGGGGGACACGGCTGGAATGTGGGGGACATGGCTGGAATGTGGGGGACATGGCTGGAATGTGGGGGACACGGCTGGAATGTGGGGGACACGGCTGGAATGTGGAGGACATGGCTGGAATGTGGGGGACACGGCTGGAATGTGGGGGACACGGCTGGAATGTGGGGGACACGGCTGGAATGTGGAGGACATGGCTGGAATGTGGGGGACATGGCTGGAATGTGGAGGACATGGCTGGAATTTGGGGGACATGGCTGGAATGTGGGGGACATGGCTGGAATGTGGGGGACATGGCTGCATTATGTGGAGGGCATGGCTGCATTATGTGGGGGACATGGCTGGAATGTGGGGGACATGGCTGGAATGTGGGGGACATGGCTGGAATGTGGAGGATATGGCTGCAATATGTGGGGGACATGGCTGCAATATGTGGGGGACATGGCTGCAATATGTGGGGGACATGGCTGCAATATGTGGGGGACATGGCTGCAATATGTGGGGGACATGGCTGCAATATGTGGGGGACATTTAAAAAAAGTATCGGGTATTCGGTATCGGCGAGTACATAAAAAAAAGGATCGGTACTTGTACTCAGTCCTAAAAAAGTGGTATCGGGACAACCCTAAAATAGAGCATGGTTCCATATTGCCCAAAATTACTAAAAACGTCACTACACTACAAAAATCGCCAAAAGCTTCCTCTAACAATGAAATATCGCCAGGGAAATGTTATAACGACACCCTGAGGGAGGTGATATGTAACGATTAATTAACGATCGATAAATGTCAAAAAAATCTTTGTGAATTGCACTTCTGTACATATTTAACGATTTGACTTGTTAAAACAACGATCGGATCGTTATATAACGATCCACACCTTAAAATATCGGTTCCGTGTAGTGAAACGTTATTTGATGATTTTTTCAAAGCGTTAAATCGTTTAGTGAATTGAACTAGCTTCAATAACGTGCAAAATCGTTAAAATAACGACCGGAATCTGGAAATAAAGCTTTGTGAATTGACCCCATTGTAGCTTTTAGAACATAATGTTACATTTTTGACCGTTATGCTCTTCATGCTGGTAACTTGCTGGCTGTTCCTTTTGGTAATATTCTCCTTAAAACAAAGTCAGAAGAATCGGTTTTACCTTGAACTTCAGGATAGTTATTTTTTGTGCTTTTTCTCCCTGTAAATGTGAGGGGTAAAATACTGAAAATGATAGGACTTACTCAGTGTTTGGGTCATACGTCCCGCGGTCATTCCTATCAGCGTTGTATAGGGGAGGATTATATCCTGGGAATTCCACCTGTGGGTGATATGCAAGGCAAGTTGATCATTTCATATCAGGAATATTTCCATGTCACCACTTTGTGTGTGTGTGTTTTTTTTTTTTGCCAATTTTATTCCCTTAGTAATTTTACTTAAGGTACAACTATAGGCAAAACTTTTATTTTTTTTTTCGTTTTGGATAAAGCAGCCTTTTTCAACCAGGGTACCTTGATGTTTCTTCAGGGGTGCCGTGATAAAATGCCTTAAAATTGAATAAAAATTGTATACAAGCTGGTGTGTGAATGATCCTGCCTTTTAGTCTACACCAGGGCTCGACAATATCCGGGCGCCAGGTCACAATTGCGACAAGAAATTGTGACTACAAGGCCGCAAAGCCGCGGACTCAATTACCGGCCGCCGAGCGATAGGTGGGGGCACACGGAGGCACAGGATCCTGTGTCTCCGTGGCGGGCCCACAATGGCCGGTAATTGAGGCCGCGGCTTTGCAGACTTGCGAAGGCCCAAGCTTACTTCTGTGACCTTGCGCCATCTGGTGGTGGCCGTTAGCATTACAAGTAAAACAGCAGTTCTAATGTGTTTTCTTCGCTGTTTTTACTGCCATCTCCTTCCCTCTAATTAGAACCCCCAAACATTATATATATTTTTTTATTCTAACACCCTAGAGAATAAAATGGCGATCGTTGCAATACTTTATGTCACACTGTATTTGCGCAGCGGTCTTACAAGCGCACTTTTTTGGGGGAAAAATACACTTTTTTAAATAAAAAAATAAGACAACAGTAAAGTTATCCCAATTTTATTTTATATTGTGAAAGATAATGTTACGCCGAGTAAATTGATACCCAACATGTCACACTTCAAAATTGCGTCCGCTCGGGGAATAGGCGATGTTTAAAAAATTCTACAGGTTGCATGTTTTGAGTTACAGAGGAGGTCTAGGGGTATAATTATTGCCCTCACTCTAACGATCGCAGCGATACCTCACATGTGTGGTGTGAATACCGTTTACATATGCGGGCGCTACTCAGGTATGTGTTCGCTTCTGCGTGCGAGCTCGTCGGGACGGGGTGCGTTTTCTGGCTCCTAACTTTTTTAGCTGGCTCCTAGATTCCAAGCAAATTTGTCAAACCCTGGTCTACACAAAGTCTTGGGTTTTCATTGTGCACCATTACAACCTTCTAGCTGCCAGCATCCTAACAACCAATGGCATCATCGGTTGATATGGAGGATGTCAGTCGCTTGCATAGTATCTTTTTTGATTCCCCCCTGTCCCCCTCTGCATCAGCGTTGGGTTCAATTAGCTGAGTGATGGAGAAAAACTGAGGGAGAAGAGAAACATTGGAATACTAGTCAGTACCAGTGTGAACAAAAGTGTATTTGCTTTGGAAGAATAAATCACCTCCAACGTTGGGTGTCCTACTTGTGTGGATGTTGCTACATTATGTACTCTTAGAGTAATTTTTACATTTAGAATGGAGGTGCCTCGAGACTGTCCATGATTTTTAACCACTTGCCGACCGCCGCACGCCGATTTACTTCGGCAGAATGGCATGGGCAGGCAAATGGGCGTACTTGTATGTCCCTTTGAATTTTCTGCCTAGCGCGAGCACGCCCGCCGCGTGCCCTGCAAGCTGGATTTTCGCCGGCGGCCCGCGATCATGATATGGAGAGGCAGAATGGGGAGATACTTATGTAAACAAAGCATTTCCCCATTCTGCCTAGCAACATGACAGGGAGCTTCTGTTCCCTGTCATCGAGAGCAGTGATCTCTGTCATGTTGTAGTGAGACCATCCCCCCACAGTTAGAATAACTCCCTAGGACACACTTAACGACTTGATCGCCCCCTAGTGTTTAACCCCTTCCCTGCCAGTGTCATTTATACAGTAATCAGTGGGTATTTGTAGCTCTGACCGCTGCATAAATGATAATGGTCCCAAAATAGTGTCAAAAGTGTCCGAGGTGTCCGCCACAATGTCGCAGTACCGATAAAAATCGCCGATTGCTGCCATTACTAGTAAAAAAAAATAATAATAAAAATGTCATAAATCTATCCCCTATTTTGTATACGCTATAACTTTTGTGCAAACTAATCAGTATAAACTTATTGCGAAGAATACATATTGGTATAAACTGTGGAATAAATTTGTTTTTATATATTTTTGGGGGATATTTATTATAGCAAAAAGTTAAAAATATTGACTTTTTTTCAAAATTGTCGCTCTATTTTTGTTCATAGCGCAAAAAAGTAAAAACCGCAGAGGTGATCAAATACCACCAAAAGAAAGCTCTATTTGTGGGGAAAAAAAGGACGTAAATTTTGTTTGGGAGCCACGTCGCACGACCGCGCAATTGTCATCTAAAGCGTTGCAGTGCCGAATCGCAAAAAAATGCTCTGGTCAGGAAGGGGGTAAATCTTTCCGGGGCTGAAGTGGTTAAAGGGTGCCTCGATAACTTTTAAAGGGTGCCTTAACTGAAAAAAGGTTTAGAAACACTGGGATAGCGTCATCACCCCTGTGTCCCATTGGGGAGATTTCCATTTACTTCCTGAGAGTAAACCCCTGGAAATTGGGGACCCCCAGGCCACCAGAAGTAGTGTCCCCATTAGAAGATTCCCCCTCTATTACTTTTCTGAGGACAACCCACATGAGATTTTCTTTTATTTTCACTTTGAAAGATAATGGTAAACAAGACAAATAAAGGGGGTCTGCTACCTCTCGGGGGTACAGGCAGTAATAAAAACCTGACAGGAACGCTAATCCATCTCCACATTTTTGGAGTGCCAAACTTAAAAGTTCAGGGAGAAGGGGGCACACTTGGCATCATTGCCTTGAGTGCCAGAGAACCTTATCCTGGAACTTCAGTAGTCATTGTCAGGGCCGCCATCAGGGGGGTACAGGCAGTACACCTGTAAGGGGCCCGGATGGCAACCCCGTTTAAAAAAATTAAAACAATTTTGTTTATTTATTTTTTATATATTTATTTATATATATATTTTTAAATTAATTAATTAATTAAATTAATATATATATATAATTATTATTATTAAAGGGCCCAGAGGTCCCCAGGGCCCCGGATGGCAACCCCCCTTTTTTTATAAAAACATTTTTTTTATTTTTTTAATATATATATATATATATATATATATATATATATATATATATATAATTAAATGGCTCAGAGGTCCCCAGGGCCCCATGTGGCAAACCCCCCCCCCTTTTTTTTTTTATAAATGTTTTTATTATTATTATTATTATTATTATTAAAGGGCCCAGAGGTCCCCTGGCAATCCCCTTTTTTTTATTTTTTTATAAATGTTTATTTATTTATTTTTTATATATTTTTTTTAATTTATTTTTTATTAAAGGGCCCAGAGGTTTCTTTTTTTTAAATTTTTTTTATTAAAGGGCCCAGAGGTAAATAATTTGTGTGTGTATGTATATATATATATATATATATATATATATATATATATGTGTTTTATTAAAGGGCCCAGAGGTCCCCAGGGCCCCAGATGGCAACCCCCCTTTTTAAAATAAATACAATTATATTTTTTCTTTTTTTTTTTCTTTTTATTAAAGGGTCCAGAGGGCTACCCCCCTTTTTTTATTATATATTTTTCTTTATTTCTTCTTTTTTGTGTAAAGGGCCCCCCGCTTCTCAATTCGCGAACCCCCCCCCCCCCCCGGTTCACTGCTACTGGAGGGCCCATGTCTGAAGCTGTGTAAGGGGCCCCATAATTCCTGATGGCGGCCCTGGTTATAGTGCCACCAGGATGGACTCACCTCCCATGGCACCAGCTCATCAGGCACTGGGTAGCGGTTCATTTTAGAGCCCGGGTAGTGCAGGATCCGAGAGTTCACGTGGTACAGACAGTGCGGTTCGGCCCGTCCATCTGTGCCTGCTGCAAACTTTTCTTCCTGTGAACTGCTGTGGACTGGCCGGGAAGACAGGAGAGATATCATAACGGAACCCCACCTAGTGATATCACTATACCCATAATGTACCAGTCTGCACTCACACTTACCTAATAGCCGTGTCTTACTGCTGAAACCTTTCTCCATCAAGGCGGAGATGATCCAATTCAGAAAGTGTGTAGACTGATCCATCTGCAACACAAGACACCACAGTTAACCACTTCAACCCCAGAGGATTTGGCTGCCCAATGACCGGGACATTTTTTGCGATTCGGCACTGCGTCGCTTTAACTGACAATTGCGCGGCCGTGCGACGTGGCACCCAAACAAAATTTACATCCTTTTTTTCCCACAAGTAGAGCTTTCTTTTGGTGGTATTGGATCACCTCTATGGTTTTTATTTTTTGCACTATAAACAAAAATAGAGCGACAATTTAAAAAAAAAAAAGCAATATTTTTTTACTTTTTGCTATAATAAATATCCTGATGACAATCATAAAACATAACCTTCCACGTAAAAAAAAACAAACAAAGCAAGGTCCCAAATGGGATACAAAATATTTTTCTGTAAGACGGAAGGAATCAAGTGAACTGAAGAGTGGCCTTCAAAGTTGAGCTACAGAAGTTTGATAATGAATAGCCTAGGAGGCACCTAAAAGGGAGTAACCTTCCCTTTCAAACCATAAGCTCGAGCAATAACCTGACAAATCCAACAGGAAAAGGTAGAATTGGAAGGTGCGATCCCTCCGGCTGGACATTCGCTCACTTTGGGTTGCCTGGGGTGACTCTGGTCAGAAGAGTAGCATGTCTATACCCTGGCAGTGGCTCAGTCTTTCTCTCTCTTGTGGGGCGGGTGCAGTGTGGCACTCTCTGGTGGTGCGGGTGCAGCGTGGCTCTCTCTGGTGGTGCGGGTGCAGCGTGGCTCTCTCTGGTGGTGAGGGTGCAGCGTGGCTCTCTCTGGTGGTGCGGGTGCAGCGTGGCTCTCTCTGGTGGTGCGGGTGCAGCGTGGCTCTCTCTGGTGGTGCGGGTGCAGCGTGGCTCTCTCTGGTGGTGCGGGTGCAGCGTGGCTCTCTCTGGTGGTGTGGGTGCAGCGTGGCTCTCTCTGGTGGTGCGGGTGCAGCATGACTCTCTCTGGCAGCGTTGATCTCATTGGTGGTGTGGGTACAGCGTGGCTCTCTCTGGTTGTTCTGGTGCAGCGTGGCTCTCTCTGGTGCTGCAGGTGCAGCATGACTCTCTCTGGCAGCGTTGATCTCATTGGTGGTGTGGGTACAGCGTGGCTCTCACCTGGTGGTGCGGGTGTAGTGTGGCTCTCTCTGGTGGTGCGGGTGCAGCGTGACTCTCTCTGGTGGTGCGGGTGCAGTGTGGCTCTCTCTGGTGGTGCGGGTGCAGCGTGGCTCTCTCTGGTGGTGCGGGTGCAGCATGACTCTCTCTGGCAGCGTTGATCTCATTGGTGGTGTGGGTAGAGCGTGGCTCTCTCTGGTTGTTCTGGTGCAGCGTGGCTCTCTCTGGTGGTGAGGGTGCAGCGTGGCTCTCTCTGGTGGTGCGGGTGCAGCGTGGCTCTCTCTGGTGGTGCGGGTGCAGCGTGGCTCTCTCTGGTGGTGCGGGTGCAGCGTGGCTCTCTCTGGTGGTGTGGGTGCAGCGTGGCTCTCTCTGGTGGTGCGGGTGCAGCATGACTCTCTCTGGCAGCGTTGATCTCATTGGTGGTGTGGGTACAGCGTGGCTCTCTCTGGTTGTTCTGGTGCAGCGTGGCTCTCTCTGATGGTGCAGGTGCAGCATGACTCTCTCTGGCAGCGTTGATCTCATTGGTGGTGTGGGTACAGCGTGGCTCTCACCTGGTGGTGCGGGTGTAGTGTGGCTCTCTCTGGTGGTGCGGGTGCAGCGTGACTCTCTCTGGTGGTGCGGGTGCAGCGTGGCTCTCTCTGGTGGTGCGGGTGCAGCGTGGCTCTCTCTGGTGGTGCGGGTGCAGCATGACTCTCTCTGGCAGCGTTGATCTCATTGGTGGTGTGGGTAGAGCGTGGCTCTCTCTGGTTGTTCTGGTGCAGCGTGGCTCTCTCTGGTGGTGAGGGTGCAGCGTGGCTCTCTCTGGTGGTGCGGGTGCAGCGTGGCTCTCTCTGGTGGTGCGGGTGCAGCGTGGCTCTCTCTGGTGGTGCGGGTGCAGCGTGGCTCTCGCTGGTGGTGTGGGTGCAGCGTGGCTCTCTCTGGTGGTGTGGGTGCAGCATGACTCTCTCTGGCAGCGTTGATCTCATTGGTGGTGTGGGTACAGCGTGGCTCTCTCTGGTTGTTCTGGTGCAGCGTGGCTCTCTCTGGTGGTGCAGGTGCAGCATGACTCTCTCTGGCAGCGTTGATCTCTCTGGTGGTGCGGGTGCAGCGTGGCTCTCTCTGGTGGTGCGGGTGCAGCATGTCTCTCTCTGGTGGTGCGGGTGCAGCATGACTCTCTCTGGCAGCGTTGATCTCATTGGTGGTGTGGGTACAGCGTGGCTCTCACCTGGTGGTGCGGGTGTAGTGTGGCTCTCTCTGGTGGTGCGGGTGCAGCGTGACTCTCTCTGGTGGTGCGGGTGCAGCGTGGCTCTCTCTGGTGGTGCGGGTGCAGCGTGGCTCTCTCTGGTGGTGCGGGTGCAGCATGACTCTCTCTGGCAGCGTTGATCTCATTGGTGGTGTGGGTACAGCGTGGCTCTCACCTGGTGGTGCGGGTGTAGTGTGGCTCTCTCTGGTGGTGCGGGTGCAGCGTGACTCTCTCTGGTGGTGCGGGTGCAGCATGTCTCTCTCTGGTGGTGCGGGTGCAGCATGACTCTCTCTGGCAGCGTTGATCTCATTGGTGGTGTGGGTACAGTGTGGCTCTCTCTGGTGGTGCGGGTGTAGTGTGGCTCTCTCTGGTGGTGCGGGTGCAGCGTGACTCTCTCTGGTGGTGCGGGTGCAGCGTGGCTCTCTCTGGTGGTGCGGGTGCAGCGTGGCTCTCTCTGGTGGTGCGGGTGCAGCATGACTCTCTCTGGCAGCGTTGATCTCATTGGTGGTGTGGGTAGAGCGTGGCTCTCTCTGGTTGTTCTGGTGCAGCGTGGCTCTCTCTGGTGGTGAGGGTACAGCGTGGCTCTATTTGGTGGTGCTGGGTCCATTAGTTCCCCCAGCACAGACCTCTGTTTCTTTTTCCATGTCTCCTGTAGCTGCTGCAGTGTAGCATTCACTCCCTCAGCTTTTTTTCCGGGTTCTCTCTTTTCCCTCCAGCAGAGTGCATGCTGGGGGCAGTAGCCTGCTCACTGTGCAGAACAATTAAGCCACTAATTTCTGGGAGTACATTTCCCATGATGCCCCTCTAGCTTCTTCTGAATGGCCCTCCGCTGTGCCCAATGGGGAGGGAAGAAGAGCGGCAGGAAGATTTCTCTTTTTCTCCCGTGCTGCCGGCATGAGAAAGGAGGGGGAAACATTCAGACAGCGGCCCACAGCTCTCCCCTATCACAGCGTCGCTGCCTGTCACCACTTCACATATGGTGGGGGGGCTCCAAAGCACCCGCTACACCAGATTCCTTGATGATGTCACCTGTGTGCGGTTGCCCTCCCCGCACCCCCATAGCGAGGCCACTGGGACCACACACCTTGCCAATTCCGGGGGGGGGGGGGCACTAGCCCCCCCTTGCCCCTACCTGCGGATGCCCATGCAACCAGCTATTAAAATGTGTTTAAAGAAAGGAGAAAAAAAAGCAAATGCAAAATCCACGAAAAAACTGCATGCAAAAAACGCATAAAAGACGCAGGTTTAAAAACGCAAAAAGCCCTACAAAGCGTGCCTGAAAAACGCATCAAGCGCAGATGTGGACTTAGGTTCAAAGCTACAAAATGCTTATTATTAAGTGAAATAAAGTCATTGGATGTCTTATTAAATCAGACGACTCTATCAATTCAAATACTGACAGTTTTTTGTTTTGTGCTGACTCCATTCACCAACCCCATCATGATGGACTATAGAGGGGGCATCAGGGCCGGCCCTATGATGGGACTGGGTGGTACCATGGGTACCAGGCAGCACTTTTAGGGGGGCAGCATACTGATGCCCGCCAGCCCGTTCCGCCAGCTCCGCTACCCAAATAAAATTGATGTCCTTTTATCCCACAAATAGAGCTTTCTTTTGGTGATATTTGATCACCTCTGCGGTTTTTATTTTTTGTGCTATAAATATATATATTTTAACTTTTTGTTATAATAAATATCCCCAAAATTTTGAAAAATAAACTATTTTCTTCAGTTTAGGCCAATATGTATTCTTCTACATATTTTTGGTACCAAAAAAAACCCCCACAATTAGCGTACATTGATTAGTTTGCGCAAAAGACATTGTGGCCGCCGGCAATTCACAGGTCCCTTTATACTCCTGGATACATGTATAGAGCCGTGGCAGGTCCTTTTATACGCCTATATGCATGTACAGAGCCATGACAGGCCCTCTTTATATATCTATAGAGCCATGACAGGTCCTCGTTATACTCCTTTATACATGTATAGAGCCATGTCAAGTACTCTTTATACTCCTATATACATTTATAGAGCCATGTCAAGTACTCTTTATAGTCCTATACATGTATAGAGCCATGGCAGGTCCTCTTTATACTCCTATATACATTTATAGAGCCATGACAGGTCCTCTTGATATTCCTTTACATGTAAAGAGTAATGACAGGTCCTCTATATACATGTATAGAGCCATGACAGGTCCTCCTTATACTCCTTTATACATATATAGAGCCATGACGGGTCCCCTTTAGTTATCATAATATAAAATAATGAATGTGGGGGCCTTTTGGTTGGCGTGATTTTTTTTCTGGGGGGGGGGGGGGGGGCAGCATTTCATTCTTGGTCCCAGGCAGCACAATGTCTTGGGCCGGCACTGGGGGGCATACACTGGACTGTAGAGAAGAATTGAGGAATATTACCTGCTTTTCCAGCTCAGTAAGCCTTCCCTCCAGCTGGTATCCCTCGCTGCCCTTCTCAATTTTCATCAGACGCAGCACGGCGGAGACACTACGTTAGGCACAAATATGACACGTCAGGAATACATTATGTAACGTAAATGTAAAATGGTATGATATTTTCAGATATTCTTTTTATTCAATGGTATTACAGACAGTCTTGTGTGCAGATGAAGGGATCACCTGACCAGACTGTTGGCTGCAGAATCAGAAGAGACAGGGTATCTCAGACGGAAGGCACCAGACCGAGCCTCTCTTTCTGAGATTTGGTGTTTACAAGTTAAAAAAATGCTTAGAATCCCCAAACATGATATATATATTTTTTTCTAACACCCTAGAACAGTGATGGCGAACCTATGGCACGCGTTCCACAACTGGCACGCAAAGCCCTCCTTGTGGGCACACCAGCTATACTGTGAAGTCACTACTGTCTGCACTCTCTAATCCTCCCCGCCGCACGGCGAAGCTGCGGGAGTGAGAAGTGCAGCAGCATTGTGACAAGGGGAGAAGCGAGCGTGGGTTGTCAGTGTATATCCCCCGCTCGCCCCACTTCTTCTGTCAAGCAGCGCTGGGCAGGGACAGAACGGTGCTTGCAGAGATCCCATTTGCGGCAGCCAGGGACCAATGAGGAGCCAAGACAGGTGCACCATGGGACATGTAGTCCCGGAAAGCTATGGGTTCATTTTAATGTCCAGCCCAGCATCACCACCCAGAGAGAGAGGGAGGAGTCATTGCTGCAAGGGAGAGAGACTGAAGCAGCATACTGTGAGCCAGGGGACAGAGGCTGCAGTGCCAGTTGCGGGTGTCGCAACGGGCAACCGAGAGTGAGAGGTCATCTGTTTTCAGAGGAAGCGTTGTTGCTGTGTCGCTGGGATTGGTGAGAGGCCCCTGCGGCCATTATCTGTGGCTGTTATTAATTGCAGTATTAAAAAAATATATATTTTTTGTGTCGCAGTTTGGGCAATCGGGCTCAAAAAGGTTCGCCATCACTGCCCTTGAAAATAAAATGGCAGTTGTTGTAATACTCTTTGTCACACTGTATTTGCGCAGGGGTCTTACAAGAGCACTTTTTTTTAGATAAAAATAACTTGTTTGAATTGAAAAATAAGACAACAGTAAAGTTAGCCCAATTTTATTTTTATATTGTGAAAGATGATGTTAGGCCGAGTAAATTGATAGCCAACATGTCACGCTTCAAAGTTGCGCCCGCTCGTGGAATGGCAACAAACTATTATAACTAATAAAAATCTCAGTATGCAACGTTTAAAAAAATTCTACAGGTTGCATGTTTTGAGTTACAGAGAAGGTCTAGGGCTAGAATTATTGCTCTCACTCTAACGATCTTGGTGATACCTCACATGTGTGGTTTGAACACCGTTTTCATATGCGGGCGCTGCTCACCTATGCGTTTGCTTCTGCACGTGAGCTCGGTGGGACGGGGCGTGTTTAAAAAATGTTTCACATAGTCCAAGAGGTCATATCAGATGTGCAGTCAGGTCATCTATACATCGCTCTCCCTACAACTGTGCTCTACATCAGATAGGTGTGAATTTTTTTTTTCAATTTTATCCCCTATCTCATGTAGTAGAGCACGGTAAGAACTTAGCCAGGTCATTGCTAGACCATTTATTTATAATATTCAAGGAAAGCTTAATGACCAGAATGGTACCAGCCAATTGGTGAAAAGCTAACGTGGTACCAATATTTAATAATGGTCTGAGATACATACCTGGAAACTACAGGCCATTCAGCCTAACATCACTAGTTTGTAAACTATTGGTGGGGATGATAAGGGACCATATCCAAAAATTTGCTGATAAGAATAGTATCATTGGTAGTAACCAGAATGGATTTATGAAAGATTTTTCTTGCCAGACCAACCTAATAACATTTTATGAGGAAATGAGCTGCAATTTAGATAAAGGAAGGCCTAAGGATGTAGTGTATCTAGACACCGCCAAAGCTTTTTACAGAGTCCCATAAACGCTTAATTCACAAATTGAGATCTGCTGGCATTGATGATAGTGTATGTTCCTGGATAGAAAACTGGTTACAGGGAATGTGTACAAAGAGCAGTGATAAATGGTATATCTTCTGAATGGTCTGGATTTATCAGTGGGGTACCCCAGGGCTCTGTTCTGGGACCAATTCAGTTTAACTTTTTTTATATATGATATAGAGGTTGGGACAAAGACTTTATGCTTAGTATTTGCTGATGATGCAAAGCTAAGCAGGGAAATAACAGGATAAAGTAACTTTATAGGCAGATCTCAATAAAATACAGGGGTGTGCAAACACATGGCAAATGAGGCTCAATATAGGGTAATGCACTTGGGAGCTAAAAATATGAATGCAAGCTACACACTAGGGCAGGGGTCTCCAAACTTTTCAAACAAAGGGCCACTTTATTGCCCTTCAGACTTTAGGAGGGCCGGATTGGGGCCAGCAAGGGAAGAAAATGTCACGGGCCCGGCATGAGAGAGAACAAATATGGCCTCAGGGTTGGTGGTCAATAGGAAGAGGAGTATTCCCCCTATTAGTAGGAGGAACAGTATCCCATCATTGGTATCAGTGGATAATATAGTGCCCTAATGTTGGTGTTAATGGGAGGAATAGTGCCTCATGTCAGAGGGAGGAATTGTGCCCCAAGGGCCGGATAAAGGCTAGCAATGGGCCACATCTGGCCCTCGGGCCGCAGTTTGGAGACCCCTACACTAGGGGGACAATGTCTGGGGGAATTGAGGATTGAAAAAAGATCTGGGGGTCCAAATTGATGACAGCCTCAGCAATACCATGCAATGCCAAGCTGCAGAAAACAAGGCCAGCAGAATATTAGCATGTACAGTAAAACCTTGGTTTGCGAGGATAATTCGTTCCAGAAACATGCTTGTAATCCAAAGCACTTGTATATCAAAGCATTTTTTTTTTACAGGGGTATACAAGAGAAGAGAGGCACCTCTAAGTGTAGCAATAAGTTGCTAAATGTTGTACCTTCATTAAATGTAACCATATTGCTACACTTAGAGGCTCCTCTTTTCTATTTCATACTCCATTGTGACATGACTTTACTCTTATATCAAGACATCGCTTGTATATCAAGGCAAAATGTATTAAAACATTTTGCTTGTCTTGCAAAACGCTCTCAAACCAAGTTACTCTCAAACTAAGGTATTACTGTATTAAAAAGGGTATTTACTAAAGAGATAAGACTATGATTCTACCACTTTACAAAATTCTGGTTCGGCCACGTCTGGAGTAAGCCATCCAGTTCTGGTCAACAGTCCGTAAGAAGGATGTGTTGGAACTGGAGAGAGTCCACACAACGGAAGCAAAACTAATAAGGGGACTGGAGGATCTCAGTTATTAGGAACAACTACAAACATAAACGTATTTTTCCTGGAGAAGATACACTTAAGAGGGGATAAGATGGCGATATACAAATATATTGATGGTGATTCCAGCATAGGGAGGAAACTATTCAGCCTTAAAGTGATACTATAGGTTATTTTTTTATAACAAACATACTTACCTCCACTGTTCAGTTTGTTTTGCACAGAGTGTCCCCAATCGTCCTCTTCTTGGGTCCCACGGTGGCTCTTCCCCGCCATAGATAACCCCCCACTGGGAAGCTCTCTCCCGAGGGGGTTACCTTGCAGGCACGGGTCCGTGTCATACGCTAGGCGTCCATAGCTGTCGAGTGTATGGCCCCACCCCCGGCGGCCGCATCATTGCATTTGATTGACATCAGTGGGAGCCAATGGATGCGCTGCTATCAATCTAGCCAACGAAGAGCCGAGAAGCCGTGGAGAGCGTCACGGGATCGTGCCCACGGAAATTTGGGCCACAGGTAACTAAAATGGGGGGAGGGGGGAGAGGGCTGGGGGGGGGGGGCCGAACACAGCAAGGTGTTTTTTCACCTAGGATGCATTAAGGTGAAAAAGACAGGAAGGTTTACAACCCCTTTAAAGGAGTTGTAAAGGTAAAAGTTTTTTTACCTTAATGCATCCTATGCATTAAGGTAAAAAAACATCTGACAGCACCGCCCCCCCCCCCGAGCCCCCGTTTTACTTACCTCACCGTTCGAAAGTCCCGGGCGCGTGCTTGTCATCCTGCTCGGTTCCCAGCCTGGCCGTTGATTGGCTAGGCTGGGCGGATTGAAATCTGTGGTTTCAGCGGGTAATGTTACTAATTTCAACAAACGTTTAGATGGGCATCTTATTGAACACAACACACCAGGATATAAGAAGTGGTAGACATATAAATATATAAACACACACGTTGAACTGGATGGACTGGTGTCTTTATTCAACCTTACCAATGTAATAAATGTGATAAATGACTTCCAGGTACAAAACTATAAGACCTCATATTCCAAAAGAGATTGTTGCACCCCTACTAATGTCTGTATGCTTGGTCTATGCTTGTTGTTAAAGCGGAGTTCCACCCAAAAGTGCTATAGTTACTTAGCTGCTCCCCAACCCTTAGAATGCACCAGATTGCATGTAAGATTTGTATCTGCTGTTGTGGCCAGCTAGCTAGATTGGGTGATGTCCATCTCAGTCATGTCTAGGGGTGTCGTGGGCTTTGACAACTGGGTTTACCTGTTCAGAATAAGCTCTACCCTCGTTCCTCCTCCACTAAAAAAAAGGTCCTCTCCTTGTTTAGTTGGGACACATGTCCTGCAAACATGTTAATAAAGACAGAGGCACAAGTTTTCCCTGGGCCCGCCAAGATTTATAGAGCAGAGGGGAGGTACCAGAAGCCATCCTGCTGTCTATATTACATTCTGATACCCAAGACTAGGGATGAGCTTCGAGTTCGAGTCAAACTCATGTTCGACTCGAACATTGCCTGTTCGCCTAACAGCGAACAATTTGGGGTGTTTGCGGCAAATTCGAAAAGCCGCAGAACACCCTGGAAAAGTCTATGGGAGAAATCTAAAGTGCTAATTTTAAAGACTTTTATGCAAGTTATTGTCATAAAAAGTGTTTGGGAACCTGGGTCCTGCCCCAGGGGACATGTATCAATGCAAAAAAAGTAAAAAAAAAAAAACGGCTGTTTTTTTGGGAGCAGTGATTTTATTAATGCTTACAGTGAAACAATTAAAGTGAAATATTCCTTTCAATTTCGTACCTGGGGGGGGGGGGGGGGGGTGTGTGTAAAGTATGCCTGTAAAGCAGCGCATGTTTCCCGTGCTTAGAACTGTCCCTGCACAAAGTGCCTTTTTTGAAGGATAACAAGTCATTTAAAATCACTGCTCCCAAAAAAACTGCAGATTTTAAAACTTTTTTTTTTTTGCATTGATACATGTCCCCAGGGACAGGACCCAGGTCCCCAAACACTTTTTAGGACAATAACTTGCATATTGGCCTTTAAAATCAGCACTTTAGATTTCAAATGTTCGAGTCCCATAGACTTTAATGGGGTTCTAAATTTCACACAAACTTTTGGTGTGTTCGCAAGTTCTGGTGCGAACCGAATGGGGGGGGGGGGGGGGAGGGGTGTTCGGCTCATCCCTACCCAAGACGGGAAGACTGGACAGCCTTATATGGCAGGTATCTATGTCATCAGTCTCATAGTTTGAAATTACCATCCTCCTGTGGAAATACTCCTTCGGTACTTGTAATTGTGAAATTGGCCTTCTGTTACAGCCGTTCTATTGTACCTTTCTGATCATAGTTACATAGTTAGTCAGGTTGAAAAAAGACACAAGACCATCCAGTTCCACCATAAAAAAACAAATAAAAATGAAATAATATCATACAATCACATATACCCAATTCTACACCCACGGTTGATCCAGAGGAAGGTGAAAAACCCCAGCAGAGAATGATCTAATTGGCTACAGCAGGGGAAAAAATTCCTTCCTGATCCCCCGAGAGGCAATCAGATTTTTCCCGGATCAACTTTACCTACAAATCTTAGTACTCAGTTGTATTCTGTACATTTAGGAAAGTATCCAGGCCTTTCTTAAAGCAATCTACTGAGCTGGCCAGAACCACGTCTGGAGGGAGTCTGTTCTACATTTTCACAGCTCTTACTGTGAAGAAACCTTTCCGTATTTGGAGAAGAAATCTTGTTTCCTCTAGACGTAAAGAGCGCCCCCTTGTCCTCAGTGATGACCATAAATTAAATAACTCAACACCAAGTTCACTGTATGGACCCCTTATATATTTGTACATGTTGATCATATGCCCCCTTATTCTCCTCTTCTCAAGAGTGAATAAATTCAGTTCCTCTAATCTTTCCTCATAGCTGAGCTCCTCCATGTCTCTTATCAGTTTGGTTGCCCTTCTCTGCACTTTCTCCAGTTCCCTGATATCCTTTTTGAGAACTGGAGCCCAAAACTGAACTGCATATTCCAGATGAGGTCTCACCAATGATTTGTACAGATGATATCTCTGTCTCTGGAGTCCATACCTCTCTTATACAAGAAAGGACTTTGCTTGCTTTGGAAACCGCAGCTTGGCATTGCATGTTATTATTGAGCTTATGATCTACCAAAACCCCCAGATCCTTCTCCACTACGGATCCCCCCAGTGCATTACTAGTACAGTGAAACCTAGGATTGCGAGTAACACATAAAAAAAAAAAAAATCCTGACTCGCTTTGCTATCGTTGTCTCGCAAGACGAGCATGATTCAAGCCTCCGTGGCCAGAGGTGTGGGGGCGCCGGTGACGCTTTGAGACGTTCGGAGCCGTGCGGAAACACTCTGTGTCTCTGAGTGTCTCCGAGCGTCTTTGAGTGTCTCCGCGTGATCTCCGAGTGTTTCTGAGTTTCTCCAGCTTCCCCGCACCTCTGGCCACATGTGGTACCTGTGGAACGGATTATCCGAGTTTCCATTATTTCCTATGGGGAAACTCGCTTTGATATACAAGTGCTTTGGATTACAAGCATTCTTCTGGAACTAATTATGCTAGTAAGCCAAGGTATTACTGTACTGTGTATAATCCTGTTCAACGTAATACAAGATAAACTTACTGTCAACGTGGCTTTTTTGTGGTATGTCACAAGTTGGGTACATTTTCCTGAACCTCACCTACTCTCTATAGTTACCCATTAATGTTGCAGCAAGCAGGGCAACAAAGATGACAGACGTTACCTATCAGCTGTCCCTTTCACCAGATTCTCCTGGCTATCATCATCTTGCTGTTGCTTCATCTGCTGGTAGTTGTCCTTCATGAAGGACTCCCAGGAGAGCAGCGAAGCCTCTTGTTCTTGGTCTAGGTCCCGCCCTATCGGGAGGTAGAAAGTGACTTTATTCAGTGCAATTATCCAACATTTTTATTACAATAATGACCATAATGGAATGGAAATGTTCTAATATATTTTGAGAGGAAGTTGGATAACATTGGAGGCTGAATGAGGCCCGTGGGCTTCTCTGCTGGACCGTGACTTCTGTATTTAAGATCGGTACAGCAGAAATGCAGGAAGGCCTGACAACCAACAGACTCCCTATGCTGACTGCAGAGCAGCCAGTAGTAGCCTAGTATACATGAGTGCTGCAAGCCTATGCAGGTGACTCATCCCATTCTAAAATCCTCAACACACACATGTTGCTACCATAGGCATTAGCAAGGGGTGTGCCAGGTGTGCCAGGGCACACCCTAATCCTGAGGTTAGCAACCTGTCAATGGTGGGCAGATGCCAGATAAATCACAATCCTTCCTTGCTGACCCTCAGAACCTAGACAGGAGGGGTAGTGGGGGTGGAATTTAGTGGAACCAATCTGCATTTTCCTCCTGCAGCATCTGAAAGTAGGCTTCTCCTCCTCTCCCTTTTGTCAACATTCAGCTGCCACAGGAGGAAAATATAGGGGATCGGTACCAATATATGCCACCCCTGTTCCTCTTCCTTCTGTTGCACGAGCCCCCCCTTCCTCCCATTGTTTTAGGATGGAGAGCGGGGAAGAGGCCAGTAAATATGTCAAACGCATATGTGTTGGAGCTTTAGGGTGCACACCCTAATGCAATAGGCTATGCACACCTATGGTTGCTACCATAGGTGTGCACAACATGTTACACCCCAAAGCTCTAACAAATATGCCTTTGACATATTTACTGGCCTCTTCCCCACTCTCCATCCTGAAACAATGGGAGGAAGGGGGGAGCCAGGGATCACATGGGGGACCCGGGCAACAGAAGGAAGAGGAATAGGGAATATTAGTACCGATCCCCTATCTTTTCCTCCTGTGGCAGCTGAATGTTGACAAAAGGCAGAGGAGGAGAAGCCTACTTTCAGCTGCTGCAGGAAGAAAATACAGATCGGTTCCACTAAATTCAACCCCCGCCACCTCTCCTGTCCAGGTTCTGAGGGTCGGCAGTTTACCTATCACATGCCCACCATTGACAGGTTGCCAACTCCAGGATTAGGGTGTGCCCAGGCACACCTGGCACACCCCTTGCTCACGCCTATGGTTGCTACATTATTTTCATTCAGGATTAAATTTAAACAAATAGGAACATTTAAAAAAAATGGATCATTTGTAAATAGTATCTATTATTAACTGTCTTTGGCTTGAAAATTTTGTACCAAGTTCATCTTTCTTCCTGTTGACACTCACTGATTTATAAACAGGGGGGGGGGGGGTGGGAAGCAGGGAACCACGGGGGCCCCATACAGCCAACCTGACAGGGCCAAACCCCCCCCAAAAAAATAAACGCAGTTTACTATGCTTCAGTTATGAATGAACACATAGAGTGATTGGTAACAATCACTCATTGTGCTTACTCAGAAAAGGAAGGGGATGGAAATTATGACACCTTGAAGGATCCTGAAGGATCCTTTTGTATGCTTGCAACTGCCAGCGAGAAGGATAAGAGGGAAGCCAGCAGCACTGTGGGGGCCTGGGGCAAGGTGTAAGTGTATTCTTTGGTGTCTTTTACCTCGCGGAGACTCTGTTGGTGAGATTTCTTTGATGAGTTCCTGGGTCACTCTGTACACCTTCTATGTCCAATTCCTGTTGGATTTCATATTTTTTTTTTATATTGTGGAGAATTTAACAGGGGCTCTCTCTGCAGCAGCTAAAAGCCGTCAGGAGGGAGAGAATATGCTAGCTTTAAGGGATCGGTTCCAATAATTGCCCCCCTGTCATGTCAATCACCCTCCCTACCCACATCTGATTCACCCTGTTGCCTGGGCCCCCCCCAATGGCCTGGGCCCTGTGCAGGACTGGTGGCCCTGTTACAGGACTGGTGGACTGGTGGTACCCCCTCATCCATGGCCTTGGTGGGAAGTGCTGGTATAGGACAACAGGCAGCCATGGTACGCAGAATAAGATAAAGTAACAGGTTTGAGTATGCAAGACGTAATCATGGCGCTGAGCAAGGACAAGATGTGATTATGATGCTGGGAGATGACAAGATGTGATCATTGTGCTCAGATAGGGCAAGATAGAGTCATGGGGCCAGATTCAGATACATCGGCGTATCTTTGTGCCGGCGTATCGCATCTCATATGCGTACGACTTACGTAAACGACGTAAAATACGACGGCTGTTCCAACGTTTCCGACGTCCATACCTTAACATGACTTACCCCTGCTTCATGAGGGGTAAACTTACGCCGGACGTACGCCTTACGTAAACGGCGTAGATTACTGCGACGGGCGTAAGTACGTACGTGAATCGGCGTATCTTGCTCATTTACATATTCAATGCGTAAATCAATTAGAGCGCCCCTAGCGGCCAGCGTAAATATGCACCCAAGATATGACGGCGTAGGAGACTTACGTTGGTCGTAGGAAGTCAAAATTCAGGCGTATCTTGTACTGTGAATTAGGTGCATAGATACGACGGCGCATCCGTGGACTTACGCTGGCGTATCATTAGATACGTCGGCGTAAGTCTTTGTGAATCCGGGCCATGGTGCTCAGATAGGGCAAGATAGAGTCATGGTGCTCAGATAGGGCAAGATAGAGTCATGGTGCTCAGATAGGGCAAGATAGAGTCATGGTGCTCAGATAGGGCAAGATAGAGTCATGGTGCTCAGATAGGGCAAGAGAGAGTCATGTAGCCAGATTCAGAGAGACTTACGACGGCGTATCAGTAGATACGTCGTCGTAAGTCCGAATGAGCGCCGTCGTATCTTTGCGCGCATTCTTAAAATGAGATACGCCTCACTGTTGCTAAGATTCCTTACGTGGATTTATGCGTCGAATATGTAAATGAGCAAGATACGCCGATTCACAAACATATGTATGCCCGCCGCAGTAAGCTACGCCGTTTACGTAAGACATACGCCGGAGTAAAGATAAACCACCAAAAAGATGGCACAGCCCATGCAAGGTATGGACAACGGAACAGCCGTCGTATTTTACGTTGTTTGTGTAAGCGTACGTGAATGGGGCTGGGCGTAGGTTACGTTCACGTAGAAAGCATTGAATATTTGCGACGTGATTCTGAGCATGCGCGCGCATGCGCCGTACCAACGGCCCTCATTTACATGGGGTCACAGTTAATTTAAATGTAGCCCGCCCACTACATGCCTACTTTGAATTAAGCAGGGTTACGCCGGCCCATTTGCGCTACGCCAACGTAATTTACGGAGCAAGTGCTTTGTGAATACTGGCCTTGCCTCACTATGTTACGTCGGCGTAGTGCAAATAGGATGCGCTACGCCGGCTAAAAGATACGCGGCTCTACGTGAATCTGGCCAATGGTGCTCAGATGGTTGGATAGGAAAATATATGGTTATAATTGCTGGGTAGACACGATTTCCAGATAGGACAAGATACGGACAGGTTGCTTTGATGGGCTAAACAAAATCATAGTGCTGGGAGGGGGCAAGATGTGGTCCTTTGGAAGGAAAGAATGAAGTCACGGTGCTTGGGTAAGACAAGACACATTCATGTTGCTTGGGTATGAAAGAAACCAGGGAACTTCAATAGGACAAGTTGCAGTCATAAAAACCCAGCACAACAACCTGAATAGAATATAAAAAATAATTGAATGTGCCCAGCCAGGTTTACCTAAATATTATCAAAATTGTACCTGAGAACCTTAAAATAATTAACTTACTGTTCCTTTTGTAATCTACAGACGTCATTGAAGAGGAGAATGGTACTTCCCTCCTTGACAATGCAATCTTACTAAACATCTCTGGTTTGAGATTTCCGGCAACTTTACTCTGTGCCTTATTTTCTTACTATCGGTGGGGGCTGGTGCTTAAAATTTTTTGGGGTGAAAACAAACTGAAAGATTCTGAAAAAAAAAAAAACATCAAATGCAGCCACTGTGCCATCAAACGCAGCCACTGTGCCATCAAACGCAGCCACTGTACCAAACGCAGCCACTGTGCCATCAAACACAGCCACTGTGCCCATCAAACACAACCACTGTGCCATCAAACGCAGCCACTGTGCCATCAAACGCAGCCACTGTGCCATCAAAAGCAGCCACTGTACCAAACGCAGCCACTGTGCCATCAAACGCAGCCACTGTGCCCATCAAATGCAGCCACTGTACCAAACGCAGCCACTGTGCCACCAAACGCTACCACTGTGCCATTAAACGCAGCCACGGTGCCATCAAATTCTGCCACTGTGCCCATCAAATGCAGCCACTGTGCCATCAAACGCAGCCACTGTGCCCATCAAACGCAGCAACTGTGCCATCAAACGCAGCCATTGTGCCCATCAAATGCAGCCACTGTGCCATCAAACGCAGCCATTGTGCCCATCAAATGCAGCCACTGTGCCATCAATTGCAGCCACTGTGCCATCAAACGCAGCCACTGTGCCCATCAAACGCAGCCACTGTGCCCATCAAACGCAGCCACTGTGCCATCAAACGCAGCCATTGTGCCCATCAAATGCAGCCACTGTGCGTTTGATGCCTACGGCTCTAATCAGATGCTTCCAAAAAAAATGCTGCTGTAATTCAGGTGCCTTGCGCCTGACAAGGGGCCGGACACCTGAATAGGGGGTGGCAGTGAGAGCATGAATCTATCTATGGTAAAGGAGAGGTGGCACGAGAGAGGGGGCGCACCGCCACTGTATTGAACTCCTCAACCCTACATTTCCTATGCAATACCAAAAAGGAGCAGTCCTCTCAAAAATAAGAAGTGAAACCTGGTGGGCAGAGTCAGCCCCCAACTATAATTCTGGGATACTCAACAAGATCGCTCTTCTAAAATTCCCAACTCTGTTTCTGCCCACTTGGGAGTTTTGGGCTTTTTCCACCCACCCTTGTGTGTTCCAGTGCCCCTGGTAAATTCTCCACAATAAAAAAATAAATATAAAATCCAACAGGAATGGCGGGAGTCCATTTTTATAAAAGAAAAAGATGGGAATGGTGCGCTTATTCAATAATGTGCCATAAAGTAATATACTCAAAGAAAAAATATGATGAGTATCCAAACATACACATAAATAAATAAATGTGAATAAAGTCCAACTAAAGCCCAATAGTAGGAGTTGGTTCATATAAATGATCATGTGACTTCCTTTATGGCCATGATGGATGTTTTTTCTTATTGGCCAATTAACTATATTGGACACAGATAAACTGATGACTCACCTCTCACTAAGGCCAACCCATTAGTTAGAAGGGGTACAAATACCCGGCGCTTGTCACTTGGCTCCTATCCCTGAGGAATTCACGTGACCACTGACGCAACGCATTGGGTGGAGCCTTGTGACGTCAGTTCCAGTGGTGTTTTAACAGAAGTACGGTGAGGAGGCCTGTGTGTCACTACTCCCATTGTTTTTTACTGCGGTTTTTATCCTTACTTGATGTAAGCAGTTTTTTACTAAATAAATTTACTTTCAATTTGGCAATATTGCACTATGGCTGTTCTTTGTTTCTTTTGAGCGCCATTTATACAAGAAGTGTAATTTCTTTGGAACAAGCTGTTTCCTATATATGTGGAATTACCCAAGATGTTTTGATGCCAAGTTTTGGACGTAGCTCTTCATCTTCCCCTGGGACCTGGATGCCTTCACAGATCCATCAGCAAGATTCCTTATCTGACTATCTGATGAGCCATGTCTGACCCTTGGGGTCATTGTTGGAGGTGGCCAATTCATAAATTTAACAGTCGATGCTTGTGTAGCGCTACCCCCGAAGGAGCCGCTGGTTAGATTTGGGACGGCATATTTAAAGCGGGGGTTCACCCTAAAACATCTACAGTATATACAGTTACATCCAGCATACTGCTGACATCAACAGTATGCTGGATTTTTTTTTTTTCAGCTGTACTTACGTTTTTTTTGTTCTATTCACCCGGCTTCCGGGTTCTCGCTCCCCCGGGGAGTAGGCGTTCCTAAGATGATTGACGTGCGGGTAAAGCGCGTCATCGCCTTCCGAAAATATCCGAGGGGAAATTGGCACTTTACGGCGCCTGCGCAGTCAGCTCTGCACAGCAGGCGCAGGCGCCGTATAGCGCCGCAAAGAGCCGAGTCCCCGTCTGATATTTTCGGAAGGCGATGACGCGCTTTACCCGCACGTCAATCGTCTCCTGGGAGGATCAACACTCACTCCCAGGAGACATTGCGCAGAGCTCCCCGTCGGGGAAAAGGAGCGACACGCCCACTCCCCGCAAGGAAGAAGACACGGAAGTGCGGCTGAAGACAGGTAAGTGATCAGACTTAAAAAAAAAATGACAACGCTACAAGCCTTTATTAAGGCTAGAGATAGGTTAGGTAAAAAGTAAATTTTGAGGGTGAACCTCCGCTTTAAGTTACCTCTGTGATGTGTCTAGGGGTGATGATGGCGGTGAGAGCAGTGACGGAATGTCCAGACAAATAGTTGACGTTTTCAATGCATCTCTGGAGAACAGAGTGACCCACGGGACAGTTTGGGGCTGGCGACAGCCAAATTTAAATAAATCAAACATGTTATACTTACCTCCACTGTGCAGCTCGTTTTGCACAGAGTGTCCCCTAACCCTGTCTTCTGGGGTCCCTCGGCGCCTGTCTCGGCTCCTCCTCGCAAAAGCTTTCCACCTTCATGCGAGCGAGCATGGTGGAAAGCTTTTGCAAGCGCGCTCCCGTGATACAGCGGCAGGCATAGCCGCCGACTGTATCACTCGGCCCCACCCCCTGGCGCGCCGCGTCATCCACTGTGATTGACAGCAGCGCCAGCCAATGGCTACGCTGCTATCAATCCATCCAGCCTAGCCAATCAACGGCCAGGCTGGGAACCGAAGAGGATCATGTGGACGCGCGCGGGACTTTCGAGGGGTTAGGTAAGTAAAACGGGGGTTCGGGGCCGGTACCGAAGGATGTTTTTTCACCCTAATGCACAGGATGCATTAAGGTGAAAAAACATTTACCTTTACAACCCCTTTAACCTGTATAATGGTCCGGGTCTTAAGTGGTTAATGTGCCTGATTTATTCTGAAACTAGATCCCACAAGGTAGGAGCACAATGGCAGAGGCCTCAGTGGTTAGGCCTGGGGCCGGTATCATCAGCAGCCTGCCTAGTAATGCGCTTGGTGCTCCCAGGGATTTACACTTACTTAGAACTTTGTGGCCATGGGCCGGATATCCACAAATTGCGTGTTTCACAAGATCATGTAAGTGCGTGAGTAGGATGAATGGAGGAGGAGCCGCGGGACGCTCATTATATTCTTTAATGAGACCAAATCGGTGGAATTTCCAGACCTGATCCGTGTGACTTTCCACATCTGCGAATGTGTAACTGTCAGACAGGAAAGAAAACGGGGTTACCCTCCACTGCATTATAACATACACTGTACATGTTTATAACAATTTTGCAGATTCAGCTCATTAAACACGCTGTATTATTTAAAGTGGTATTATTATTATTATACAGGATTTATATAGCGCCAACAGTTTACGCAGCGCTTTACAACATCAGGGAAGACATTATAGTTACAATACAATTCAATACAGGAAGGGGTCAGAGGGCCCTGCTCGTTAGAGCTTACAATCTAGAAGGGAGGGTCAAGTGGAACAAAGGGTAGTAGATGTGGGGGGTGATTAGATGATCGGGTGATCAAAATTAAAATACAGTTGTTAGATGTGGGTAGGATAGGCTTCTCTGAAGAGGAGGGTTTTCAGGGATCCTCTAAAAGTTAATAGAGAAGGAGATAGACGAATAATTTGGGGTAAGGAGTTCCATAGGCTTGGAGAGGCTCTGGAAAAGTCCTGTAGACGAGCATGGGAGCAGGTGATGAGAGAGCTAGAGAGCAGGAGGTCTTGAGAAGAGCGAAGAGAACGATTAAGTTGGTATTTAGAGACTAGGTCAGTGATGTAGCTGGGGGCAGAGTTGTGGATGGCTTTGTAGGTCGTAGTTAGTATTTTGAATTTAATTCGCCCAACTAATTAAATTCAAAATACTAACTACGACCTACAAAGCCATCCAAAATTCTGCCCTCAGCTATATCACTGACCTAGGGCCAGATTCTGTAAGAATCTGCGTGGGCGTAGTGTAAGCCATTTACACTACGCCACCGCAACTTACAGGAGCAAGCGCCGTATTCCCCAAACACTTGCTTCGTAATTTGCGGCGGCATAGTGTAAATGGCCCAGCGTATGGCCGCGTAATTCGAAGGGGGCGGCTAGCATTCAAATTAAGGGCGCCCCCGTGCCGATTGAACTGCGCATGCGCCAGGCTAAAAATAGCCCAGTGCGCATGCTCCAGCTCACGGGGGAAAACGTCAATGATGCCGACGTGTGCGTCATTGACGTAAAGTCGTATTCAAGAACGACTTAGGAAAACGACGTAACTGACGGGAAAAGACGACGCGGACCCGACGCCATACTTAACATGGCATACGGGGGACTGGCGTAAGGTTACCCCTCATATAGCAGGGGTAACCTTACGCTTACGGAAACGATGTAAG
This sequence comes from Rana temporaria, assembly GCF_905171775.1. Taxonomy (NCBI): domain Eukaryota; kingdom Metazoa; phylum Chordata; class Amphibia; order Anura; family Ranidae; genus Rana; species Rana temporaria. Next base: position 15,056,481 of record NC_053490.1, read on the forward strand.
CGACGAGTATGCAACGCGAATTCGTTTCGGGAATCGGCGTATCAGGCTCATTTGCATAGTCAAATGAGACCTGAACGTAAACGCCACCTAGCGGCCGGCGGCGAATTACATTTAAGATCCGACAGTGTAAGTGACTTACACCTGTCGGATCTTGGCCGTATCTATGCGAAAATGATTCTAGGAATCACTCGCATAGATACCCGGGCTCAGAAACAGAGATACAACGGTGTTTCCTGAGATACACCGTCGTAACTCTTCTGAGAATATGGCCCCTTGTCTCTAAATACCAACTGGTATGAAAGGTTCAGCTTTAAAAAAATAAAAATAAACATGTTATACTTACCTGCTCTGTACAGTGTTTGAAGATCGGTATCCTGTGAAAGACAATCCCGTTTGCATCAATTGCGCATGCGCCATTTTGAGGCAAGAAACAAGCAGAGCGCAGAGCCGCTGCGGTCCAAAAAGTGGTATTGTACTTATGAGTGGGAGTTTAAGCACAGTCAGACCTCGTACACACGACCCAGGAACTCGTCGTAAATGAAACATCGTTTTCCTCGACGAGTTCCTTGTCAGACTTGTGGAGAAACTTGACGAGCTTGCTTTGCGTACACACTGTCAAGACCAAATCTCGTCGTTCTCAAACGCGGTGACGTACAACACGTACGACCGCAGGGGACGTTCGATTCCACTGGCACAAACCTTGGGGCTGCTTTTGCTAATCTCATGTTACTACGTGTTAAGTAAAAGTTTGGTAAGAGACGATTTGCACTTTTCAGACTGTTAGGCCTCGTACACACCACCCAACATGTCCGCTGGGATCATTTGGTCTGATGTGTGTACACACCGTCTGACCAAATTCCCCGCGGACAGAATACGCGGTGACGTGGCGGCGACGATGACGCCGCGACGTGCGCGCACCAGGAAGTTCAATGCTTCCACGCATGCGTCGAATCACTTCGACGCATGCGTGGGATTTCGGGCCAGCGGACATGTCCGATGAGTCGTACTGACCATCGGACATGTCCGACGGACAGGCTTCCAGCGGACAAGTTTCTTAGCATGCTAAGAAACTTTTGTCCGCTGGAAACCTGTCCGCTAGGCCGGGAAACTGTCCGGTCGGCCCTACACACGACTGAACATGTCCGCGGAAACTGGTCCGACGGACCAGTTTCAGCGGACATGTTCGGTCGTGTGTACAAGGCCTTACAGCGTGACAAATGTGTTATCTCCATTACAAACGCTACTTTTACCGAAGGTGTGCTCCCGTCTCATACTTTATTCTGAGCATGCGCGGGTTTCTTAGCATACACACGAACGTGATTCTCGTTGAAAACCAGCCCGATGAGAAACACGACGAGGAAATTTCTCTTGTTCTCTTTTTTTCTCGTCAAGTTCCTCGACAGTTTTCTCGATGAAAAACATACTGTAAGAGAACTGTTACCTTCCGTCCAAGGCGCTCTCTGGCGCATGCGTGCGCACACGGGCGCCCTGAGATGCTTAGGCACACCAATGCGCATGTGGGAGGGCACACGGGCTCTCTGAGATACTTTGGTGCGCCAATGCGCACGCACGCGCGCAACGGACGCCGTGCACGCTCAGGTGCGAGCCCCTAGCGCCAATTGGCGCCAGACTGCCTATTTAAGGAGGTGCCCTGACCCCAGACCCTGGCTGACTGGTCTGCAACTATTACCTGATACTTGAACCCTGTTGTAATCCTGCTTGTTTTCTGTTGCTGAACCTGGCTTGCCCTGACCCTGTTCCTGAACTCTGCCTAAACTCTGAGGCCCCATACACACGACCGAGTTTCTCGGCAGAATTCAGCCAGAAACTCGATCGGAGCTGGATTCTGTCATGAAACCTGGTCGTGTGTACACTTTCGGCCGAGGAAACCGACGAGGATCTCGTCGGGCCAAATAGAGAACATGTTCTCTATTTCCTCGTTAGTCAATGGGGAAACTTGGCTCGCCGAGATCCTCGGCGGCTTCACAAGGAACTCGACGAGCAAAACGATGTGTTTTGCTCATCGAGTTTCTCGGCCGTGTGTACGGGGCCTCACTCCCGGTTTTCCGATCCTGGCTACCCATCTGACGCTGCTTCCGCCTGCTGCTTGGTACCTCGCTGCCCGCCTACCACTTGACCCGGCTATCCGTCTGACCCTGCATCTGCTTCCTGTGTTGTGCCTTGGCAACCTCCGAGTGTCTGCGACTTGGGTCCTGCGACTCTCTGCGACTTCCTGCTGCAAGTCTTCCAGGAACTACACTTCATCTGACGTCCAGTGTACTGCTATCCTCCGTGGTCTGATGCTCCTCCTACTCATCCCGGCTCGCTTCTCCCGCTACTGCTGTCTGGGTCTACATCTGCAGGCACTCGTGTTCCTCCTGTCCCTTAATGTCCTCTGTTTCACCTCCAGCGGTACCAGGGCCGGAGATACAAGAGAGGCCGACCTCGTCACATCAGTCTCCCATCAGGTACGTGACACATACACACGACCGTTTTCCTCGGCAAAAAAAGCTCTGCCACCAAGTTTCCTGATGGATTCTGTCAAGGAAAACGGTCGTGTGTACGAGGCTTGAACCTGAAAACTGGATGTCTTTGATTAGATTCCTGTTTGGTGAAAAGGGATAGAGGCAAGTTTTCCCATCAGTGTTACCATGGCGTGCCGCCATCCACCTGGTGCTTGATGCTGGTGCTGCAGTGGCGTTGCTATGGGGGTGCGGGGGGGTGCGGCCCACACCCTGGTGACACCCGCCAGAGGGTGACACCCGGCTCAGACTGGCGCCGCATTGAGAGGGGTGCCGCGGCTCCCTCCTTCTCTTCCGGGATCTCCTCTGCTCCTTGCAATGTGCGGAGAGAGTGGGGGAGGAGGGAGTGAGGCAGAGACCGACTGGGTGCCTGGGGTCCGACCGTCCCCACACACACGGCGACACAGCGCGGCCACAACTCTGTTCTTCTTACTGCAGCTTTCTCCTCAGCTCGGAAGTTTACACAGGCACCATGTGACACCATCCACGCTACAGTCAGCACCTTCTCTGAGGTATGCTACAGGAGTACTGTATTGCAGAGGAGGGGGACATAGTGGTTGGGGGGGGGGGGGCATTTGCAGGTAACAATTATGCTGCCAGGAGTTATTTTAGGGGGGGTTAGAGAATAGGTGCTAGGGGGTGCAGATATGACGTTTGACCCCTCCCCTAGTGCAATTCCTCTCCCCTCCCAAAGCACCCCCCTAACACATATCCTTTAACCCCCCCAAATCAAAGGTCCCATCCCGGCTTCATCCACCCCCCAATCCCATCCAGCTCCACCCATCCCCCCCGATCACATCCACACTCCATCTATCCCCCTGATCCTATCCTCGCTCCATACAACCCCCTGATTCCATCCCGGCTCTATCCATTCGCCCCGATCCCATCCTGCCTCAATCCATTCCCCCGATCCCTTCCCAGCTCCACCCAGCCCCCGATCCCATACCCACTCCAGCTATCCCTCTAATCCCATCCCGGCACTATCCATCCCCCCAATCCCATCCCGACTCCATTCATCCCCCTGATCCCATACCCGCTCCATCCATCCCCCTGATCCTATCCCTGCTCCATCCATCCTCCCTGATCCTGTCCCTGTGCCATCCATCCCTCCTGATCCTATCCCTGCTCCATACATTCCCCCTGATCTTATCTCTGCTCCATCTATTCCCCCTGATCCTATCTCTGCTCCATCCATCCCCCCTGATCCTGTCCCTGAGCCATCCATCCCTCCTGATCCTATCCCTGCTCCATCCATTCCCCCTGATCTTATCTCTGCTCCATCCATTCCCCCTGATCCTATCCCTGCTCCATCCATCCCCCCTGATCCTATCCCCGCTCCATCCATTCCCCCTGATCCTATCCCCGCTCCATCCATCCCCCCTGATCCTATCCCCGCTCCATCCATCCCCCCTGATCCTATCCCCGCTCCATCCACCCCCCCTGATCCTATCCCCACTCCATCCATCCCCCCTGATCCTATCCCCACTCCATCCATCGCCCCTGATCCTATCCCCGCTCCATCCACCCCCCCTGATCCTATCCCTGCTCCATCCATCCCCCCTGATCCTATCCCTGCTCCATCCATCCCCCCTGATCTTATCCCTGCCCCATCTATCCCCCCTGATCCTATCCCTGCTCCATCCATTCCCCCTGATCCTATTCCTGCTTCATCTATCCCCCCTGATCTTATCCCTGCTCCATCCATCCCCCCTGATCCTATCTCTGCTCCATTTATCCCCCCTGATCCTATCTCTGCTACACCCATCCCCCCTGATCCTATCCCTGCTCCATCCATTCCCCCTGATCCTATTCCTGCTTCATCTATCCCCCCTGATCTTATCCCTGCTCCATCCATCCCCCCTGATCCTATCCCTGCTCCATTTATCCCCCCTGATCCTATCCCCGCTCCATCCATTCCCCCTGATCCTATCCCTGCTCCATCCATCCCCCCTGATCCTATCCCCGCTCCATCCATCCCCCCTGATCCTATCCCCGCTCCATCCATCCCCCTGATCCTATCCCCACTCCATCCATCCCCCCTGATCCTATCCCTGCTCCATCCATCCCCCCTGATCCTATCCCCGCTCTATCCATCCCAGCTGATCCTATCTCTGCTCCATCCATCCCCCCTGATCGTATCCCCGCTCCATCCATCCCCCCTGATCCTATCCCTGCACCATCCACCCCCCCTGATCCTATCCCCGCTCCATCCATCCCAGCTGATCCTATCCCCGCTCCATCCACCCCCCGATCCCATCCCCGCTCCATCCATCCCCCGATCCCATCCCTACTCCATCCATTCCCCTGATCTGATGGAGTACTCTGTTGTATTATATTGCTATTGATAGCTAATAAGCTTGCTGTACATGGGCGGACAGTCAGGTAAGTCGTTTTAATGCAGAAAAGACAAAGCATGTCTCTTCTGCATTAAAAATCCTGCCTGTCTGCCCATTTTTACCGTGTTTCCCCAAAAATAAGCCCGGGTCTTATATTTTTGGCAACAAAAGACACAGTAGGGCTTATTTTCGTGGTAGGGCTTACCACGTAATGTGCTGTCTTCTCTCCCCCTCTCCCTCACTGCCTGTCAGAAATCCCCAGAGTTAAAATGCTTGTAAAATCCTATAAACCTCTCTGTTACAGTATTATATAATGTACAATGTGTGCGTTTCTGTAATATAATTGTGCTAAATACATTTGTTATAGTGGCGCTCTGCGCTTCTGTGACCCGCCGGAGCTCTCTTCCCCGCAATTATATTACAGAAACATACACATTGTACATTATATATTACTGTAATAGAGTGGATTATAGGATTTTACAAACATTTTTAACTAGGGCTTATTTTCGGGGGTATGTCTTATATTGAAGCCCTCCTGTAAAATAACGCTAGGTCTTATTTTCAGGGTAGGCCTTATTTTTGGGGAAACAGGGTACTTTGTTTCTATAGTTAGTGGAAAAATCTATAAAGTTAGAAACTTCTTGCATTGTAATACTAAACACCTGATATAGCTGATCTAGGAAAAAGAAAAACTGCGCCAACTCTATAAGCCAGCTATGAAACTGGAAAAAATGTTCAATATAAATTAAAACATAAAATCAGATTTTGAAAAAGTGAATAATAAATGAATTAGTCCAAAATAAATGTCCTGATGAATAAAGACACTGGATATGCAGCAGGAAACTATACAGCTGGATTCTGAAGACACCACAGTGAGAGGTATTACAAATCAGTGAAGCCACCACCACATACCGTGTTTCCCCGAAAATAAGCCTTGGGTCTTATATTAATTATGCCAACAAAAGACACAGTAGGGCTTATTTCCGGGGTAGGTCTTACTATGTAATGTGATGTCTTCTCTCCCCCCGCCTGTCAGGAATCCCCAGTGTGAACTCAGTTAAAATGCTTGTAAAATCCTATAATCCACTCTATTACAGTATTAAATAATGTACAATGTGTGTGTTTCTGTAATATAATTGTGCCAAATACCTTCGTTATAGAGCCGCTCTGCGCTTCTGTTACCCGCCGGAGCTCTCTTCCCCCACAATTATATTACAGAAACACACACATTTTACATTATATACTACTATAATAGAGTGGAGTATAGGATCTTACAAGCATTTTTAACTAGGGCTTATTTTCAGGGTAGGGCTTATATTGCAGCCCTCCTGGAAAATAACGCTAGGTCTTATTTTCAGGGTAGGTCTTATTTTTGGGGAAACAGGGTAACCAGATAGCTAAGAGGGAATAGCCTTGAGCAAGATACACCGCTCTGTGTTGATAACCAATCCGGAGGAATCCTGAACACAATCATCCAAGGGAAAAATCTCCAGGGGAGAAGAGCCAGCTATCCAGCGAATCCAATCCTCCACACAAAGAGAGAGTGGCAGCCCTTCCACTCAGAGATCACGTAGTTCCCCAGAATAGAAACAGACTGCTGTGCGTTTCTGTCCCACTCAGATAACTCCCACAGCGTAAATGCGGCAAAGGCCAAAGTTGCACGTGTACCACTTACACCCATCCAAGTAGTACGGAGAACAGCTTTGGATCCCAGCAATGTAGCAAAGGTTCAGTCCTCCCACCAGTAGTGTATTTAGGTTTTGTGCTGCCCTATGCCTGATATAGCTGATCACCTGTAAAATCTGTTGAATACAATATGTGGGAAGGACAACTAGAAGGCCACGGGATAGTCTCCATGACATCAGCTATTGCTATAAGTGAATAAGAACTCTTCTTACCTGAACATTGCAATAAGTAGATTGAGCAGAAGGATGTTAGCCAGGAGGAGATATAGGCACATAAGAATTATGGTCAACCACTCCGGGAACAGAGCGTTGGTTCCATCATTGACGACACATTTTGGCAAGCCCGGGTCAGTGCCATTTTGTGTACATTTTGTCGTGTCAAAATTTAAACCTGAAAAACACAAAGGTTATGTACAGTATACCCCATTATAATGACCTTCATCCATCCTACCATCAACTAACCACAAGAAGCACCAGCCAACCTACTATCTATTTCTGATGGGATTTGACCAAAGAGGGTGAGGTAGGGTCCATAGATCACGTTGCGGAAAATCCACCCCAACCTTTCTTCGTTGGTGGTTAGAATCGCCTGCTTCGCCACTCCGTACGACACAATCCACACAGCCAGGAGGAAGAGGAAGAAGAAGATGTCTTTGACCTGGATGAAACCAAAGATTAAAGATCTTAACCACTTAAGGACCGGACCAATATGCTGCTAAATGACCCAAGGGTTTTTTACAATTCGGCACTGCGTCGCTTTAACAGACAATTGCGCGGTCGTGCGACGTGGCTCCTAAACAAAATTGGTGTCCTTTTTTCCCCACAAATAGAGCTTTCTTTTGGTGGTATTTGATCACCTCTGCGGTTTTTATTTTTTGCGCTATAAACAAAAATAGAGCGACAATTTTGAAAAAAATGCAATATTTTTTACTTTTTGCTATAATAAATATCCCCCAAAAATATATATAACATTTTTTTTTTCCTCAGTTTAGGCCGATACGTATTCTTCTACCTATTTTTGGTAAAAAAAATCGCAATAAGCGTTTATCGATTGGTTTGCGCAAAATTTATAGCGTTTACAAAATAGGGGATAGTTTTTATTTTTTTATTTTTTTTTTACTACTAATGGTGGCGATCAGCGATTTTTTTTGTGACTGCGACATTATGGCGGACACTTCGGACAATTTTGACACATTTTTGGGACCATTGTCATTTTCACAGCAAAAAATGCATTTAAATTGCATTGTTTATTGTGAAAATGACAGTTTCAGTTTGGGAGTTAACCACAGGGGGTGCTGAAGGAGTTAGGGTTCACCTAGTGTGTGTTTACACCTGTAGGGGGGTGTGGCTGTAGGTCTGACGTCATCGATCGAGTCTCCCTTATATAAGGGATCACTTGATCGATACGCCGCCACAGTGAAGCACGGGGAAGCCGTGTTTACATAAGGCTCTCCCCGTTCTTCAGCTCCGGGGAGCGATCGCGACGGAGCGGCTATAAACAAATAGCCGCGCCGTCGTCCCGGATCGCTCCCCGAGGGAACCCGACCGCCGCATGTAGCAGGGGGGGGGGGTCCCGATCGGACCCCCGACCCACGGAAAGGCAAGGACGTACATGTACGCCCATTTGCCTGTACGTGCCATTCTGTGGACGTACATATACATGCGGCGGTCGGGAAATGGTTAACATGCTTGTACTGTATATAAGAAAACTAAGATACCATTAAAAGAGTTCATACATTTTGAAACCAGTAACAGAGCTCTGTCTCGTTATTTCTGGGGAAATGGGATGGATCGTGTCTGCTAGATTGTGGAGTGTCAGATAAGCTGTCAAGGGGCGATGGAATGGGAATATCGTAAACGGTGGTGACCGTTACTGTATTTTTAATGTTGTGACAACAGTTTGGAGAAGTCCCCTTTCTGCTCCAACATGACTGATTGTGGTGTGGGGCAACTGGAGTGGCCTGCCTCAACCCTTTCTGAACACCTTTGGGATAAACTAGAACACCGATTGTAAGCCAGGTCTTCTAACTCAACCAACATCCATTCCCACAAACACACTTCAAAATCTTTTGGAAATCTTTCCCAGAATAGTGGAGGCTATTATAATTGCAAAAGAGGAATGGGGGGTAACATAATTTGATGCTCATGATTTTGGAAAGAGGATGTCCAACAAGCTCAAGGTGTGATGGTCAGGTAAAGAGACCGGACAGCCCATTTTTTTTTTCAAAGCTTTTTTTGTTTTGTTTTTCCTCTAGATTTTTTTAAAAAAAAAGTATGGAATATGCTATTTTACAATGATAAATATGGTGCCTTAAAAAAAGTTTTCCTACCCCTTGAAATTCTCCATATTTTTTCATCTCACAAATAAAAATGTAAATGTATTTTATTGGGATTTTATGTGATAGACCAACACGAAGTGTCACATAATTGTGAAGTAGGGATGGGCGAACGGTTCGGCCCGAGCATAATTGGGGATGAGGCCCTTGTCCCCATCAACATGGGGACATCCTCCCCATGTTGAGGGCATGTGGCTTGGTATGGTTCAGGAGGGGGGGGGGGGGCGCCTGCCAGGTTTGCGTGCTCGGATAAGCTTATGGATTTTGAGGGGGCCCCTACGCCATTATTTTTTTGAAATTTGGCGCAGGGTTCCCCTTAATATCCATACCAGACCTGAAGGGCCTGATATGGAATTTGGGGGGGACCCCCATGCAATTTTTTTTAATTTTGGTTTGGGGTTCCCCTTAATATTCATACCAGACCCAAAGGGCCTGGTAATGGACTGTGGGGGGGAATCCATGTTGTTTTTTTTCCAATTACTTTTATCTGTATTGTCGGGACCCAACAATTCATTATAGCCGCGAGTAGACTTTTTTTCCTTTAGAAATGTCATTTTGTGCAGGGACAGTTCTAAACATGGGAAACATGCGCCATTTTACAGGCATACTATAGACACCCCCCAGGTTTGAATTTTAAAGGATTATTTCACTTTAAGCATTATTAAAATCACTGCTCCCGAAAAATGGCAGTTTTTAAAACTTTTCTTGCATTGATAGGGATGGGGGAACGGTTCGGCCCGAGCATAAGTGGGGATGAGACCCTTGTCCCCATCAACATGGGGACATCCTCCCCATGTTGAGGGCATGTGGCTTGGTATGGTTCAGGAGGGGGCGCCTGCCAGGTTGCGTGCTCGGATAAGGGTATGGATTTTGAGGGGGGCCCCTACGCCATTATTTTGTTTTATTTGGCGCAGGGTTCCCCTTAATATCCATACCAGACCTGGAGGGCCTGATATGGAATTTGGGGGCGACCCCCATGCAATTTTTTTTAATTTTGGTTTGGGATTTCCCTTAATATTCATACCAGACCAAAAGGGCCTGGTAATGGACTGTGGAGGGGGGGGGGGAACCCATGTTGTTTTTTTCAATTACTTTTATCTGTATTGCCGGGACCCAACAATTCATTATAGCCGCGAGTAGTTTATAATGACTTTTTGTCCTTTAGAAATGTCATTTTGTGCAGGGACAGTTCTAAACATGGGAAACATGCGCCATTTTACAGGCATAGTATAGACACCCCCCCAGGTACGAATTTTAAAGGATTATTTCACTTTTATTGTTTCACTTTAAGCATTATTAAAATCTCTGGGCCAGATTCACAGAAGAGATACGACGGCGTATCTCCTGATACGCCGTCGTATCTCTGTGATCCGCCCGTCCTAACTATGCGACTGATTCAAAGAATCAGTTACGCATAGATAGCCATAAGATCCGACAGGTGTAATTGACTTACACTGTCGGATCTTAGAAATGCAATTCTATGCCGGCCGCTAGGTGGCGAGGCCATTGCGGTCGGCATAGAATATGCAAATGACTAGTTACGGCGATCCACGAAGATCCGCGCGTTCGTCGCAATCCCGTACGTCGTCGCTAGTCGTTTTTACCCGTCGCAAAGTTACACCTGCTTTAACGTGGCTTATCTTTAGATCAGCCATGTTAAAGTATGGCCGTCATTCCCGCGACAAATTTCGAATTTTTTTTTTTTGCGTCAGACGTCCGGGTATACGAAACGCCGTAACGCACGTCGCATTTGAAAAAAAACGTCGGGGCGCCGTAATTTCGCGCAATGCACGCCGGGAAATTTGAACACGGAGCATGCGCAGAACGTTCGGCGCGGGAACGCGCATAATTTAAATGGTGCCCGCCCCATTTGAATAAGGCGGGTTTGCGCCGAGCGCATTTACGTTACACCGCCACAAGTTTACAGGTAAGAGCTTTGTGAATCAGGCACTTACGCTGTAAACCTGCAGCGGTGTAACGTAAATGGGATACGTTACGCCACCGTGGAGCAACGTAATTCTTTCTGAATCTGGCCCACTGCTCCCAAAAAATGGCCGTTTTTAAAACTTTTTTTTGCATTGATACATGTCCCCTGGGACAGGACCCAGGTCCCCAAACACTTTTCATGACAATAACTTGCATATTAGCCTTTAAAATTAGCAATTTTGTCAGGACCCAACAATTCATTACAGCCGCAATCAGTTTTAAATGACTTTTTCCCTTTAGAAATGTAATTTTATTGCAGGGACTTTTCTAAACACTGGAAAAATGCACCATTTTACAGGCATACTATAGACACCCCCCAGGTACAAAATTTAAAGGAATATTTCCCTTTATTGTTTCACTTTAAGCATTATTAAAAACACTGCTCCCGAAAAAACTGCAGTTTTTAAAACTTTTTTTGCATTGATACATGTCCCCTGGGACAGGACCCAGGTCCCCAAACACTTTTTATGACTATAATTTGCATATTAGCCTTTAAAATGAGCACTTTTGATTTTTCATGTTCGTATCCCATAGACTTTAACGGTATTCGCGTGTTTGAATGAATTGTTTGCCTGTTTGGCAAGTTCTGGTGCGAACTGAACTGGGGGGTGTTCGGCCCATCCTTATTGTGAAGTGATAGGAAAATGATAAATGTTTTTCAAAATTTCCTACAAATAAATATCTGAAAAGTGTAGTGTACATTTGTATTCAGCCCCCCTTTTCTCTGATACACCTAACTAAAATCTAGTGGAATCAATTGCCTTCAGAAGTTAATTAGTAAATAGAGTCCACCTGTGTGTAGTTTAATCTCAGTATTATTACAGCTGTTCTGTGAAGCCCTCAATGGTTTGTTAGAGAACCTTATGTCTTTTTTTTTTTAAATATATTCTTTATTGTTTTCACCAATACAAAATATCTGCTTAAAATGTAACAATATATATGCATTGAATCACTTTAAGATGCCCTCTTTACCCCTTGCCCTCCCCTCCCTCCCCTTCCCCCCACCCTCTTATTATTATTCACAAGCTTACTGCATCCACTACTCCAGTTTTATGCACACTGGGGGTATTACTCTTCTTTTCTGTTTGGTACCGCTCTCGCTCTCTTTTTCTCACTACAATTCATAAGGCTAACTACCAGTTGTTAAAGTGGATGTAAACCCTCTCTCATCCTTTCTAAACTACTGCCATAGTGCTGATCTATAATGATATAGATGCCCCCTGCATTTATCCTTGCCTGTCAAATGTCTTCCCTCTGTCTGTTATGAGACCCGAAAAACTGCAGATTCTGTGGGTGAGTCTGTTGCTTGGAGCTCTGTGGGTGGAGTCGTGATGTCAGTAGACTCCCCGCCCACCTCTACACTCCCCTTGTCAACATGCATTTTCTCCTGTGTATTCCTTACACTAAATTCTGCTATGATCACTGACATCCAGTCAAAATCCAGAAAAGTAACCACATGACTTCAGAAAAGGAGTGGGGGGTGGGAATTTAAAAATAATGCCTGTCTCCAGGCTAGTGCATGAGATATGTAAATAACCTGATGTTGCAACTGTTATCAGGTGACCTCAGACACACACACTGCAATATAACAATCAGATCACTCGAGCTTCTCCTCTGCCCAGCTCTCATTAGATACATCTAACCTAAATCAGATCACTTGTCTGTGTATATTCTGCTTTCTGTTCTGTGTTTTCACTGCAATATACATGCATTTCCTTGTCACACTGAACTGTGGATCACACCCCATGATGAGAAACATCCAGTCAAAATACAGTAAATGCAGCCAATCCTGGGAGAGCTGGAAGGGAGAGGAGGAGAGAGGATAGGGATGTGAATTGTGAACTTTTTACACAGGATGTGCCTCTGTCTCAGGCTAGTGCATGAGATATGTAAATAACCTGTCACTCACAGCAAGGGGGCGGAACGGACTAAGGTTTTTCTCTGTAAGTCCGTTTTATTTCACTGAACAATAAAAGAGGATTGCTCAGAGCTGGATTAACTTTGTGTGGCAAGACTGGCACAGATGATAGGAAATCTTATACCCTACATTGTGACATCAAAAAATAAATAATAAAAATTCGGGTTTACATCCACTTTAAGTTAGAGAACCTTAGTGAACAAACAGCATCATGAATGTTATAAAAAGATATCCCAAGCTTTAAACATGTCACGGAGCTCTGTTCAATCCATCATCTAAATATGTAAAGAGTATGGTACAACTGCAAACCTACCAAGACATGGCCGTCCACCTAAACTGACCGGGCCGGGCAAGGAGAGCATTAATCAGAGAAGCAGCCAAGAGGCCCATGGTAACTCTGGAGGAGCTGCAGAGATCCACAGCTCAGGTAGGAGAATCTGTCCACAGGACAACTATTAGGACAAATCTGCACTTTATGGAAGAGTGGCAAGAAGAAAGCCATTGGTGAAAGAAAGCCATAAGAAGTCCCATTTGCAGTTTGTGAGAAGCCATGTGGGGGAGGGGACACAGCAAACATGTGGAAGAAGGTGCTCTGGTCAGGTGAGACCAGCATTTACCTTTTTGGCCTAAAAGCAAAATGCTATATGTGGTGGAAAACTAACACTGCACATCACCCTGAACACACCATCCACACCGTGAAACATGGTGGTGGCAGCATCATGTTGTGGGGATGGTTTTCTTCAGCAGGGACAAGGAAGCTGGTCAGAGTTGATGGGAAGATGGATGGAGCCAAATACAGGGCAATCTTAGAAGAAAACCAGTTATGTCTCGTACACACGATCGGTTTTCCCGTCGGGAAAACTGCCATGTTTGCTTTTTGTCTGGAAAACCAGCCCTGTGTATGCTCCATAGCAGTTTTCCAGACGAGAAAACTGCCCGCAAAAAAAATTAGGACCAGCTCTCCTTTTTCCCGTCGTGATTCCCAGCGGTCTTTTTCCCGACGCGAAAACCGCTAGTGAGTATGCTTTTCCGAGGGGAAAAAAATGCGCATGCTCAGAATCAAGTATGAAACGGGAGTGCTCATTCTGGTAAAACTTGCGCTCGTAATGGAGATAGCACATTCGTCACGCTGTAACGGACTGAAAAGCACGAAGACTGAAAAGCGCAAATCGTCTCTCACCAAACTTTTACTAACACGAGGATCAGCAAAAGCCGCCCAAAGGGTGGCGCCACTTAAATGGAACTTCCCCTTTATAGTCCCGTCGTACGTGTTGTACGTCACCGCGCTTTGGTCGGGTGGGATTTGGCATGAACGTCTGTATGCAAGGGAGGCTGGAGAGGAATCACGTCGGGAAAAACAACGTTTTTTTTCCTGACAGGAAAACCGATCGTGTGTACGAGGCATTAGAGTCTGTAAAAAACTTGAGACTGGGGGGGAGGTTCACCATCTTGCAGGACAACAACCCTAAACATACAGCCAGAGCTACAATTGAATGGTTTAGATCAAAGCGTATTCAGGTGTTAGAATCACCCAGTAAAAGTCCAGACCTAAATCCAATTGAGAATCTGTGGCAAGACTGCAAAGCTTATAGAGACATCCCCAAAAGGACTTGCAGTTGTAATTGCAGCTAAAGGTGTTCCTACAAAGTACCGACTTCCTACAAATGCACGCCACACTTTTCAGATATTTATTTGTAAAACAATTTGAAAACCATTTATCATTTTATTTCCATTTATAATTTTCTTTCCACTTATGTGCCACTTTGTGTTGGTCTATCACATAAAATCCCAATAAAATAAATGTATGTTTTTGGTTGTAACATGACAAAATTTCAAGGGGTATATATACATTTTCATGGCACTGTAATATATCTAAGACATAGTATTCAAACTATATAACATGAAGACCTCATGAAAGATTTCTGAGACTTTATGCAAAGTCTTAAACTTTTGCAAGTTCTCTTAGCTGAAGACAAGCAAATCCTGGAATACAGTTCAAGTAACACTGTGCTTTTCAAAGCAGTTATCAAACAAGAGAAATTTGCATTTCTGCCACTAAGGTTAGTTTGATTGGGGACTCCATCTTGCACCTCCTACAGCTGGGTGATTGTTGGGATACAGTAGATGATAGTTTCTGTCCTTACAGGCCTTAATTGTCAGGTAATAGGGTAAATGTATCTGACAAATTAGTTTAAAACATTTAAATGATTCCTAGTAATTTTATCTACCATCACAGCATAATGTCACCCTATAATCTGCTGAGAGCAAAGCTGCAGTCTTCAAATATTGTCAGAAGAAATATTATTTTCCAAATGCTACAAGGATGACAAAACACATCCCAGCATGCCAGAGGTACCCTAAAGACATTAAAAATACTTTATGGAATTAAATATGGGGACCAGAATGAAAGCAGGAGGATATTTTCCCTCCATAGTTCTCATTCCAGAAACACTCTTTCTGCTGCTTCTGGATCATCACAAAGTGTTTCTTCACCAGCAGCATCTTCAAGTAAGGAAATGTTACAAACCACAGCCTTCCAAAAATCCACAATCCCTTCATTTATAGATAAAATTACACCTGAAAAGCAGGAGAACATTCATCAAGCTCTTTATAGGGCAATATATGCTTCTGGATCAGCATTGTCAGGACCTGAAAATGCATACTGGCAGGAAGCCTATACATTATTGTAGCGCCTGGTTACTTCTAAGTACCGGTGCTGACAAAATTTTGAGGGTAATCAGAGTGTACAGACTCTGATTCTGATTTCAATTCCGAAAAGGAGTCTCTGTTTCGGCTGGGCTGTGCTGTGGGCTCAATCTGGTGTTTCCGGGGTGTTGTACCACCCCGGGGCGACAGGTGGCACCAGTGGAGTACAGGCTGGGGTGCCTCTTGCCAGCAGCCAATCGGGAGGGTTTTTCTCTCGCGGGGCATGCTGGGGGAGGGTACTTCTGGAACAGACGCCATGAGGGCGGGGTTCTTTTCCTGAGGTGGCACCCACCTTTAGGGTGACCACAGGCGAGATGGCCTACCAGTTCGGGGTGCGTGAGCCATGCAGTGTTCCTGGTTCCGGGACCACATTGGTCTGGAACATTTAAAACTGTGGCGGGGCTCCAGTGCGTCTACTGGGGCCCTAATTCTAAGAAGATCCCAAGCGAGATAGCTGTTCGGTGGGGAGTCCGCCTCATTAGAGCCAAGAGAGGCTGGCGATCCAACAGGGCCTCGACAGTCCATCGGGGATTAAGGTAAGCGGACACTGAAAGGTTGGATGTCGGCAACCTGTCGGTCGGTAACCTAATAGAAAATAACTACCTGAAGGAGATTTAGGCCTAAAGTCTACTGAGGAGAATTTCCTACATGAGCTAAGAAAAAGGGAGGGTCTGTGGCAGAGACTTGTTTCCCTCAGAGTTCCAAGTGCTACCCTGGCTGCCAGGTCGGTGTGAGAGGCCTGTCCAGGTACACTATACCCACTCCGGCTGGAGTGGTGACGAAAGCAAAGTGTTGTTGGAAGCAGGACTGTTTCCGTACTGTTACGCCTGAATCTGCTATTTCTTCTCCTCATACATCTTTACTCTCTACCAAGTTTACTGTTTTACCTTGTTGGGTAAATAAAGCACAAGAAGGGACACCTGCTGTGTGGACATTCCATTGCTTGACTCTCATCAACTACCCTAGACGGCGGAGTCACCGAGGTAACATGCCACCCAATCTATACCAGCGGCTCCTTCGGGGGTAAGCGCTACACGATTATGAGGGAAAGGGGTGGTTACCTGTTCTCATGTATAGTTGAAATGTTCTTAACATATTCAGTCCTTGTTACTCCATTTATAATAAACAATACAATTTTAAAAATCAAGTTTATTTACTGAATAAGCTGTACTTTTCAAGCATAATACTTTTATACACAGTGGGGG
This sequence comes from Rana temporaria, assembly GCF_905171775.1. Taxonomy (NCBI): domain Eukaryota; kingdom Metazoa; phylum Chordata; class Amphibia; order Anura; family Ranidae; genus Rana; species Rana temporaria. The sequence continues at coordinate 15,073,175 of NC_053490.1, forward strand.
TTATTTACGAAAGGCAAATCCACTACAAGTGCAAAGTGCACTTGAAATTGCTCTGAAAGTGCAATTGGAAGTGCAGTCGCTGTAAGGCCCCATACACACGATAGAATTTATCCGCAGATACGGTTCAGCGGACCGTATCCGCGGATAAATCCTCTCTAAGATTTCAGAGGATTTCAATGCGATGGCGTGTACACACCATCGCATTGAAATCCGCGCTGAAATCCTCTGCCGATGACGTGTCGCGCCGTCGCCGCTATTATGACGCGGCGACGGGCGCGACACTGTCATATAAGGAATTCCACGCATGCGTCTATTCATTACGGCGCGTGCGGGGAATCCCTTTGGACGGATGGATCCGGTAAGTCTGTACAGACGAGCGGATCCATCCGTTGGAATGGATTCCAGCAGATAGATATTCTGTGCATGTCGACAAATATTTATCTGCTGGAAATCCATTCCAGGGGAGATTTATCTGCGGATAGATATCCGACGGAGTGTACACACCATAGGATCTATCCGCAGAAACCCATTTGATGGGATTTATCTGCGGATAGATTCTATGGTGTGTATGGGGCCTTAATCTGAGGGGTAGATCTGAAATGAGGGGAAGCTCTGCTGATTTTATTATCCAATCATGTGCAAGCTAAAATGCTGTTTTTTATCTTCCTTGCATGTCCCCCTCGGATCTACAGTGACTGCACTTCCAAGTGCACTTTCAAGCCTCAGGCCTCGTACACACGACCGGTTTCCTCGGCAGAATCCATCAAGAAACTTGGTGGGAGAGATTTTTTGCCGAGGAAACCGGTTGTGTGTACATTTTTCATCGAGGAAATTGTCGAGCCAAAAAGAGAGCACGTTCTCTATTTCCTTGACGGGAATGGAGAAAATTGGCTCGTCGAGTTCCTCGACAAGCCTAACAAGAACTCGACGAGGAAAACGATGTGTTTCGCCCGCCGAGTTCCTCGGTCGTGTGTACGAGGCCTCTTACACACGACCGGTTTTCCCGGCAGGAAAACAGCCAGGAGAGCTTTTGGCCATGAAAACCCGGACGTGTGTATGCTTCCTCGCAGTTTTCCCGTCAGGAAAACAGCCGGGAATCCTGGCGGGAAAATAGAGAACCTGTTTTTTCTCCAGATCTACTACTGGAAAAAAACATTGCGAGGCAGTGCCGATGGAGCATACACACGTTTGGGATTCCTGCCGGGTTCCTTGCTTTCCCCTCGGTTTTCTTGGCAGACTTTTTACCGCCGAGTAAACCGAGCGTGTGTACAGGGCTTCAGTGCAATTTCAAGTGCACTTTGCACTTGTAGTTTGCACATGTAGTGCAAAGTGGATTTGCCTTTAGTAAATAACCCCCAGTATATTTCACCTTCCCAGTGTTACGGAATGACTTTCAATTTGTAGAACTACTCCACACTGAATTTTCTTAACATTTTTCCAAAAAAACACAGGGGCCCAGATTCTCAAAGGAGATTTGACGACGTATCTCCAGATACGCCGTCGTATCTCTGAGTCTGAGCGGTCGTATCTATGCGCCTGATTCTTAGAATCAGTTACACATAGATTTCTATTAGATCCAACCAACGTAAGTCTCTTACGCCGTCGGATCTTAACTGCATATTTACGCTGGCCGCTAGGGGCGTGGACGCTGATTTACGCCTAGAAATATGTAAATCAGCTAGATATGCGAATTCACGAACGTCTGCCGGCCGACGCAGTACAGATACGCCATTTACGTTAGGCTTTTCCCGGCGTAAAGTTACCTCTGCTATATGGTGGCGTACATGCGGCGTACCAATGTTAAGTATGGACGTCGTTCCCGCGTCGAATTTGGAAAATTTTACGTCGTTTGCGTAAGTCGTCCGTGAATGTGGCTGGACGTCATTTACGTTCACGTCGAAAACCAATACGTCCTTGCGGCGTACTTTGGAGCAATGCACACTGGGATGTTCCACAGACGGCGCATGCGCCGTTCATGAAAAATGTCAATCACGTCGGGTCACAAGTTATTTACATAAAACACGCCCCCGTGTTCCACATTTTAATTAGGCGGGCTTACGCCGGCCTATTTACGCTACGCCGCCGCAACTTACGGAGCAAGTGCTTTGAGAATACAGCACTTGCCTGTCTAAGTTGCGGAGGCGTAACGTAAATAGGATACGTTACGCCCGCACAAAGATACGCCGATCTACGAGAATCTGGCCCAGGGAATTTTTTTTTTCCCCATGGCTTTAAAATTTGGTGAAATTTTACATCTCTAGTCAGATAACCAAAAACATTTGCCATAACTGCAGGATGATAAATTATCCTTCAAGAATTACAAGTAGATATTTCCGACCTGCTCTAGATCACGTCTTACCATTCTCTGGAGGATGATAATCTTAGGACCAAGAACTTTGCTGACCGAAAAGATGTGCATGAGGCGGATGCAGAATATCATGAAGTCTACAGACAGGAACACCCGACCCAGATAGACAGTGTCAATGTCTGTCCGAACCAATCTAGACACAGAAAGAACGCTGTTAGAAGTGTGCAATGCAATTCAAGTCTTATCTCAAATAATGTGAGACTGTGGTCCCAGGGTTTCATTTATAAGAGAGAACAAAATCAAAATGTGCCCACCTTGCCTATAGCAAGCAATTCATGTTTTAATACCGGGCATTTTCACCCCCTTCCTGCCCAGACCAATTTTTAGTTTTCAGCGCTGTCACAATTTGAATCGTGCTACACTGTACACAAATGAAATCTTGGGGCCAGATTCACGTAGATCAGCGGATCTTTAGATCCGCTCGATCTACCTGATTTAAGATCCGCTCCCGCAAGTTTGAGAGGCAAGTGGGTAATTCACAAACCACTTACCTCCAAACTTGCAGCGGCGGATCGTAAAACCCCCGGCGGAATTCAAATTCCGCGGCTAGGGGGAGTGTACTATTTAAATCAGGCGCGTTCCCACGCCGATTTAAATGAGCATGCGCCGTCCGCGAAATTTCCCGGCGTGCATTGCTCCCACTGACGTCACTAGGACGTCAGTGGTTTCTACGTGAGCGTAACTAGCGACGCACGGGTTTCTGAATCGGCGTACGCAAACGACGTAAAAAAATTCAAACTCGACGCGGGAACGACGGCTATACTTAACATTGGCTGCGCCTCATAGAAGCAGGGGTAAGTATACGCCGGGAAAACCGCTACGGAAACGTCGTAAGAACACTGCGTCGGGTCCGCGTACGTTCGTGAATTCGCGTATCTCGCTGATTTACATATTATTCAACGTAAATCAGATTCAAATAAGATCCGACAGTGTAACACAGTGTAACACTGTCGGATCTTAGCCATATCTATGCGTAACTGATTCTATGAATCAGGCGCATAGTTAGGACCAGTTTAAGTCAGAGATACGATGGTGTATCTGTAGATAATACACCGGCGTATCTCTTTGTGAATCTGGCCCATTATGTTTTTTCCCCCACAAATAGAACTTTCGTTTGGTGGTATTTGATCACCTCTGCGGTTTTTATTTTTTGTGCTATAAACAAAAGAAGAGCAACAATTTAAAAAAAAAAAACACAATATTATTTACTTTTTGATTTAATAAATATCACAATTAAAAAAAAAAAAAGATTTTAGGCCGATACGTATTCTTCTACATATTTTTGGTAAGGGGAAGGGTGTGCAGTGCCTTCAAGGGGTTGAGACCCCAGTGCCTATCCATACATTACTTGACATATCAGTTGTCTAAAACAAAAAAGGAGAGAGAAGAAAGAGGTAAAAGGCTGACAGCAGGGCCGATCCTAGGCAGGGTGCACGGGGTGCTCCGCACCCAGGCGCCGCAGAGGTGGGGGAGCGAAAGCTCCAAAGTGCTCCCCTCCCTCCTCCTTGTCTGTGTCCAGAGGCGGAGCGCATATAGCGGGTGCTGCGGTTCCCCATCCCGCTTGCTCTCTCCGCTGGCAACTGACAAGAGCACATACCTCCCGCTGTCCCCAGAATCCAGGCTGGGTACCACAGCGAAGCCTAGTACCGGAACACATTCCGGTACTAGGCTCCACTAATTAATTCTGTCCGGTGTGCATGGAGCAGTCTCCTGTCTGCCCCACCCCCTCTGCATGTGTCGGCTCTTTTCCCATAGGCGGTGTGATGAGAGGCTTCTGGGTTGGCCGGAGCTGCTGCCAATCATCCCGTGCACTCCCAGAAATGCTCTCCGAGTGCCACCCTCCAAGTAACCAAAGATGCCACGTATGCCCCGCCCCCCTATAATGTGCTTTTGCTCCCAGTGCGCCCGAGCTACATGGATCTATTGGACAAGTACTGATCTATGGGGACACCGGATGTGGGGGGGCTCTGATGAGGGACACCTGCTGTGGGGGGCTCTGATGGGGACACCTGCTGTGGGGGGCTCTGATGGGGACACCTGCTTGGGGGGGGCTCTGATGGGGGACACCTGCTGGGGGGGGGCTCTGATGAGGGACACCTGCTGGGGGGCTCTGATGGGGGACACCTGCTGGGGGGCTCTGATAGGGGACACCTGCTGGGGGGACTCTGATGGGGGGCTCTGATGGGGGACACCTGCTGGGGGGCTCTGATGGGGGACACCTGCTGGGGGGGGCTCTGATGAGGGACACCTGCTGGGGGGCTCTGATGGGTGACACCTGCTGGGGGGCTCTGATGGGGGACACCTGCTGGGGGGCTCTGATGGGGGACACCTGCTGGGGGGCTCTGATGGGGGACACCTGCTGGGGGGCTCTGATAGGGGACACCTGCTGTGGAGGGCTCTGATGAGGGAGACCTGCTGGGGGGCTCTGATGGGGGACACCTGCTGGGGGGCTCTGATGAGGGACACCTGCTGTAGGGGGGCTCTGATGAGGGACACCTGCTGTGGGGGGGCTCTGATGGGGGACACCTGCTGGGGGGCTCTGATGGGGGACACTAATGAAGAGTTCTTAGGGGAGCATCTCTGTGTTTGAGTTGTAGCCATAGAAACATTTGTAAAGGGGAGGAGTTAGTAAGATGACCACGCCCATGAGGGGGCGCCAGAAATATTTCTGCACCCAGGCGTCTGTGACCCTAGGATCGGCCCTGGCTGACAGAGAGAGGAAAGGAGAAATAGATATAATATCAGTGCGGATGTCAAACACGCAGAGAGAAATCAATCAGGGCGTCAGGGAAATCTTTGTGTAGCGGGCCCAGGGCATTGTTGGTGTTTTTTATTGCTACTGGCACTTGGCACCAGTTTTCATAAAAAAAGATTTTTGAAGAAAGATATCTGGAGTGCGTGTGACTTTTCCTGGGGATCTGTGAGGCCCCATACACACGACCGAGTTTCTCGGCAGAATTCAGCCAGAAACTCGGTCGGAGCTGGATTCTGCCGAGAAACTCGGTCGTGTGTACACTTTTCAGCGAGGAAGCCGACGAGGAACTCGTCGGGCCGAAAAGAGAACATGTTCTCTATTTCCTCGTTGTTCAATGAGGAAAGTCGGCCCGCCGAGATCTCGGCGGCTTCCACACTGAACTCGACGAGGAACTCGATGTGTTTGGCACGTCGAGTTCCTCAGACGTGTGTACGGGGCCTCATTGTCTTGGTGAATTGCATCAAGTATAATTAGACAATGCTTTACATAGAAGTTCATTTTTAAAGGACTATTGCTGGATGCCTCACCTGCATATCAGCCCAACAGCGAATAACGTCAAAGCCAGCGAATCCACCTGGTTCCAAAACTCTGAAATGTATTGGGCAGAACTCTTCAAAAAGCCACGACGCTCCGGGTCATAAAACAGCTGGAAGGCAGGGGACAGGGCAGTCAAAGAACACGTCCTAAGATCCATACAGATCAGCAGGAACATAGCACAGAGACAATTGACAAGAAGATAAAAATGCAACAAATGATGTGTAGATATACCGCGGGATTGATTTACTAAACACAAAAAAAACTGTTCACTTGGCAAGGGAATTTTTCTTTAGCTTAGTGAATGAGGTGAAGCTTTGGTAACTTCCACCATCCAATCATGTGCAAACAAATATACCGTTTTCATATTTTCCTTCCACGCAATTCCTTGCATAGTAGGAAAGAAAGGAATCCCCCAGGGTGGGGCTTTAGCGGTAACAGCTCATTAATTCAAAAAACATAAATAAATAAAAGTTTATTTATACAATAAATACAAAAATATAAATGTTAAAAAACAAAGTTCATAGGTAGGTGTCTGACTAGTCCACAGGGGTTCATTCAGGCCCTACGCGTTTCAAGACCTTGTCCCTTCATCAGGGGCCAGTGTCCATGTGGGGTCACACTGTATATGACATAAATTGACATGTTTCAAAATATTGCAAGAATTGTCTTTATACATAACAAGAAAACGTTGAAATTACATAGTACATGTATCATACCCGTCACCATATGTATGAACTCATGACAGAGCCGGCAGACGTCAATTCCTTGCATAGTGAAATTTTTACCACATTCATCAATGTAAGGGGGGCTTTTCTTTATTGTTAAATTACCACCTCCCAAGGTATGGGTTCCTTTGTAGCCTCACCCTTTTTCTATATAAGGGGAAAGCTGTTTGTGGTGCTGGTGTGTTTTTTTTTAATCCAGAGGGAATAGTTCAGAATTAGTTCATATAACAAAGGTTCAACGCTCAACCAACATTGTTACTTGGAAATTCTGAAAGACCAGAACTTTGACCTGACAAATAGATTCTCCACCACGAGAGAACGTTCCTTTTAGGCCTCGTACACACGACGGGACCTGTCCGATTAAAATGGTCCGCTGGGATCATTTGGTCTGATGGCTGTACACACCATCAGACCAAATTCCCCACGGACAGGATACGCGGTGCCGTGGTTGCGCCGTGGCCGCGACGATGACGCGGCGACGTGCGCGACCCTGGAAGGTCAATGCTTCCACGCATGGGTCGAATCACTTCGACGCATGCGAGGGCTTTCGGCCGAGCGGACATGTCCAGTGAGTCGTACAGACGACCGAACATGTCCGACGGACAGGCTTCCAGCGGACATGTTTCTTAGCATGCTAAGAAACATTTGTCCGCTGGAAACCTGTCCGCTCGGCCGGGAATCCTGTCCGGTCAGCCGTACAGACGACCGAACATGTCCGCGGAAACTGGTCCGCGGACCAGTTTCAGCAAACATGTTCGGTGGTGTGTACGAGACCACCTCAGTCCATTCCAGGAATACATTTTGTTACATATGTAGCGCCTGTGTACATTATCAGTACAGGTGCTATGTTAAATTTAGTGGGATGAGAGACTTACTTGCTCTCATCTATGTTGATTTATTTAAATTTGGCTGTCGCCAGCCCTGAACTGTCCTGTGGGTCATTCTGTGCTTCAGAGATGCCGTTTCATCTCTGGATGGCAGGTGGCGCCAGAGGGGTCCAGGGGGAGCCGCTTCTCCCCAGCAGCCAATTAGAGGAGTTTTCCCTCGCGGAGCATGCTGGGGGAGGGGTATTTCTGTGGCGGAGGCCATTGCTCAGGGTTCTTCGCGGGTTCCTGGTCCCTGGACCTTTAGGGTGTGCGCACATCACAGGCCCCCCGGCGATATGGCCTACCAGGCCAGGGCGCACGTGCTATGCGGAGTTCCTGACTCTGGGCCCTCGTGGCCCGGAGCAACTGATGCTGCAAAGGGACCCCAGTGATTGACTGGGTTCCCCATCCCTCACCAAGAAGATCCCAAGCGAGTTGTGCTGTTCGGTGGGGAGTCGGTCTGAGGTGAACCCGGAGTGCAGGTGATCCAATAGGGCTTAGACGAACCATTGGGGATCTGGGTGGCCGGACACTGACAGGTTGTATGCTGCAAACTGTCAGTCGGTGACTCAAGGACACAAGGTCTACCTAAGGGAGATTTAGGCTGATCATTGACAGGGAGGATTCGCTCTACTATTCACGCTCTTGATACACCGGGCCTGTGGCGGGGGTCCCTTACCAATCTAAAAATTCAATAGAGCCGGGTCTGTGGCAGAGACCCGTTCCTCCCCAGAAAGCTCTAAGTGACGCTCTGGCTGCCAGGCCTGTGAGAGGGGTCTGTCCAGGGGCACTTTACCCACTCCGGCTCCATTATCATTCCCCTGGACACATCACGGAGGTAACTTAAATACGCTGATCCCAAATCTAACCAGCGGCTCCTTCGGGGGTAGCGCTACACATATATATGTGTAACAGGAGGGCCTGTGGAACCCAGAATCCCTTCGAAAGCTCCCCATGCACCTCTTATGTCTAAATCACCCTATGTCTATTAGGGGCACAGGGTGAGCAAGAAAATAGTGTACATTAAGAATAAGTCTTGGATTACTTAAAATGGGACAGTAATATTTAGCGACAATATCAGAATATATGCCATATTAGAAAGAGTGACTCATTCTTAGGCCCCGTACACACGTCCGAGAAACTCGACGAGCAAAACACATCGTTTTGCTCGTCGAGTTCCTTGTGAAGCCGCCGAGGATCTCGGCGAGCCAAGTTTCCTCATTGACTAACGAGGAAATAGAGAACATGTTCTCTATTTGGCCCGACGAGTTCCTCGTCGGTTTCCTCGGCCAAAAGTGTACACACGACCGGGTTTCTCCGCAGAATACGGCTCCGATCGAGTTTCTGGCTGAATTCTGCCGAGAAACACGGTCGTGTGTACGGGGCCATACTGTTTGGACATATAGTCCATCAGTCCGAACACCTTTGAGCCTCATACACATGATCGGACTCCCATCAGACTTTTTTCTTGGATTTTTGTTCGAAGGACGTTGGTTGTGAACTTGTTCTTTTTCAGCCAACTTTCACTAAATCATGTGTTTTTTTCAGCTCTTTACCGCCACCCTTTGGGCAACTTCTGCTATTGTTGTTTGATCTTTAGCATTGTTCTAAGCATGAGTGTTTGTACTTTAGACTTTGTTCACACGATCGGATTATCCTCCGTCGGACATTTATTCCCGGAAAGTTTGTCTGTTTGCACAGCGAATATTTGTCCGATGAAAAACACAAAAAGTTTGTCTGATGGAGCGTACACCCGGTCGGATTGTCCGATCAAACAGGTCCGTCGGACATTTGTTGTGAAAAAGTACGATCGGATCGTGTGTATGAGCCTTAAAGCGGTGGTTCACCCTCCATAGCAGCTGTTTAGCATAAAATGAGGCATAGTAGTGCGAGCTACAGTATGCCTGTCTTGATTTTTTTATCCCCGTACTCACTGTGCAATCGTACATTGAAGATTCCGTCTCCCCACGGTGAATGGGCGTTCCTATCCAGACGGAAGATGATTGACGGCCGGCTCTGGCACGTCACGCTCCCCGAAGACAGCCGGAGTAGGTCTCGGCTCTTCACGGCGATATACGGCACCTGCGCACAGACTATGCGCAGGCGCCGTGAAAAGCCAAGTCCTATTTCGGCTATTTCCGGAGAAGCGTGACGTGCCAGAGCCGGCCGTAAATCATCCTCCGTCTGGATAGGAACGCCCATTCCCCGTGGGGAGACAGAATCTTCAATGTAGGATTGCACAGTGAGTACGGGGATAAAAAAATGAAGACAGGCATACTGTAGCTTGCGCTACTATGCCTCATTTTATGCTAGAAGAAATTTTTTTTTTTTTTTTTTTGTTTATAGGGTGAACCCCCGCTTTAAGTCCCATCTCTTTTCTCCAAACTTCTAGAATGCCTAGTCTGAACTGCTACCTCCCTAATAACAAGTTTCTTGACTTAATAACTGCTGCAACCAATGGCTACTACTTAAGCCTCGTACACACGGGCCAGAATCTCATCAGGAAAAAAACGTTGTTTTTCCTGACGAGATTCTTGGCAAGAATCTCTTGTCCCCCGAGTGCACACACACTCCTTTCAAAAGAACCGCGGTTCTTTTGAAAGGCAAGAACGCATGACGTCATTGCGTACGACGAGCTTGCGTTCGTCACATTCAATGGCGTCGCCGCCATCTTGCTGCACCCTACATGTGCCGTGGAAGCTACCGCGCATGCACCAAAGTCATTTCGAGCATGCGCGGGTTTACACGGCGACACGTAAGTATACAGACACCCGGGTTTCTCGTCGGGAAACAGGCCGACAAGAATCTCGACGAGAAAATAGAGAGCAGGTTCTCTATTTTTCTCGTCGAGATTCTGTGCAGATTTCCAGACGAGAAACCTGAAAGCCTCATACACACGCTTGGTTTACTCGGCAAGAAAGCTCAGCCAGCAGTTTTCTTGCTGGTTCTTGCCGAGAAAACCGAGCGTGTGTACGAGGCTTGAGTTACCATACTATAAGCCCTTCCTGCTGCCTTTGATATCGTTGACCATCTGCTCCTCCTCAAAAAAATCTACTCCCTTGGTCTATCAAGGTGGAGGGGGGAATTGGTTCAGTTTTTTTAATTCATCTTACTGGCTGAACAAAAAAAAGAGAGCCATGTATGGCCAGTTTTGTCCTCATGTTCTGAATTGAACTGCGGTCTATGTAAAGAGCTGCACGAACTGTTGGGGTTATATACTGTAAATCCAATATAATAATCATAACAATATGACCAACGATACCTGACGTAGCTCCTCAGTAAAGATGGAGAAGACCCAAACGTACAATAAATATTCCCTCCAGGATGGATAGGTCTGGAAGTCAGTTGTCAGAACATATGCAAAAAGCCACAAAAATCCAACGTATGACACAACGTTATAATAGAATTTCACATTCGGAGCAGTGAAGAAAGCTTGAAGCTTCCAGAACCAGCTGTACGGTTTAAGTCTGTAGGAGAAATAAGAACATAGTCTGTTAGCAGAGTTCAGTCATTACTAATACAGTGGACCCTCGGATTGCGAGAAATGCGGATTTCGCATTACTCGTGAAAATCCTGACTCGAGGGAGAGCATGTCTTCTTTTTCCTCGACGGGAATGGAGAAACTTGCCTTGTCGAGTTCCTCGACAGCCTAACAAGGAACTCGACGAGCAAAACGATGTGTTTCGCCTGTCGAGTTCCTCAGTTGTGTGTACGAGGCTTGAGTGTTTCTGAGCATCTCCAAGCCTCTTTGGAGTGTTTATGAGTGTCTCTGATGCCCCCCCACCTCTGGCAACATGTGGTACTGCATAGACAAGCCGTGGCTGTGGAACAAATTATCTGAGTTTCCATTGATTCCTATGGGGAAACTCACTTTGATATACGAGTGCTTTGGATTACAAGCATTCTTCTGGAATGGATTATGGTTGTAATCCAAGGTAATGTTGTATACAGAAACAATCATCTTCAGTATTGAAGGCCTGAGAAGAACACAAAGAACTGCTTTTTCCAGAAGACTTCAGGTCATGATGTGGCGAGTCCAAGGATGCAAGTGGAGGGGATGGATTCTTGTTTTAAAGAGGTTTTTAAACAAAAATTAAAAGAAGCCAGATAGCAAGGATAACATGCCACAAATTTTTAGCAGGGTTGAACTTTAATGCCTTGTACACACGATCGGAATTTCTGATGGAAAAAATCGTATGGAATTTTTTCATCGGATATTCCGACAGACTAAGGCCCCATACACACGAGAGGATTTATCCGCGAATACGGTCCAGCGGACCGTTTCCACGGATAAATCCTCTCGAGGATTTGTGCGGATTTCCATGCGATGGAGTGTACTCACCATCGCATTGAAATCCGCGCCGAAATCCTCTGGCGATGACGTGTCGCGCCGTCGCCGCGATTATGACGCGGCGACGTGCGCGACGCTGTCATATAAGGAATTCCACGCATGCGTCGAATCATTACGACGCATGCGGGGGATCCCTTCGGACGGATGGATCCGGTGAGTCTATACAGACCAGCGTATCCATCCGTTGGGATGGATTCCAGCAGATAGATTTGTTTAGCATGTCAGCAAATATTTATCTGCTGGAATCCATCCCAGGGGAGAAATATCCACGGAAACAGATCCGCTGGAGTGTACACACCATAGGATCTATCCGCTGAAGCCCATTCGCTGGGATTTTTCAGCGGATGGATTCTATCGTGTGTATGGGGCCTTAGAAAGAGAACAAAAAATTTCTATTCATGTTCATCTCCCACAGACTTCAATGGAGTTCGCTGTTCGGGACAGAACTTTTCCCCTGTTTCGGGAGTTATGCTGTGAACCGAACAAGGGGGTGTTCGGCCCATCTCTAATCAGGATTCTGCAATATATTATTTGAGGCACTCCTCTTTGCCTTACCCTTTCGATTTGATTCTGGTATCTTGGCGGATACTTCGATTTCTCCGACTTCCATCAAGGAAAGAGGGAACATTTGTAAAGCCTTTCCTGCAAAAAAGCAAAGCAAGAATTGGCTGAAATAGAGCAAAAGGAACCCAGTGCATAACATCAAGAAATTCTATTGATTTCTTCATCTGTAACTTCTTCCATAGTCTGGAGATCAGGTCCGGACTACTGATTGGCCTGTCGGGTGATATCCAGGAGGCCTGGCATGGGAGAGGACAAGGAAGTTCCCCTGGTTGCTAAACTGCAACTGACCCTTTCCAATACCACCACCTACATTCTTTTCCATTGTGCCTAAAACAGAATTAAAGGCACAACAATCTTTTTGAACAGTTTAGTATTCATTAGATGTCATAAAATAAAATTTAAAGTGGTTGTAAACCCTCTAGTAAACAATGGCGGCTGGTGTTTGTTTTGTTTTTTTGGGGGACAAACAACCCCCCCCAGGGGTCTCACGGTCAGTCATCCAGCAAGCTCTTACCCCATCTAGGTAAGGTAGAAAAAAATATATTTTTCTGGACAGCCGCACTCCAAACAATCGTTGCCTTTATTGGTAAAATCCAAAACAGCACTACAAGCCACAGCAACAGCAAACTGGACAGCTGACGCATTTCACACTATTCCCAGTGTTTAATCATAGCTGACTAACATAAAAAGTTATTTCAAATATATACCACTCTTTAACCACTTAAAGGGACACTAAAGGCAAGATTTTTTTTTGTTTAAAAATAACTAACATCTTATACTTACCTCCGCTGTGCAGCTCGTTTTGCACAGAGTGGCCCCGATCCGTGTCTTCTGGGGTCCCTGGGCGGCTGTCTCTGCTCCTCCTCGCAAAAGCTTTCCACGTTCATGCGAGCTCCCTCGCATGGTGGAAAGCTTTTGCGAGCGCGCTCCCGTGATACAGCGGCGGCCATAGCCGCCGACTGTATCACTCGGCCCCGCCCCCCCGGCGCGCTGCATCATCCGCTGTGATTGACAGCAGCGCCAACCAATGGCTGTGCTGCTATCAATCCGCCCAGCCTAGCCAATCAACGGCCAGGCTAGGAACCGAATAGGAAGACGAGAACGCGCCCGGGACTTTTGAGTGGAGAGGTAAGTAAAACGGGGGCTCGGGGGGGGGGGGGGGCGGTGCTATCAGATGTTTTTTTACCTTAATGCATAGGAAAAGTAAAAAATATTGCATTTTTTTCAAAATTGACGCTCTATTTTTGTTTATAGCGCAAAAAAATAAAAACCGCAGAGGTGATCAAATACCACCAAAATAAAGCTCTATTTGTGGGAAAAAAAGGACGCCAATTTTGTTTTGGAGCCACGTCGCACGACCGCGCAATTGTCAGTTAAAGCGACGCAGTGCCGAATCGCAAAAAGGGGCAAGGTCCTTTAGCTGCATTTTGGTCCGGGGCTTAAGTGGTTAAAAAAAAAAAAATCCTTTAATGATCCTTTAACCCCCCACCCATATTCATACAGCCTGGTCTTCCATAGACCAGACATTCTGATGGCAGAATACTCCAGAGTCCATAAAACACTATCATTTGTATTGTGAGAAACAATGGCAGACTGACCTGTAGGTGATGATGAAGTTGCTGTAGATTAGAGGGAAGAGCATCATACACAGCAAAAGCTGGATGAAGCCATTGTCCACGGAAAGTTTCCCCCACCAGGTCCTTGTGAGGAATGTCTGTGAAAAGACAATAGACAGGTTTTCATTATATTGTCAAACGTGGCGCAGGGTGTGGGGTGCCAGAAATCAGATTGGCGAGCTACAAAATAATACTCTATGAATATGGCTACCCCCTGCTCAGAGATCCAGGCTCATGAAAGTTGAATTACTTATTGAAGCATCTCTATTGTCAACATGTAGGCCTGCTTCACGCTGATGCGAGTTCATAACGAATGTGATGCGTCAAAAACATTCTAAATTCACATGTCATCCATAAAGTCATTTAGCTGGATTCAGAAAGCCCGCCTTAACTTTGCGGCGGTGTAGTGTATCGTGTTTACACTACGCCGCTGTAAGTTAGCGAGGCAAGTACATGATTCAACAAGTACTTGCCTGCTAAGTTACGGCGGCGTAGCGTAAATGCGGCGGGCGCTAGCGCGCCTAATTTAAAATAGGCTGAGGGGGCGTGTTTTATGTCAATTTGGGTTGACCTGACGTGATTGAGTTTTTTTTGGAACGGCGCATGCGCCGTCCGTGTACATATCCCAGTGTGCATTGCGGCTAAGTACGCTGCACGGTCCTATTGGTTTCGACGTGGACGTAAATGACGGAAATCCCTATTCACTGACGACTTATGTAAAATGTTCGAATTTCGACGCAGGAACGACGGCCATACTTAACATTACTAGTCCAGCTAGTGGATGGGCACTGATAGATGGGCATAGATGGGCATAGATGGGCACTGATAGGTGGCACTAACGTATGTGTTGTACTAATGTATGTGTTGTACTAATGGATGTCAATCAGTGCTAAACAATGCCTGCCAATCAGTGATGCCCATTGTGGGCACTGATTGGCATCCATTGCGGGCACTGATTGGCATGCATTATTTGTGTATTTGTGCATCCCTGGTGGTCTAGGGTGGCATACCTTTGTTTTACAGTGGTCCAGTGGGCATCCTTGGGGGGGCTGTGCTGATAATCGATCAGCACAACCCCCCCCCCCCCATGTCAGAGGAGCAGCCGATCGGCTCTCCTCTACTCACGTCTGTCAGACGCGAGTGAGGAAAAGACGATTACCGGCTTTTCCTGTTTACATCGTGATCAGCCGTGATTGGACACGGCTGATCACGTGGTAAAGAGTCTCCGTGAGAGACTATTTACCTAGATCGGTGTTGCAGAGTGTCAGAGAGGAGGACGGCGATGCTGCGCTTTGGATCCCGGACGATCTTCTCATCGCTGGACTGGAGAGGAGATCACCCGTCGCTGGATACAGACAACGTTGGAGCAGGGATCCGGCACCAAGTGAATTACCACCGCTGGATTTATTTTAAAAATTTTTATTAATAAAGGACTTTTTTCTACGGTGTGTGTGTGTTTTCTACAACTATTTACACTTCCTTCGTGAAATGGTAGGGGTGCAATGTACCCCATTACCAATTCACATGGGGGGGCAGGATCTGGGGATCCCCTTTGTTAAAGGGGTCTTCCAGATTCTGATAAGCCCCCCGCCCGCAGACCCCCACAACCACCGGGCAAGGGTTGTGGGGATGAGGCCCTTGTCCCCATCAACATGGGGACATCCTCCCCATGTTGAGGGCATGTGGCCTGGTACGGTTCAGGAGAGGGGGGGGCCCACTCTGTCCCCCCCTCTTTTCTGCGGCCGGCCAGGTTAACGTGCTCGGATATGGGGTCTGGTGTGAATTTTTGGGGGAACTCCATGCCATTTATTTTTTTACATTGACGACGGGGTTTCCCTTAATATCCACACCAGACCTGAAGGGCCTGGTAACTGAATTTGGGGGGACCCCCACGTTTTTTTTTTAATGAATGAATCCTCTCTGAATTGCCGGGAGCCGACAATTCATTATAGCCGCAAGTCCGGTTTTAAATGACTTTTTTTCTTTCAGAAATGACACTTTGTGCAGTGGCAGTTCTAAGTACGGGAAACATGCGATATTTCACATGCTAAGGAATATTTCACTTTTATTGTTTTACTCTAAGCATTATTAAATTCACTGCTCCCGAAAAAACTGCAGTTTTTAAAACTTTTTTTGTATTGATACATGTCCCCTGGGGCAGGACCCAGGTCCCCAAACACTTTTTAGGACAATAACTTGCATAATAGCCTTTAAAATTAGTACTTTAGATTTCTCCCATAGACTTTAACAGGGTGTTCCGTGGCTTTTCGAATTTCCCTCGAACACCTCAAATTGTTCGTTGTTCGCGGAACAGGCGAACAGGCAATGTTTGAGTCGAACATGAGTTCGACTCAAACTCGAAGCTCATCCCAGGGCAATGTGGTAAATACTGCATAGTAGAAATAAGAATATAGCTAATAATACTGTGTGTTATAGGGTCTAAGAAAAAGGGAGGGGGCCCGGCAAGAAAAGGGAAGGAGTAGGCGCCTATGGAACGCACACAGTATTGCACATTAACGTAAACTCATGTTTATAGAGTCAAGGACATACATAGTATTATGCCGCGTACACACGGTCGGAATTTCCGATGGAAAAAGTCAGATGGGAGCTTTTCATCTGATATTTCAACCTTGTGTATGCCCAATCGGCTTTTTTCGTCGGAAACTTAGATTAAATCCATTAGTCTGTATAGAATTCCGACGGGAAAAAAAAACACACATGCTCAGAAACCATTCAAAGCATGCTCAGAAGCATTAAACTTCATTTTTCTCAGCTCGTCGTAGTGTTGTACGTCACTGCGTTCTTGACGGTCGGAATTTGTTGTGACCGTGTTTATGCAAGCCAAGCTTGAGCGGAATTCCGTCGGAAAAACCATCCCATTTTTTTCCAACAGAAAATCCGTTCATGTAAGGGTACAAAAGGGGGGTATAGGAAGTTGATTAGAAGGGGTAAGGGGGAGAAAGGGACAAAGAGGGAGGTGTAAGGCAGACATGGGATGTACTCTTAAGCCCTGTACACACGGGCCAGGATCTCGTCAGGAAAAAAACGTTGTTTTTACTGACGAGATTCTTGGCAAGAATCTCTTGCCGCCCGAGTGTACAGACACTCCATTCAAAAGAACCTCTGTTCTTTTAAATGGAAGAAACGCGGTGCCGTCATCGACTACACGAGCATGCGCTCGTCACATTCGATGCCGTCGCCGCCACCTTGCTACACCCATTTTGAGCATGCGCGGGTTTCCACGGCGACAGGTAAGTATACACACTCTCGGGTTTCTCGGCAGGAAATCACTGCCGAGAATCTCACAACGAGAAAATAGAGAACATGTTCTCTATTTTTCTCGTCTTGATTCTAGGCAGTTTTCTTGTCCAGAAACCTGAAAGCCTCGTACACACGCACGGTATACTCGGCAAGAAAGCTCTGCCAGCAGTTTTCTTGCTGGTTCTTGCCGACTAAACCGAACGTGTTGTGATGGACTTGAAACTAAAATGAAAATTTTATGTTATTAATTAGAACTATTAAAGTGTTTTTCGGTTTATATTTCTTTAATTTCGGATAATATTTATTTTTATATATGTATGTATGTATGTATGTATGTATGTATGAGAATGATCAATATTGCTTATTTTCCCTGATAAAGATTTTGTCAGATATTAGGAATCATATATGATGTTTTTTTAAAGTAATGAAGTCAGCATTGAAATTGAAGGACAAGCCTGTTCTCCCAGTCCCCACTGCATTTCCTGTATAGCTTTCCATAGCTTCAAGAAGAAACTGTGACTTTGCCCCCCCCATCTTCTCTTCATTTCCCTCGTGTTACATATGTGTCTCTATTCACCCCTCCCCTGCATTCCTGGATATTTTCGAAAGAAAGTACCCTTCCCCCCATCATCCTGTCTTCAGCCCACCAAAAAGGAATTCTATGTAAACTGGTCTGCTTTATTGAGAGAACGTTTATGTCACGTGGATTTTCAAGAAGAACATGAAATAGGGAACCTCCCTTCTATATGAACTGGCCAATGACGGACTCACAGAGGTTGGGTGAAATGGGTGTGAATTGTGTGGGTTGACGAATGAGAATGCATTTTTTTAATGTTGTATTTTTAATAAAGCTAAAGAGAGGAGGATTTCTCCTTCCTGTTGTTGGAATCGAGCCAGAGGTGAGCATGTGAATCTTTCTTTCTCCATAAGATTGCATTGTTTCACCCATAGTAATTTGGGTCTTCCGGCAGAAATGGATAGCCCTGAGATTGTATCAGGAAATTGATTAATGAGTCTACATCGGTGTGTGCGAGGTTTAAGGTCTCGTACACATGATCGGAATTTCCAATGGAAAAATTCAGACAGACTTTTTCCATCGGAAATTCCGACCATGTGTATGTCCCATCGGAAATTCCAATGAATTCCATCGGAGATTACATAGAGAACATATTCTCTTTTCCTCCGATGTGATTTTGGTCGGGCTAAAGCCTGATCGTGTGTGTAGCATTACTCCCAGTGGAGCTGCTGGATGTTTGGGCAGCACATTACCTCATGGCTCCTCCGAAATTCCTAGGGGTGAATGTTGCGTATAGCATGTAGTAGAAGTAAAGGAATATCCACAACAGGTGCTCTTTGCTGTGCTCTTTATTACCCAGCCGGGTAAAAACAGTAAACTTGTGGTGAGGAAAGTAAAGCTGAAGAAGATGGGAGAATAGCAGATTCAGGCGTAATGATAGGAAACAGTCCTGCTCCCAAACGTAACACTTCTTTACACCACTCCTGCCGGAGTTTAGTGTACCCAGACAGGCCTCTCTCACTGACCTGGAAACCGGAGTATCACTCGGACAATTGTAGGATAAAGTCTCTGCCACAGACCCTCCTTGGTGAACTTGAACTTGGGAGAAAGTCTCTGCCACAGACCCCTCTCAGAAAGCCCCAGAAGATACCTCTGCCACAGGTCCCCTCTGGGTTGGATTCTTGGAGATATGCCTCCTTAATTGAGTTACGTCTGGATCTCCTTCAACTTGTCGCCCAGGTACCGACCGACAGGTGATCAATCCCTCGGTTTACGGCTACCTTGATCCCCGGTGGATTGTCGAGGCCCTTTTGGACTGCCAGCCTCTCAATGGCGCTCCTCAGACCAACTTTCCACCGAACAGCAGTACAGCTTGGGATCTTCAAGAATGGGGACCCAGTCACTCACTGGATCCCCGCCACGGTTCAGATGCTCCGGGTCAGCATGGCCCCGGAACCAGGATCACGGCGTGGCATGCACGCCCTGGCCAGGTAGGCCATAACGCCGGGGCGCCGTGATGTGGCCACCCTAAAGGTGGGTGCCACACTGGACGAAGAAGACCCAGAACCAATGGCGTCTGCCCCATAAATGCCCCTCCCAGCATGCACAGCGAGGACAAACCCTCCTGATTGGCTGCTGGGAAAGAGCACCCAAACCTTGACTCCACTGCTGCCACCCGCAACACCGGAGTTGGAAGAACACCCCAGTACAACAGTATGGGCTCATAGTACAGCCAAGCTGAGACAGAGACCGCATTTTGCTACTAACAATCTGGATCAGAGTCTACTACACTCTGATCTACCCTTAAATTTCACTAGCACCATTACTATAAAGTAAATAGGCGCTACATGTGTACAGGACATAAGAGGGAGGTCAGAAGAGGCATACACTCTAGGAAATGAGGTTGTAAAAAAAAAAGGGGGGGGGCAGGGGAGACAGCACTAGACTAAACTCTAAACCTGTGTGACTGGGCAAGGTTGTGCAGTGGGAAGTCTGACGGAAGAGAGAAGCATCTTCTTTTCATTGTATGGCAAGGCTAGTTCCAGCTGAAGTAGAAGGTTCAGGGTGAGAGAGCCTGAGAGCCGGCTGTGAGAAAGTAGACATTGAAGTTCAGGATCGGGGAGCTAATCTCCCAAAAAAGTGAGCAAGAGCAAGATAGTGTGTAAGTTTACATAAATAAAAAAAGAAATAAAAAGAAAAGGTATGAGCCATAGCGTCCGGCTTGATCGGGAGAGAGGCTCACTTCCTTCAAAGCCAGAGTAGTAGGTGTTTGATATGAGAAAGATTTCCAAGAAAAGGGAATCAGATAGTCAAAGCAGAACACAACGTATTATACTCTGAAGGGAGTATTGCGTGATCAGGTTATCTAGTTGTGACAAGCCCTATGGTGTGCAGGGGAGGCATTGGGGCTGCCACCCCTTGATGCTCCAGGTACTGGCGGGGAGGCTGGTGGTTACAGTCTGCGTAGGTGGGAGTAAGAGCTTCCTCTGATCCGAAGATCTCCCGGGGATGTTGAACGCAGTAGTGATGGCAGTTGGAGGGAGCTGTAAGTCAAACTTTTTTTTTAATCTTTTTAGTTACTTCCTGGTTTCGTGCCTAGACAAATGATGTCATACATCCCAGAAGTCTTCAGAAGGGGAGGAGAGGATTCCAGGAAGTAAATGCTACATGAACCATCTTCCCTTACTCAAGCTGGCCACGGGCAGAAATGCTAGGGGAGTGTTTTTCAAAGTGATATCTCAGAAAAATAAAGCATGGATGGATGGGGGAGTTTGCTTTGAATATTAAAAATGAATTTAATAGTGTTTTTGGTTTGTGGTGCTCAGATGCAGTGAAGATCCGCTATAAGCTTCCCAATCGTATAATTCTTACTGGGTATTTGTCTCTTCATAATGATAGGCTACAACTTCCTGTCTTGGGTACATTATATCAGATCAGGGAAAAAGGCATGGCAGACAAACCTGGACACCTCCTTGTGACATAAAGGACAGAGCTTGAGAACTTTGAGCCAATTCCAGGGCGGTGGTCCTTCCCCAATTGTGGGAGACATGGATCAAAAGAAGTTCTGCCCGTTTCTCATCACTACGATAACATTCAGAGAACACTCCTGTTCAGAGAAAGAGAAAGGAATGGATGGAATGATTGCCTAGCATTTTTTTAAACATGGTTAGAAGTTAGTGAAAAACAAGTTTAAAGCTGAAGTTTGGGTATGACAATTTTTACATAGTTACAGTGGTCTGGCTTTGACCAATGTACAGTAAGCATATATGTGCCATACATAACACTGGGATTCCCAATGGAAGCTGGAAATCACTGTAGAAGGCACCGCTACTGCATCACTACTAAAGTGATTTCCACTATCTACCAGGATCTGTGCAAAGCAGGGCCGCTGATAGGGGGGACCTGTCCTCTTGTAGGGGGCCTGAGCACACAGGGGGTCCCATACAGGGAAGGGAATTAGTGATAGACAACAATTGCCGAACTCTTCCTCCAGCAGCTGAAAGCGGGTCTCTCCCCCTCTCCCTGCTGACAGCTTTTATCTATGGAGAAAGAGACAGTCGTCCCTCACTAATCCCCCTGCTTGCACAGCACCCCCCCCCCCCCAGCACTGGCTCTAATGTTAGCTCTGCAGCTGAGATTGTTATCTCTGTTACTTTGTTTCTCTCCCTCTGTCTTTTTGATCCCGAAGCTCCAACTACCCAGCCTGTATATTTTTATTTATTAACTCAGTTTTGTCTTTTAGATTTGTTAGCAAAATATAGCTTTAATATTTTCTTGGCTCATTTGTGAGGTCAGGCACTGTTGTTGGACGAGAAGGCCTGGCTCGCAGTCTCCACTCTAATTCATCCCAAAGGTGTTCTGTCAGGTTGAGGTCAAGACTCTGTAGGCCAGTTATGTTCCTCCACCCGGAACTTGCTCATCCATGTCTTTATGGACCTTGCTTTGTGCACAGGTCCAAATTATTTGGTGGAGGGGGGATAATGTTGTGGGGTTGTTTTTCAGGGGTTGGGCTTGGGTTGGGTTTCAGTGAAGGGAACTCAAAGTGGTAGCGGTGCCTGACACAGCACTGGCCGGCAACATCATCCCAGAGTTTCTTCCCGATATCACGGCTCCGGTGCTGTGATTGGCCATAGACATTGGCACAAGTCTCTATTGTAAATATCTCCTAAACCTAAACCTATTTCCAGCACCTACAGGTAAGCCTTAATCTAGGCTTACCTGTAGGTAAAAGTGGTTGTATAGGGTGTACAGCCACTTTAAGGTGTCAGCATAACAAGACATTTTAGACAATTTCATGCTCCCAACTCTGTGGGAACAGTTTGGGGACGGCCCCTTCCTGTTCCAACATGACTGCGCACCAGTACACAAAGCAAGGTCCATAAAGACATGGATGAGCGAGTTTGGGGAAGGAAAACTTGACTGGCCTGCACAGAGTCCTCACCTCAAGCCGATAGAACACCTTTGGGATGAATTAGAGTGGAGACTGATGTTGTCTTTTATACCAAATAATATACAATCCATTTCACTTCTTATTCCGTGAAATATGCATCAACTCTGCGCCTAAAAACATGCTGTGTTATTCAGTTTCCTCCTCTACGTTCACTCCAGAAAACTGTATGTATCGCTCACCCCCGAAGGAGCCGCTGATTGATTTTTGGGATCTGCAAATTAAGTTACCCTGACATGGCTCCAAGGGGTGCGGTGGTAGAACAAGTAGTGAGCGAATGTCCAGACAGTGATCGAAAAGTTTTTAATGCTTTATTTCCAGGCCAACATCAACATCAATTCGGAAGGACCAGGTTGATGAAAAGGATAGGAGGAGAGAACCTTGCCGTATCAGGCCTGGATATTGGATGGAGCAGTCAGTACTGCTCTGCATAGCACCAACTTCTATAACTCGTTGCCACTCTACTTAGAGTGGGTAAAGTGCCCCCGGACAGACCCCTATGATAGGCCTGGCAGCCGAAGTGTCACTCTGAACTGTCTGGGAGGAACAGGTCTGTCTCACAGACCCGGCTCTAGGCCCTCTGCTACAGGCCAATTTCAATAAAGGACTTAGGTGAATAGAGAGCCTCTCCTCCCAGTAGACTTTTTCCTAAACAGGTCCCCGGATGACAGCAATCAGTGGTCCGGACACCCGATCCCAGACTGGGATTCTCTCAATAGATTCTGGAACCCAGCTTAACACTGGAGTCCCCTTTCTCCTCAGGATGAGGGTCAATGCAGTCCCGAGCCTTGGCCAGGTGGGCCGCGCTGGCGGGGTCCATGGATGCGCGTACCCTGAAGGTGGGTACCACACCTGGAACGGGACCCCGCGGAAAGTTTTTTAACACATGACCCCCGTCACAGATATACTCTCCCCTAGCATGCCCTGCGAGGGAAAAACTCCTCTTATTGGCTGCTGGGGAAAACTCGCTCTGCCAGAACCCCTCTGGCGCCAACTGCCGGCCAGGGGCGGTATTACACCCCTGGACCACAGACTGACCCAGTGGACATTTCTGGAATGACAGAGGTCCCAGAATTTGAACAAATCACGAATGGGAGCAACATAACTCTCCCATTCCCCACTAACTTTAGCGTAGTGCCCATGCTGAAAGCAAGGGGGCGCTACATGCAATTTTAAAAAGCTGTAATCTTAAGGCTGCATTTACACTTTTGCGTAGCATGAACAAGCATTTCTGCTTATGACTTCGGTTGAGAGCTTTGTATGTGATTAGGTGTGTACCCCTTTGAATAACCTCAGACAAGGCTCAGAACGGTTAGTGTAACTTTACTGAAGAAATTCACCAGCTCAATATGAACAAAGGGCCAAATCCTCAAAGATCCTGCCTAACTTATCTTTTCCCATTTAAGTTACACTGCCTTAAAATTTCTACCTAAGTGCCTGATCCACAAAGCACTTACCTAGAAATTTCAGGCCGTGTAACTTAAATTCTCCCGGCGCAAGGCGGTCCTCTTCTCCAGGGGGCGATTACAATTTAAATGAGGCGCGCTCCCGCGCTGGACGTACTGCGCATGCCCGTGATGTCATTTTTCCCGACGTGCATTGCGTGTTTTTACGATACGTCGAGTTTTGAGGATCGCGCCGGGTTAAAAAATTGCGACGGGTTAAAAAAAAGATACAGCGAAAAAAAAAAAATCAAATTTAAAAAAAAATCGCGGCGATCGAAAAAAAGGTCTGTTTTTACAAGGTGTAACTAGTTTACACTTTGTAAAAGCAGCCCTAATTTTACGTATGCAAACGTAAACTTACGCAGAAAAAACAAAGCTGAAAAGCTTTGTGGATCTCCGTAAGTCCTCATTTGCATACGCAAAGCGGCATTTCAATGCGAAATGCCCCCAGCGGCGGATGCGGTACTGCATCCTAAGATCTGACAGTGTAAGTCTCTTACACATGTCGGATCTTCTGCCTATCTTTGGAAAACTGCTTCTGAGGATCAGTTCCAAAGATAGGCTCAGGGATACGCAGGCTGAACAGCAGTTCCGCCTGCGTATCCCTTTTGAGGATTTGGCCCAAAGTTCTTTCCCTAATCCTAACTTGAATAGTGTAGTGGCCCCAGGCATACTTGAATGAGGTTAGAGTCCATTATGGCATTGTCCATAACTTGGATGTCTTCCGAAAATCCCAGTTCCTTCAGCAGCACAAAAGGATTGCCCGGAGCTCACTGGACCCATCGAAAACCTGCAACTTGGAACTCGTGCACTTCAGCTGTCACCCTTTTTATATCACAGGTGGGCTGGCTAAGACCAAAAGCCCGGGAACTAAGCTAGAAACATTTAACCCTTTCCCCAGCCTGGGACAGCTGCTTGTTCACGAGACTATACACGTTTCGACCTGCCTACACACGTGTTGCACAAATGTTAGTCTATTCACTTTATAGGCTGCTCTATGCGCATTTGTCGCATGAAAGTAAGGCTCGGAGTGAGAGAAAATAAAATGAAAGATAGTGCAGGGCCGACATGACTGTATGAGAAGGGGAAGCAACTATGGGGTTAAGGATTGTAGGTGGAGAATGGGGGGAGAAGTGGCTTGGTTGGAGCAACAGGATGAGAAGGGGTTTGTGGTAGTTAGTTAAAGGATACCTGGGGTCTCCTGGACAGCAGAGAAGGGACAGGTGACAAGCAAGCAGTGTAACACCCCCCCTGTGTTTTGTTTGCTTGGTTTAATCTATCTCTTTGCAGGTGCAATAGGAGCAAAGGACGTCATGGCAGCCCGCCCCCCTGTAAGTCTATCCTCAGCACATGGCACACATTCCAAAGTCCTTGGGGGCCATCTTCTTCACTCGGTGGTGGGGGCTATGGGAGGAGCTGTTTAGGAGTGCAGTAGAAGGGGGGGCGGAGGACAAGGAGCAGGGGGTGGAAGTCCATATTTGGAAACAGTTCTTTTCATCATGAGACACAAAATTCCTTCAATGAAATGAGGAGAAGGGGGAGGGAAGGTTGAAGTCCATTTAAGAAATGCAGTAGGGGGAAGGGGGGATGGTGTGAGAATGAGGAGTGAGTGGATGACACATCTGCTTTTGATAATAGTCCTTTCGTACTCCATTTCAAATGCTGTGTTGTACTGTATCCTTAAAACATTATCTGTCATAACTTCATGTAAGGATAATATCTGTATTGCAACAAATACCCATACATACATATGCATATTGTTGTGGAAAATTTTATATATGTGGACATTTATATTCTAGGATATGTGTTTTATAGATTGTCATCTGTCTCCCTGTATCTGATGTTTAATCGAGGAGCGCTCTAGCAGAGCGCACTTGGGTTGAATCACGACCAGCAGTAAAACGGTCAGTATGAAAACCTTCTTATGGGATTGATACGTGTTCTCTGTGTGTGTGGGCATTTATTAGTTTGTAGATATCAAGCGCAATGCGCTGGACTGCTTGCTTTCCAATAACTATACACATTAGAGAAGCGAAGTCCGCATAACGAGAGAAACCTATTATATCTCTCTTGCAGACTTCGTTATCCCTTATGGATACATATCTGTGTGAGAGGACATTGATATCTGCCTTGTTGGTGTACTTGTACCGTATATTGACAACAGCAGTAGCAGTGTCCCCGCAGATTGTCTGAAGCCTATATGAACAATTAGAATGATCTTTATTCAGATATTGTTTTACTTTGAACAATGTCTGAATGGGATCCATGCTGGCCAAGATGGGGTGTGTGCACTTTCTTTCCCCTGCCTTTCTTTGAGTGCCCTCCCCTTTTTGTTTGTCATTTCCTGCCATGTGATTTTGTATTAAGGGAAGTGATTCGCTGTTGGGGCCATCACTTCCTGCTTTGTTATTCTTTTGTTTGCAATGAATAAAGGATTTTGGGTTTCCTGTGCTGAGGGCAGAAGCTTGAGATTCCAGCTAGAAGCAGCATTGTTTTCTGATTCTTCCTGGTGCCATGAAGTACTTCACAATCCTTGTACAAAGAGCTTGATACAAACGTGCTTTTAAGCACGAAGGAATTGTTTGGTGCTTTGTGTTCATTGAGACGCTGGAAGTGCACATTTTGGCGCGGTGTGGATTTGTGTACAAAGCCCAAGGGAATTCTTCCACGACAATATATATCTTATATGGATAATGAATATAAAAACAGTATAAGGAATATAAGAAAGAGAAAACATTTCAGTGATTCTAATAAAATAATTAGCTTAACTCAAAATTAGGAATTTTACCCTAATCCGTCACACAGTTACTAATGTTAGCTGGAATACGGTAATGGTGCACTGCGGGTGTGGGTTGTCTCCGAGCTGGTGTGTCACGGCTGGAGGCCTGGTATGGTAAAAGGTCCCGCTATGTTACAGGTTGGAATTCCGTGTGCCGTCATAAGACCAACAGGCTGATAAGTTGTTTTTGTTAATAAAAAGGCTGCTATGGCCATTTGTACTCCAATTCATGTGTGGTCTTATTACTTTAGTTAATAGCAAGGCGGGTGGTGAGTACTCATGGTCGGGCAGACACAAATCAAGGTGGGACATTTTATCTACACTGGTCAAGAAACCTCACGCTCCTTTTTGGGTGACAAGCGCAGCACAATTTTAAAACTTGAACTCGTTGCACGATGGTCGCAGCAGAATCCCATTGTGTTTGGGGTGCCAAATGAAGAATAATGACACCCAAAAGCACATCACATGTTCTACTAACAATTTGCAGCAATTCTGCCTTCAATCCCAGATCGTGAAAAGCGAGCGGGGCCTTTAGCATTTATCTTACCTGCAGCTCGTTCCTCATAAAGGTCGGCAAGTGCTGTCATGTCCTCGATTTCCTTAGAGTCTTCCTCCTCCTTAGAGAGAGCCTTTAGGATCTTGGTGCAGGCCAGGGCTCCAGCTACACTATCCTGAGTCTGTCAGGAAGAGAAAAGAACTATCAAACCACAGCATGACGCCCATGACACCAGACCTGTAAGTAATTGTTTTTTAAACTTATTGGATAATATTTGCCACATAAAATTAAATAAATGTATTATTTTTGGACTCCTAGTAAAGTAGACACAGAATGATATTATAGGAAGTGCACTAGTAACAGGTATGGTGTATTGTCTGGAAGGCAGGATGGGAACCTTAAGTTCCCATTCCCAACTCAATCACCCCATCATGCTATTATCAGTCATGGACAGTGTAACGGAATGGCCCGTGATACCCAGAGACTTTTGAAGGATGCGGGGTACTCCTGTGCCAGCTTCACCAATGACTCTTGGGTCTAAGGTCATCCTATGTCCAATAGGGGCATAGGATGACTGAGAGATATCTCGGATTACATGAGATGGGACAGTAATGATAATTAATGTATTGCAGGATATGTTGAAATATTACAGGTGGTTAATTCTGACCCTAACAGGTCAATAGCAGAGTGACTCATTCATGTGGGGACACTGTTGAGGTGCTAATTAAGTCTACCTGGCTGTAGTGATGAAAGCTGTGATTGCATTCTATTGTCTTTTGTGTTAATTTAGCCTGGCTCCTAAGATATTTCATTGTGCTATGCTAACTAGCCCTGTATTGTGTGAAAGTTCTATTGATGATAGATATGTGTTGGCAGTCTGAAAGGTCAGATGTCTGTCCTTTCAGGTGTAGTGGGACCCCAACAGGTCAATAGCAGAGTGACTCATTCATGTGGGGACACATAGACTGTTGAGGTGCTAATTAAGTCTACCTGGCTGTAGTGATGAAAGCTGTGATTGCATTCTATTGTCTTTTGTGTTAATTAAGCCTGGCTCCTAAGATATTTAATTGTGCTATGCTAACTAGCCCTGTATTGTGTGAAAGTTCTATTGATGATAGATATGTGTTGGCAGTCTGAAAGGTCAGATGTCTGTCCTTTCAGGTGTAGTGGTTTAGCATGTCAATTATGTTTACTAAAGGAATGTGTTTTATGTAGCAGGTGAGAATAACCTATCGCAGAGTCAGAACGTCTGGGTAATGATCAGTAATTAGCTCATCTGAATTCCGTATTAACGGAATGTGTATTGAGCACCCCTTTGTGTGATGTTGTGGGTGGAGTGGGTGGAGTGTTTCATTGTCCCTATGATTACTGAAGCATGCTTTGTAACTGTATATAACCAGCCTGAGTTTACCATTAAAGTGTTCATTCGTATTGGAACCAGAGACAGAGCTGTGTGTCCCGTTTCTGGGGGAAATCTAATGGGTCCTGTCTGCTGGATTGCGGAGTGTCGGATAAGCTGTCTTGGGTTGGTGGAATGGAATATCGTGAACGGCGTTACAGACAGGTTCTTTTTTCTTCAACCAGTGGGTTAAATGAAAAAAAACTGACAAATTCCGTTTGGCTTCTGTTGACACACGGCTCAAAATTGAAATTGCCGTCTTGCTAGAACTGTACTGCTGCTTTTTTTTTAACAGCCTGTGTATATTCCCTGGTGGCATAGTCTACTTATATCTCACCCACCTTGGCTCTCTACTCTGCTAGAGTAGGACAATGGTTTGCCTAACAATCCTAAAGATCAATTCTGGGATTACCAAATCATAGTTGGAAAATTGTCTCTTGTATCCACTGTGCCCTCAGCCTTGGCCTTGTGTGGCTACTATGGTGTCTGATCTTATTAATGTAATAGACTTAGCCAGTCTGCTGGCTTGGGGGGGAGTGGCACAAAACAGTTGCACTATCGGGGAAGCAAGTATAAATTCAGACCTGATTTTTCAGGGTTAAACCCATGATAGCTATTGTGACAGACTCACCTGGGACAGAGGCTTTTGGAGGGGACTGAATGCTAGCCTCTTGCTATGCGATCATGGGCCCTGACATTTGGGGGAACAGTGCTCTTTGTGAGCTGTATGCCTGGGGACCCTGTATATGCCATATTAGAGTGACTGATTCATACTGTTGGGACATGCAGTGTAAGGAGATGCTAATGCCGTCACCTCCAGGCATCTGTCTGTTCTCTGTGCTAATTGACCCTGCTATTGTGTGAAGATGTCCTATGTTTACACTTATGATAATGTGTATTGAATAGCAGGTGAGTGAGGTCATATCTATGAGTCACCTAGTCTGGGTAAATTAATAGTTAATTAGCTCATGTTAATTTATGTTCTGGTTACCTCCTCTTTAACTGTATATAAGATTGTATTATTGGTTCTATTAAACACTCCATGTTCAGCAGACAAACAAGTCTAGTCTCGTTGTGTGCTTGTGAGCAGCTGGAATATCTGATATCTATATCCAGACTGATAAGAAGCGGTATATGATGGAAGCACTCAAGCAGATGTTCCGTTACAGCTATCTAATGATGTTGTTTGGAGCCAAACCAAGATATAATACTTCATGGACAGGGCTATACGAATCATGGAAAGGCCTGCAGGAGCTGCCAGGGACGCTCTGCCTCTGAAGAGAGCCAGTGTACACCCGGCATCGGCGTGAGAAGGTTGCGGGACAGACCCTACGTAAAAAAAAATACATTTTAATTGGTGGGACACATGGTGGGACACAGCATAATGTTGGGGGAGTCAGGGCCCCCTCTTGGCTCCCCTTAGTGACGCCATTGGAAAGGTGTGAAAGCCCACCATAATCAAAGTTAATTTTTTTAGGCTATTTGTAATTTTCTGATCACTGAGGATGGGTACAAAACAGCGACAATGATTGGATGGAAGGGAACATTTCTCTACCAGATTCCAGATGATGTCTGCCATCTCTGCTCGGTTCTGCACAATGCACCAGATGAGAAGATCCCTCACAGGGTGTTTCAACTTCTGGGAGTTCTTGTGTTTCATAGCTCCCACTTTCCCATTTATCTGAGGATACAAATTTCATATCAGACTCATGTTTTAATCAAGGCTAATATATCTTTGCTAATATCTTTTCATGCACCATTGCAGGTCAAGAGTAAAGGAGGTCAAAATTTACTTCCAGCGCTCAACAGAGGTGGTCAATATCATGTCTTTCTCCTGTTCCATTTACTTCCACCTACATCAACACCAGCCAATCTCAAGAAGCAGGAGGTGAGAGTAGGAGGAGGATGATGGGTGAAAGATAAAATTGCAAAAGAGAATATACAGATTACAGATTATAACTGTCCCAATAGGATAGATATGTTTGTACCCCCTTCATGACTGACAGCCTGTTTCATAACTAAAACCAACAGGGATGCAAGGATGGACTGGCCATTGGGACTATAGGGAGTTTCCCGGTGGGCGGATGGCTCAGTGGGCCGGCTTCAGTGACAGCGGACCGCCGCCCCCCTCCGCTCCTCTGTCTCTCCCTTCCCACAGCACTCACCTCCTCTCCCTCCCCGCAGCGCTCACCTCGGGGGAACAAAGATGCAGGGAGAGGACCAGAGGAACATGTGGGACGACAGAGGAGCATGGGGGAAGGGACAGACATCTGACTCAACAGCTATGGCCTGGGAGTTTCTCACTTCTGCCTAATCTTGTCCCATAAGGCGGGGGGAACCAAACTGATTCGCCCGCAGAAATATCCGCTGATCTTTCTTAATCTAGCCCACTATATTAGGTGCTCTTCTGAGAGATAGAAGACCTCAACCGGTAATGTAATACTACCAATCCCAAAGTTCCCACTGTCTGATTTCCTCCTAGGTTCCATGAATGTCACCCTGTATCTGAGAAGTTGAGGTTCTTTTCACTTTACAAAGACCGCATTAATCACCTTGATGTTGACATGCGCCAGGTTCCTTAGCTTACGCTTTGCATCTCGGTATAGGGGCTCGGTTAGATCTCCCAGAAGATCCTGTAGGACACGGGAGACGTGATGAAGTTCTATGGTAGATACAACAACTTCCTTTGATCCCTCCACTGTGGCTTCCCTCTCAAGTTTGCTGTGAATCAAACTGGATGGGTCTGTACTGTTGTACAATTCGGTGAGAGTGTCCCTATCGAGGTACTCCGCCAGATTGACTCCACGCTCCAGGAACAGGCGCACAAATGAAGGCTTGTCTTCAATTAATGACAACGTCAGGCTGGGATACAGATCGGAGGGCTAGAAGACAAGCAAGAAGAAGCTCTAAATTGAAATATGAACATAAAGAAACAAGACAATTATAATATAGCAAATCACAACAAATTCTGCTGCAGCATTTTAAATGTATTTTATGCATTTTATCCATACCTTTAGTCATATCAGAATATAATGCATGACTAGCAAAAGACAATATACACTCACCGACCACCTGCTCAATTGCTTGGTAACACAAATTGCTAATCGGCCAATCACATGGCAGTAACTCAATGGGCTAGATTCAGAAAGCCCACCGTAAGTTTGTGCGGGCGTAGCGTATCTCAGATACGCTACGCTGCCGTAACTTAGTGAGGCTGGGGCTGGATTCACAAAGAATCTGCGCCCTAAGTTACGGCGGCGTAGCGTACATCTGCCGGCGTAAGCGTGCCGAATTCAAATTGTCAAGAGGTGGGCGTGTTTTATGTAAATAAAACATGACCCCACGTAAATTACGTTTCTCTGCGAACGTATCCCAGTGCGCATGCTCCTAATCACGTCGCAAATAGTCAATTCTTTCGACGTGGATGTAATTTACGCAAAGCCCTATTCGCGAACGACTTACGCAAAAGACGTAAACAACGCAAAATTCGAAGCTGGCCCGACGTCCATACTTAACATTGGTTGCTCCTCATATAGCAGGACCAACGTTAAGCCGGAAAAAGCCTTACGCAAACTACGTAAAAAATTCCGCCGGGCGCACGTACGTTTCTGAATGGGCGTATCCAGCTCATTTGCATATTCTACGCTGAAATCGACGGAAGCGCCACCTAGCGGCCAGTGTAAATATGCAACTAAGATACGACGGCGTAAGAGACTTATGCCAGTTGGATCTTAGCCTAATTTTGGCGTATCTTGCTTTCTGAATACAGAAAGAAGATACGCCGGCGCAGCTTTGAATTTACGCGGCGTATCAATAGATACGCCGACGTAAATTCTTGCTGAATCTAGCCCTATGTATTTAGGTATCTAGATGTGATGAAGACGACTTGCTGAAGTTCAAACTGAGCATCAGAATGGGGAAAAAAGGGGATTTAAAGCGGAGGTCCGTTAAAAAAAAAAAAAAATTAAAAGTCAGCAGCTACTAATACTGTAGCTGCTGACTTTTAATAAGGACACTTACCCGTCCTAGTCGCCAGCGATGTCGGCCCCCGCCGAGGCCGATCCTGGATCCTGGCAGTTCCAGGTGCCGCCATCCACAGTAAGGGAAACAGACAGTGAAGCCGTGTGGCTTCACTGCCCGTTTCCTACTGCGCATACGCGAGCGGCGCTTTGTGAATGGGCCGGCTGCTTTCTGGGATACACACAGTTCCCAGAATGCAGCGCGCCCCATTCACAAGAAGAGGAAGGGAGGAGGAAGGAAGGAAGGAGGAAGAGAATTCACCGTGGAGGATGAAGAGGCAGATTCAGCACTTCCGCATAGCAACAGCTATTTAGGGTAAGTAAACATTTTTTTTTTTTTTTGGTGAATTTTTTTTTCAGGGTGGAACTCCGCTTTAAGTGACTTTGAATGCAACATGGTTGTTGGTGCCAGATGGGCTGGTCTGCGTATTTCAAAGACTGCTGATCTACTGTTTTTTTCATGCCCAACCATCTCTAGGGTTTACAGAGAATGGTCCTAAAAAGAGAAAATATCCAGTGAGCAGCAGTTGCGTGGAGGAAAATGCCTTGTTGATGTCAGAGAAGAATGGGCAGACTGGTTTGGCATTATAGAAAGACAACGGTAACTCAAATAACCACTTGTTACAACCAAGGTATGCAGAATACCATCTCTGAACGCACAGCACATTGAACCTTAAAGCAGATGGACCATACTGGCTGCCACTCCTGTCAGCTAAGAACAGGAAACTGAGGCTACAATTCGCACAGGTGAGAAAATTAGTGTAGCGCTAAAAAAAGTACATCTGTGTACTGTGAAGTGCACATGAATAACAAAAATAAAAATAAAAGGTGAAAAGGTATAAACCACTAAAGCACGGTGTGTGCAGTGATAAGATACAAATACACAAATGAATGTGAATCCACTATAAAAGGAAACAAAATCGTGTAATTTCTACACACAATTAAGTCCACAGAAACAAGAAGGGAGGTCCTCTTCCAGAAGCAGATGCCGCCATATACTTGCAGTAGACTCTACAGTTGCCTGTAGTTACTTCTACAAATTCTCAGAAATAAATGAGTTGGGTACTCTTACCAGCTCAGATGGACACACATGCCAACTGGCAGTGGGTCAGTTAGGCCGCGTACACACGGTAGTTCCAAACCGATGAGAATGGTCCGACGGGCCATTTCCATCGGTTCACCGTTGAAGTGGCCTGATGGTCTGATGTGCGTACACACCATAGTTCCAAAAACCAATCGGGTCAGAACGCGGTAACGTCAAACACATGACGTGCTGAATAAAACAAAGTTCAATGCTTCCAAGCATGCCTCGACTTGATTCTGAGCATGCGGGGGTTTTGAACCGATGCTTTCTGTACTAACCACCGGTTTGGACCGATCGGGCAGCGGTCCATCGGTTCGATTTTGAAGCATGTTTTAAAATTTTGGACCGAAGGAAAACAGACCGATGGGCTATACACACGGTCGGTTTGGACCGATGAAACTGAACCTCGGTCCATTCTCATCGGTTTTTGTCCGACCGTGTGTACGCGGCCTAAGGCTTGTGAACCCTTGGTTCCTCCGAATCCAATGCTGTGTGGATGGGAAGGCAAGATGAAACCAGACAATGGGTCCCGGATTCTCGACCATACTGGCCAGAATTTTCTGCCTTCCACATTGCTTTTATATATTTTATCCATTTGTGATCACTTTTATATACACTGCTCAAAATGAAATTTAAAGGAACACTTTTGAATCAGAACTCCTGGGATATTGATCTGGTCAGTTAAGTAGCAGAGGGGGAGGGGTGTATACAGAGGGGGAGGGGTGTATACAGAGGGGGAGGGGTCTATACAGAGGGGGAGGGATGTATACAGAGGGGGAGGGGTGTATACAGAGGGGGAGGGGTGTATACAGAGGGGGAGGGGTCTATACAGAGGGGGTTGTTAATCAGTTTCAGCTGCTTTGCTGTTAATTGCAATTGACAACAGGTGCACTAGATGGGAAACAATGAGATGACCTCCAAAACAGGAATGGTTTTGCAGATGGAGGTGTCTGACATTTTTTTCCTTACACATCTTTTCTGACTGTTTTTCACTAGTTTTGCATTTGGCTAGGGTCAGTGTCACTACTGGTAGCACGAGGCGATACTTGGACCCTATAAAGGTTGCACAGGCAGTCCAACTCCTCCAGGATGGCACATCAATACGTGTCATTGCCAGAAGGTTTGCCGTGTCTCCCAGCACAGTCTCAAGAGCATGGAGGAGATTCCAGGAGACAGGCAGTTACACTAGGAGAGCTGGACAGAGCCGTAGAAGGTCCTTAACCCATCAGCAGGACCAGTATCTGCTCCTTTTTGCAAGGAGGAACATGATGAGCACTGCCAGAGCCCTACAAAATGACCTCCAGCAGGCCACTGGTGTGAATGTCTCTGACCAAACAATCAGAAACAGACTTCATGGGGGTGCCGACGTCCTCTAGTGTGCTCTGTGCTCACTGCCGGACACTGTGGAGCTCGATTGGCATTTTCCATTAAACACCAGAATTGGCAGGTCCGCCACTGGTGCCCCATGCTTTTCACAGATGAGAGCAGGTTCACCCTGAGCATATGTGACAGACGTGAAAGGGTCTGGAGAAGCCGCGGAGAACTTTATGCTGCTTGTAACATCGTTCAGCATGACTGGTTTGGTGGTGGGTCAGTGATGGTCTGGGGAGGCATATCCATGGAGGGACGCACAGACCTCTACAGGCTACACAATGGCACCCTGACTGCCATTAGGTATCGGGATGAAATCCTTGGACCCATTGTCAGACCCTACGCTGGTGCAGTGGGTCCTGGGTTCCTCCTGGTGCACAACAATGCCCGGCCTCATGTGGCGAGAGCATGCAGCCAGTTCCTGGAGGATGAAGAAATTGATACCATTGAATGGCCCCCATGCTCACCTGACCTAAATCCAAAAGAACACCTCTGGGACATTATGTTTCGGTCCATCCGGTGCCACCAGGTTGCACCTCAGTCTGTTCAGGAGCTCAGTGATGCTCTGGTCCAGATCTGGGAGGAAATGCCCCAGGACACCATCTGTCGACTCATTAGGAGCATTCCCTGATGTGGTCAGGCATGCATACAAGCACTTGGGGACCATTTTGAGTTGTTGCAATGAAATTTCAGCAAAATAGACTAGCTTGTTGCATAATTGTTTCACTTTGATTTTCAGGGTGTCTTTGAATTCAGCCCTCTGTAGGTGGATAATTTTCATTTCCATCAAATGATGTGCCATCCTTTCATTCCTAATGCCGTGTACACGCGGTCGTTTTTCGGCATGAAAAAAAACATTGTTTTTCAGCATGTCCAAAAAACAAAGTTTTTCCAACTTCATCATTAAAAATGATGTTGCCCACACACCATCGTTTTTGAAAAATGATGAACAAAGCGCGGTGACGTACAACACGTACGACGGCACTCTGAAGGGAAAGTTCTATTCACCTTTGGGCTGCTTTTAGCTGATTCCGTGTTAGTAAAAGACGATTCGCCCTTTTTTGTCTGTTACAGCGTGATGAATGTGCTTACTCCATTATGAACGGTAGTTTTACCAGAACGAGCGCTCCCGTCTCATAACTCGCTTCTGGGCATGCGCGGGTTTAAAACGTTGTTTTAGCCCACACACGATCATTTTTTACAACCCGAAAAACGACATTTTAAAAAACAACGTTAAAAAATGCAGCATGTTCGATTTTTTTTTTTTTACGTTTTTCAGAAGCCGAAAAACAATGTGAAGCCCACACACAATGATTTTAAATGACGTTTTTAAAAACGTTGTTTTTTTTCATGCCGAAAAACGACCGTGTGTACGCGGCATCACACATTACCCAGTCCATATCAGTATAGATATCCAGCATGAGATTTTTGCCCGCTGAGATCTGATATGTTTTCAAAGTGTTCCTTTAATTTTTTTGAGCAGTGTTAATGTCATTTGATGTATGACATTTATTTTTAATAAACCTAATTGGTTGATCTGCACCAAATGGAGCACTTTTCATTTTTCATTCCTAGTTGGAGCCTGTGATGAGAACACCCATCTTCATTACTCACCTTTGGATCGATCCCACTGTCGGCTTGCCATCGCTGTTGTGTTGCTTGGTCGAGAATCCGGGACCCATCGTCTGGTTTCATCTGGCCTTCCCATCCACACGGCATTGGATTCGGAGGAGCCAAGGGTTCACAAGCCTTACTGACCCACTGCCGTATGGCATGTGTGTCCATCTTAGCTGGTAAGAGTACCCAACTCATTTATTTCTGAGAATTTGTAGAAGTAACTACAAAACAAAATTCTCCTGCTCTCTGGTGTTTCGCCAAACCCAGGTAGTGTAGTTTAGTCAAGGCAAGGTCTAGAGTCTTGCAGCCCTCCTCAGAACAATGGGTGTTCATATGGCTGGAGAAAGAAAGAAAAAAGGAGGGCGCACTGACCTAGTGCATTACCACTTAAAAGTTTTATTAAAAATAGAATAAAAGCAACGATCCTACTCACAAAAGAAGCTTAGGGAAGTGCTTTTCAGACAGTTAAGCTGGATCTCATGGCACCTGCCAGTAGAACTTGATGACAAGGAGGATCAAATGATACCTCAAACGTCTGGACGGCTGACGCATTTCTGGGGCATACCCCCTTTCTTCAGAGCCTAGGTGGTCCGTGGTAGCTCGTGAGCACTAGGTCGGTGAGCCCTCCTATTTTCTTTCTTTCTCTAGAAATAACTACAGGCAACTGTATAGTATAGTACGAGTGTGTCATGATCTGTGTCATGGCTTTGGTCACCTGCTGGTGGCACTGTTTCTCCCAGTAACAGGGGTGCAGTTCTGGTGTCCACCAGCGGGTGTCTCCCATGGGATGACTCCTCTCAATTAAGGTGAACTGCTACAGGTATATAACCCTGCCCTTCACTACAGTTCAGTGCTTCAGTATTTTGCTTGACAGCCTGTTCCCTGCCTGATCTGATAGCTGTAGCCAACCTGTTCCTGATTTGCTCCCTGCCCTGGACTCTGGTTCTCCCCTTTGTCGCTTATTGACCCCGGCTTGTACTTTTGGACTTTGCTGCTCTCTCCTATCCTGGACCCCCGGCTTGAACCTTGGACTTGCTTGTGTCTCATCCCTGCATTACCTGCTAGTTACGCTCTGATTTCTGGTATATATTCATTCACTAGTTCTGGTGGTTTATAGTTTGCTGTGTCATGCTTGCTTGTCTTGGGGGTTTCCTATGATTGTTTTGCACGTGTGCTTAACCTTTAATAAACATATATTTTTCACTATCTTGGTGCCTATTTCCGTTAGTGCAGCCCATTGACCTGTTACCCAGTACTCAGATGCCTGCGTAGGCATCCCCTGACATAATACTGAAGCCCTATAAACAGGTCGGCTGCACTTGGGAAATTGGCTTTGGGCATTTGCTTTTATAAAATGCATCTGGAAGATATTTTGTACCTGTCACTCCTGGCAACAGATGACAGAGATTTCTGCTATCAGGAATTAAGTGAATACACTAGAGAGGAGTTATTGGAATGTATCCGTATGGCTCATGTTTTTGTTGATCATGGCAGTTTTTTGTTTGATGATGTGCAGCCATTGATTCGGATCTGCACAGAGTTGGCTCAGTCTGGTGCTGCTACTGGGCGTGACGATTACACACCTCCTTTTAGTGCAGCTCAGGTAGAATCTTTGGTGTGGCTGTTGGAGGATGATTCAGCCTTCTTTCATGAGCAGTACTCAGCTTGTCCTCAACAGGTGCTTGCAGCATGCATTGATTCTGTGCAGTCTCTGGTCAGACAAGCTGTGTGCAAACCTGATTTTGTACAGCCATTATTACAAGCCTGGTCCAGTTTGTTGTACTCAGCCCCTGCCAGCTTCCAACCATCCATTTCTAGTTACCAACCTGCTGGGATGTCTTTTTCTTTACCCCCAATTCCCACTTTTGCTGAACAATACACTCTGCTAACAGCAAAGTACAAGTCCTCTGTTTCCTCCTGCTGCACTTACCCTGCCTTTAACCCTTTTGCTGCTTCTCAACTGCCTCCGTTTGTTCCACCAAAATCCTCTTCAAGGTTGGGACCCTCTGTTTCACCACCCCTCCGCTCTTCACCCCTACCAGCTGTATCCATTACCTCCAACCCTATACCCATATACAAATCCTCAGTGGTGAAACCAAAGAAGAAGAAAAAGTTTTTTCCAACCCACTCGATCCTGCCATTAACCCAATCTGCATCCACTTTAGCCAACCTGCTTCAGCCTGTTCCAGTGCCAGCCGCTCAGCTTGTTGCACCTGCTGTTCTGTTTGATGTGCCAGTGCCTGTACCCGTTGCCCAGTCTACAGTTCCAGTACCTGCTGCCCAGTTTAAAGTTCCAGTACCTGCTATCCAGTCCGATGCACCTGTTGTTCTTCCTGTTGTGCCAGCACCTGCTGTTCTGTCTGATGTGCCAGTGTCTGTGCCCGTTGTCCAGTCCAGAGTTCCAGTACCTTCTGTCCAGTTTAAAGTTCCAGTGCCTGCTATCCAGTCCGGAGCACCTGCTGTTCTGTCTGATGTGCCAGTGTCTGTGCTCGTTGCCCAGTCTACAGTTCCAGTACCTGCTGCCCAGTTTAAAGTTCTAGTACCTGCTATCCAGTCCGATGCACCTGCTGTTCTTCCTGTTGTGCCAGCACCTGCTGTTCTGTCTGATGTGCCAGTGCTTGTGCCCGTTGCCCAGTCTACAGTTCCAGTACCTTCTGTCCAGTTTAAAGTTCCAGTGCCTGCTATCCAGTCCGGAGCACCTGCTGTTCTGTCTGATGTGCCAGTGTCTGTGCTCGTTGCCCAGTCTACAGTTCCAGTACCTGCTGCCCAGTTTAAAGTTCCAGTACCTGCTATCCAGTCCGATCCACCGTCTGCTGTCCAGCCTGATTTGCCACCGTCTGCTGTCCAGCCTGATTTGCCACCGTCTGCTGTCCAGCCTGATTTGCCACCGTCTGCTGTCCAGCCTGATTTGCCACCGTCTGCTGTCCAGCCTGATTTGCCACCGTCTGCTGTCCAGCCTGATTTGCCACCGTCTGCTGTCCAGCCTGATTTGCCACCGTCTGCTGTCCAGCCTGATTTGCCACCGTCTGCTGTCCAGCCTGATTTGCCACCGTCTGCTGTCCAGCCTGATTTGCCACCGTCTGCTGTCCAGCCTGATTTGCCACCGTCTGCTGTCCAGCCTGATTTGCCACCGTCTGCTGTCCAGCCTGATTTGCCACCGTCTGCTGTCCAGCCTGATTTGCCACCGTCTGCTGTCCAGCCTGATTTGCCACCGTCTGCTGTCCAGCCTGATTTGCCACCGTCTGCTGTCCAGCCTGGTTTGCCACCGTCTGCTGTCCAGCCTGATTTGCCACCGTCTGCTGTCCAGCCTGATTTGCCACCGTCTGCTGTCCAGCCTGATTTGCCACCGTCTGCTGTCCAGCCTGATTTGCCACCGTCTGCTGTCCAGCCTGATTTGCCACCGTCTGCTGTCCAGCCTGGTTTGCCACCGTCTGCTGTCCAGCCTGATTTGCCACCGTCTGCTGTCCAGCCTGATTTGCCACCGTCTGCTGTCCAGCCTGATTTGCCACCGTCTGCTGTCCAGCCTGATTTGCCACCGTCTGCTGTCCAGCCTGATTTGCCACCGTCTGCTGTCCAGCCTGATCTGCCACCGTCTGCTGTCCAGCCTGATCTGCCACCGTCTGCTGTCCAGCCTGATCTGCCACCGTCTGCTGTCCAGCCTGATCTGCCACCGTCTGCTGTCCAGCCTGATCTGCCACCGTCTGCTGCCTTTCAGCCTGATGTGTCATCTTCCCAGCCTGTCGTCTCGGAGCTCGCTACCCAGCCTTATGATCCGGTGCCCTCCGCCCAGCCTGATGTCTTGGTACCTGTTAAACCAGTTCCGGATGCTCAGCTTGCCGCTGATTCTTCTCTGTCCTATCATCAGTCTGATTATGATGCTCTCGTGTTGTCGGCCCCCGAGAGGTTTATACATGTTGCCCTGCCTGTTTTCACCGCTAGATCCAAACTTCCAGACCCTGGTGGTGGTAGGAGGCATGCTCTGTTTTCGGACTCTGGGGGCTTGTCTCCCAATGGGTTAAGAGACTTTGACCAGAAGACTTTTTGGGACCTTTCCGCATCTACATGCACTACCAGGGCAAGGGCAGAATGGAGTGTCCAGAGGCCACTCCTTGGGGGGGGGGGGAACTGTCATGATCTGTGTCATGGCTTTGGTCACCTGCTGGTGGCACTTTCTCCCAGTAACAGGGGTGCAGTTCTGGTGTCCACCAGCGGGTGTCTCCCATGGGATGACTCCTCTCAATTAAGGTGAACTGCTACAGGTATATAACCCTGCCCTTCACTACAGTTCAGTGCTTCAGTATTTTGCTTGACAGCCTGTTCCCTGCCTGATCTGATAGCTGTAGCCAACCTGTTCCTGATTTGCTCCCTGCCCTGGACTCTGGTTCTCCCCTTTGTCGCTTATTGACCCCGGCTTGTACTTTTGGACTTTGCTGCTCTCTCCTATCCTGGACCCCCGGCTTGAACCTTGGACTTGCTTGTGTCTCATCCCTGCATTACCTGCTAGTTACGCTCTGATTTCTGGTATATATTCATTCACTAGTTCTGGTGGTTTATAGTTTGCTGTGTCATGCTTGCTTGTCTTGGGGGTTTCCTATGATTGTTTTGCACGTGTGCTTAACCTTTAATAAACATATATTTTTCACTATCTTGGTGCCTATTTCCGTTAGTGCAGCCCATTGACCTGTTACCCAGTACTCAGATGCCTGCGTAGGCATCCCCTGACAGAGTGTTACTGGCGCAAGTGGAAAAAAACTCTTGCGATCGGTATGGTGTCCTCAGGGTATCAGCAGCCTCTACGCGTTTCACAAGTTGTATTGCGTCATCAGGAAGCTGCTGTACTTTTGCTGGGCTCTATATTTATACCCCTCTATGGTCGACTGTAATTGATGGTATCCGCCCACTCCCCCCCTGAAAATGGGCGAACCGGAAGTTTTTTTGCCGCCATTTAACTTTCTGGAACCACCTCTTTAAACGGCGTAGCTTACTGCGACGGGCACGGGCATACGTACGTTCGTGAATCGGCGTATCTTGCTCATTTACATATTCGACACGTAAATCCACATACACGCCCCTAGCGGGCAGCGTAAATATGCACATAAGATACAACGGCGTAGGAGACTTATGTCGGTCGTATCTTAGCAACAGTTAGGCTTATCTCATTTTAAGAATGCGCGCAAAGATACGACGGCGCTCATTCGGACTTACGACGGCGTATCTACTGATACGCCGTCGTAAGTCTCTCTGAATCTGGCTAACTGTGCTTTAGTGGTTTATACCTTTTCACTTTTTATTTTTGTTATTCATGTGCACTCCACGCTACTCAATTTAGCGCTACACAAATTTTCTCACCATTCACATTAGACTTTGTTTGTTTGAGTGTTAGCAGCTTTAT
This sequence comes from Rana temporaria, assembly GCF_905171775.1. Lineage (NCBI taxonomy): Eukaryota > Metazoa > Chordata > Amphibia > Anura > Ranidae > Rana > Rana temporaria. The sequence goes on from NC_053490.1 coordinate 15,114,784, forward strand.
TCTCTTTTACTTTTTGGTTCAGCACAGTATTTTTCCCCCTTCTCACATACAATTCGCACAAACTCACCAAATTTGGACAATAGAAGATTGGAAAAATGTTGCCTGGTCTGAAGAGTCTTGATTTCAGCTGCGACATTTTGGATCAGAATTTGGTGTAAACAACATGAACGCCTGGATCCATCCTGCCTTGCATCACTGGTTCAGACTGGTGGTGTAATGGTGGGGGGGATATTTTTTAGTCACACTATGGGCCCCTTAGTACCAATTGAGTATTGTTTAAACACCAAAATCTCCCCGGGTATTGTTGCTGACCATGTCCATCCCTTTATGACTACAGTGTCCCCATCTTCTGATGGCTCCTTCCAGCAGGATAATGCACCATGTCACAAAGATCCAATCATCTCACCTCTGGACAATGAGGTCCCTGTACTGCCATGGCCTCCACACTCACCACATCTCATCCAATAGAGCGCATTTGGGATATAGTGGAACGTGAGATTTGCAGCAACTGTGTGATGTTATCATGTCACTATCATGGGCGTCCAAACTCCAAAGGTAGGGGCAAGGTGGGTCAAGTTTACCCCCCCCCCCCCCGGCAGGGCTGGTGCTACCTATAAGCAAGTGCGCACAATTCATTCGGGGGCACCGCGCTGCATGTCCCAGGGCTGGGAGTCACATATACAACATGGAGTGTCAGGGAGTGATGGTGTTTACGGCAGCTGAGCTGGGGGAGGCAGCGCTGTCATAGGCAGGAAATACAAAGCTCTCCCGCAGCTTGCCTGTTACCTTTCACTTGCTGCCTGGACAGCGTCTGCTAATGCTCAACCCGACCAGATCACTTATTATTTATCTCCCCTCCTCTCCTCCTCCTTGGCTCGGACTGCCGGCTGTGTGTGCTCTGCCTGGACATGTGTGAGAGTCCCAGCACTCCCTTCTAGATAGGGGCCCCAAGAACACTCGCTGCATGGGGCCCCAGCCTAATCTGAGCTGCTTGGCATGTGCAGCTGTTGTAGCCTTCCATCTGCCTTTTCTGGGGTTAGTAATCCATTAAATTCTCTCTGTCACCTGAAGGTTGCAAATTGATTGGAGGGGAATTCTCCATACTAATGATTGTGTGTGTAATTTATCGGGGTGTAATCTGTGTGTATGGGGGGTGTAAAGTATCTGTGTGTATGGGGGCAGGGCCGGACTTACCATTGGGCTTGACTGGGCTCAAGCCCATGGGCCCCGCCCAATAGGGGGCCCCGGGCCCAATCGCGGCAACCTCCTCCCGCAATTTCGCGGCAATCCCCTCCCGCAATTCTGCGGCAATCCCCAGTTTTGCGGCAACCCCCTTACCGCAATTTCGCGGCAACCCCCTCCTGCAATTTTGCAGCAATCCCCCGTTCGCAGCAATTTTGGCACCCCCCCTCAACAACTTTGGTCGGATCGATGTAATTCTCGGCAGCCCCCAGCCCCCCCGCTCAACAACTCTGATGCTCCAGGGGGCCCCTTTACTGCAGCTGTGTAAGGGGCCCCAAAATTACTGAAGGCGGCCCTGGGAAGAGGTAAGAAGTCTGTCCAGCGGCTGCCCCCCTCAACAATTTTGATCGGTCGGCCAGTGAATCCCAACCCCGCTCAACAAGTATGATAGTATGATCGGTCGGCGCACTGCCCCCCGCTCAACAACTTTGATAGGTCAGCCGGCGGATTCAGCCCCCCAACCCCCCTCAACAACTATGATCGGTCGGCGGTAACAACCCCCCCGCTTCTCTGCTCCAGGGGGCCCCTTCCATTGTTAAGCCCAGGGCCCCACCATCCTAAGTCCTGCCCTGATGGGGGGTGTATTGTATCTGTGTGTATGGGGGGTGCAATGTATCTGTGTGTATCTGTTTGTATGGGACTGTAATGTATCTGTGTGTTTGGGGGGTGTAATGTATCTGTGTGTATGGGGGGTGCAATGTATCTGTGTGTTTGGGGGGTGTAATGTATCTGTGTGTATGGGGGGTGCAATGTATCTGTGTGTATCTGTTTGTATGGTAGTGTAATGTATCTGTGTGTTTGGGGGGTGTAATGTAGCTGTGTGTATGGGGGGTGCAATGTATCTGTGTGTTTGGGGGGTGTAATGTATCTGTGTGTATGGGGGGTGCAATGTATCTGTGTGTATCTGTTTGTATGGTAGTGTAATGTATCTGTGTGTTTGGGGGGTGTAATGTATCTGTGTGTATGGGGGGTGCAATGTATCTGTGTGTATCTGTTTGTATGGTAGTGTAATGTATCTGTGTGTTTGGGGGGTGTAATGTATCTGTGTGTATGGGGGGTGCAATGTATCTGTGTGTATCTGTTTGTATGGTAGTGTAATGTATCTGTGTGTTTGGGGGGTGTAATGTATCTGTGTATGGGGGGTGCAATGTATCTGTGTGTTTGGGGGGTGTAATGTATCTGTGTGTATGGGGGGTGCAATGTATCTGTGTGTATCTGTTTGTATGGTAGTGTAATGTATCTGTGTGTATGGTAGTGTAATGTATCTGTGTGTTTGGGGGGTGTAATGTATCTGGGTGTATCTGTACAATGTCCTCAGTCTCTGACCGTGATCATGACATTGTCAAAAAGGGGTGGAGCATGGGTGACCTTAAAATGATGCCCGCCCTTGAAAAAAGTTCTGCGGGCGCCCATGGTCACTATGGAGCAAAATCCCAGAGGAATGTTTCCAACACCATGTTGAATCTATGCCACGGAGAATGAAGGCAGTTCTGAAGGCAAAAGGGGGTCCAACCCGGTACTAGCAAGGTGTACCTAATAAAGTGCTTGGTGGTGAGTGCATATATTTTGCCACAATAGTCAAAATGTGGGAAAGCAACAAAGAATACGTTTGTCCAACCTTCCAGGTCCAGTCTTTAGTAAAGATCTGAGTCTCAGCAATGTCTGACCGATTCCAGGATACGGCGAGTTTCAGCTGATGGTCCCAGTTCTCTTGGCCATTGTGATCAGCATTGTGGGAGGCTGAAAGACAGATATCAATGGTCATCACTATGTGTTTTTTTTCCACTTTCAATAAAGACTTTACCTATTAAGTTAGCGTAGTGTTTATATGTCCCTTCATTTATTTTCTGGCTTCTTAAACCCTAAAGGGGTTGTAAAGGTACATGTTTTTTCACCTTAATGCATTCTATGCATTAAGGTGAAAAAACATCCAATGATTAGTGGCCCCCAGCCCCCCATTTACTTATCTGAGCCCTAGAAAGTCCTGTGTCGTGAACGTGCTGGCTTCTCAGCTCTTCTCGGCTCATTCATTGGATGACTGATAGCAGCACAGCCATTGGCTCCCGCTGCTGTCCATCAAATCAGTTATGCGGTGTGCCGGGGGCGGGGCCGAGTGACACAGTCGGCGGCTATGGCCGCCACTGTATCACACGGGAGCATGCCCGCAATCTAACCCTCCTTGGGAGAGCATTTCCCAGAAGGGGTTAGCTTTTGTGGGGAGGAGCTGAGACAGCTGCCGAGGGACCCCAGAAGAGAAGGATCGGGACCACTCTGTTCAAAACGAGCTGCACAGTGGAGGTAAGTATGATATGTTTGTTATTTTAAAAAAGGGAACCTTTACAACCCCTTTAATCAGTAACACTGGGGAATGGATGAGAGAATTGACCACTATATCCTGACCTGCTAAGCAAAAATTTCCATCCAAATCTGTGTCCCACTAGAGGTACTTTATCCCCGTTCTTGTGGTAAATCTGTAAAATTTTGTATTTTTTAAGCAACAATCTAATGGTGTAACAAATAGGTGATATGTAAAAACAAACTTGAGGATATTACCTTTTTTGAAGAATGAGGAATGGTCATACATGTGCATGACCATTACCATTGAGGTAAAACCCTCAAGTTGTGCATGCTTTACTTGTATTATATGAGTTCTCTTCAGGGGTGACTGACAAGAAATGCCACATAGTAAGCAGCACTTAGTGAACATACAAATAATGCTTCTACAGTCATTTAAATGGTTCTAAAGGTTAAAAAAAAATTCTACCTTAAAGGGCCAGATCCACGTACCTCGGCATAAATATAAGCGGGCGTAGCGTATCTCAGATACACTACGTCGCCGTAATTTAGAGCGGAGGATCCTTATCCACAAAGAATTTGCGCCGTAAGTGTAAATGTGTCGGCGTAAGGGCGCGGAATTCAAATGACAAATATGTGGGCGTGTTTTATGGTAATTCAACTTGACCCCACATAAATTATGTTTTTTTTGAACGGCGCATGCGCCGTCCGTGGGGGTATCCCAGTGCGCATGCTCGAAATCACGTCGCAAATAGTCAATGCTTTCGACGTGAACGTAATTTACGCAAAGCCCTATTCGCGAACGTTTTCCGCAAACAACGTAAACGACGGAAAATTCGACGCTGGCCCGACGTCCATACTTAACATAGAGCAGGGGTAACGTTACGCCGAAAAAAGCCTTACGTAAACGTCGTAAAAAAATGCGCCGCCCGGACGTACGTTTTGAGAATGGGCGTATCTAGCTAATTTGCATACTCTACGCGGAAATCAACGGAAGCGCCACCTAGCGGCCAGCGTAAATATGCACCTAAGATCCGACGGCGTACTAAGATGTACGTCAGTCGGATCTAGCCCCCATTCAGGCGTATCTTGTTTTGTGGATACAAAACAAAGATACGCCGGAGCAACCTAGAAGTTACGCGGCGTATCAATAGATACGCCGACGTAACTTCTTTGTGGATCTGGCCCAAAGTGTCTGTAAAGGCAGAAGGTTTTTTTATCTTAATGCATCCTATGCATTAAGATGAAAAAATACCTGTGTGTAGAAACCCCCCTTAGCCCCTCTAATGCCTACCTGAGCCTGATCTTCCTCCAGTGCTGTGCACGAGTGCCCCAGTCTCTCCCTCCTGATTGGCTGAAACACAGCAGTGACACCATTGGCTCCCGCTGCAGTCAATCAACGTCAGTTAGCCAATCAGGAGAGAGAGGGGCGGGGCCAAACAGAGGCTCTGTGTCTGAATGGACACAGACAGCTGTGGCTTGGCTCGGCTGCCCCCATAGCAAGCTGTGCAAAACCATTACACAGCGCAGGTAAGTTTAACATGTTTTTTTAAAAGTGTATCTTAGGCCACAGTTTATACACTTTAAAGCGGTCCTCCACCCTAAAGTGGAGTCCCGCTGATCGGAACCCTCCCCCCCTCCGGTGTCACATTTGACACCTTTCAGGGGGGAGGGGGGTGCAGATACCTGTCTAAAGACAGGTATTTGCACCCACTTCCGGCCCGGCATTCACGGGCAAAAGACGGGCATTCCGTCACATCCCGTCGCCCCCCCCCCATTGTGTGCTGGGAACACTCGGCTCCCAGCACACAGCGGGAGCCAATCGGCGGGCGTGGCGCGACTCGCGCATGCGCCGTAGGGAACCGGGCAGTGAAGCCGCAGCGCTTCACTTCCTGGTTCCATCAGCGTGGATGGCGGAGGGAGCAGCAGGGTGACGAGCGATCGCTCGTGCTCTGCTGCGGACGGCGCTGGACTCCAGGACAGGTAAGTGTCCTTATATTAAAAGTCAGCAGCTGCAGTATTTGTATCTGCTGGCTTTTAATATTTTTTTGGGGTGGAACATCCGCTTTAATGTGCAAGTCTGAAAAACGTCTAATGGAAAGCAGATACTTTTTCCTGTTATGGAGCCTCAGAGAAATGTTTTTTTTTTTTTTCTGCTAGTAATCTCTGACCTTTCAGCAAAGCTTGCAGGATTGCCACATCCATCCCTTGATCGCCAGCCTTCTGCTCTCGGAGGATAGTGAGCAGAGACCCCATGCGGACAATATCTTGAATCTGTAGAGAAATTTGGAGACTCATATGAATATCTGAAATGGGATTACATGTATTCTTTAGCCAAAGACTGCTTCCCTGGTAATAATTCTGAACTAATAGAGGCCCAAAACCAGAACCTTTCGGAAATATACTTTTCTATGAATAAAGACTAAACAAATACACTAGAGCTGGCCATGATATTGCACATGGCTGAGCTTTGCAAAAGGTGTTTTGCAGCAAATATTGATGAAGTTAAAAAAGAATCGATGAGCCACTGTGTGACCATTGTTAGCGAAATCAGGCTGTTTGCGGAGGTAGATTCACGTAGGGGCGCCTAACTTTAGGGCGGCCTAGCCTTTTTAGGCTACACCGCCGTAAATTAGTTAGGCTATTAGTGATTCACAAACCACTTACCTGCTAATCTACGGCGGTGTAGCCTAAAACGAGCGGGCGTAAGGGCGCCTAATTCAAATGACTTGGAGGGGGGCGTGTTGTATGGAAATGAGGCTTGACCTCACGTTTTTTGACTTTTTTGACACTGCGCATGCGTCGGGCGACTACATTTCCCAGTGCACATTGCGGCTAAGTAGGCCATACGGGCCTATTGATTTCGACGTGTACGTAAACGACGTAAATCCCGATTCGTGGACGACTTGCGCAAACCATGTAAAAAATTCGAACCTCGCGGCGGGAACGGCGGCCATACTTAACATTGTTATTCCACCTCATAGGTGGAATAACTTTAGGCGGCCTATCGCGTACGGCAGGCTCGCGTTCATTCGGGAATCGTCGTAAATGCTCATTTACATAATCTACGCCGGCCGCAATGGAAGCGCCACCTAGCGGTAAGCCAAAACATTGCAATCTAAGATAGGACGGCGCAAGCCGTCCTATCTTAGATATGTTTAAGTGTATCTCTGTTTGAGAATACATTTAAACAAACGCCGAGGACATTCAGAGTTAGGTCGGCTTATCTACTGATAAGCCGGCCTAACTCTTTGTGAATCTACCTACGTGTCTCTAATAGTAGCACATTTCTTCTCAGTGAAATAATCCATCTTTAAAGCTAAAGTTCACTCACCATTCATTTGATCTGCCATTCAATCAAGTCACAGACATCATCAGACTGTGCTTATCAGCTCAGCATCCCAGCAATCACTGGCTTGCCGACGCCCTCACAAGCGGTTTTATTAAAAACCCAGCAGGAAGTGATGTCACAGCATGTGACCTCCCCCATAGGAAGTGAGCTCACAGCATGTGACCTCCTCCATAGGAAGTGATGTCACAGCATGTGACCTCCTCCAAAGGAAGTGAGCTCACAGGGTGTGAGCTCCACCCAGCAGATGCCCATATATGGATTTGACAACACAGGATGTGATAATACATGATAACCCTTCTAACAGGGATATTTAGATACATACAATACATGAATACAATATAATACAACAACAACAGCACGATACGATACAATAATAATAATACAATAACAACACGATACGATACAGTAATAATACAATAACCAATGAACACAGTTCCTGATGAGGGGAGCTTATCTGCGGGTGTATGCTCACGCCATAATACAATGTTGATCGGACACTGAGAGATGACAAAAGCACACATCCGCAAAAATAGACAATGCGTTTGCAGAGTGGACGCATCCCCACAGGCGAATTTCTGTGCATCATACAGGGGCCCTTTCGTCGGCCGACGTCCCCACTCCGCAAACACCCTTCTTCAAATCAGAAAGTTTATCTCAACCAGTCTCAGACTGCGCCAGTCAGCTCTTTAGAGTGGGTTGCGGAAGTACTAACACTGGGTGACACTATGACAGTACATATTAAATACATCGTGAAATTTTCACAACAGCATCACTCACTTTCTTGGTCCACATGATAATTTGATCTTCTGTAAAACTGTCATAGGACTCAGAGAAAAGATTTTGCAGCTTCTCCTTAATGAGGTTGATGGTAATCCTGGAGGAACTAAGATTCGCCACTTGTGCTATGATGTCAGCAACTCGACCAGATCCCTCCACAATGACACACGGTGTGTTGTTACACATTGAACTGTAGATGGTCTGTATGAGGGAACAATTAGAACATGGGTCTTCAAACTATGGCCCTCCAGTTGTTCAGGAACTACAATTGCCACCATGCTTAGCCATGTCTGAGTTTTACAATGCCTCATGGGATGTGTAGTTCGGCAACAGCTGGAGGGACGTAGTTTGAGGACCCCTAAATTAGAACATCGGAGAGAAGAAGGTTACCTACTACACTCTCTGGTGGAAAATAGGTATTGGCACACTCAAGTGTCAGGCATGGGTATCAAACTCAATTTCATTGTGGGCTGGGTCAGTAGTATGGTTGCCCTCAAAGGGCCGGTTGTATCTGGGTTGCGCTACATACAGAGTGCAGGCGTGTGCATGCAACCCCAACCCCCTTAAAGCTTCCTTGCATCTCTCCCTCCTACCTGGCCTGGCTCTAGTACCTCCCTGTGTAGGCGGCTCTGCCTCGCCTTGCGGGGAGATCTCGAGATCTGTTCCCGCCGTGGGAATGAAAGGTGAGAGCCGAAGGTGGCGGAAAATTTCTGGCAGTGAGGGCCACAGAACAAGGCCTGGGGGGCCGAAATCAGCCCGTGGGCCTTGTGTTCGACATATGTGTTCTAAGGCATTTTTAAATATACAGGCAGTCCCTGACTTATGAACGCCCGACTTACGAATGACTCCTAATTACGAACGCGTTCAATCCCTTCTGCTTGTGCTCCACGCTGGTCCTGGATACCTCCGAGCAGCTATCTTGCCACATTCCACACTGCAGTACTTCATGTACTGCATGGCCAGAAGAGCCCCAGAAGCGCCCGGAACATCCCACATCCCTGCACAGCCGGAAGTTGCACTTACAAGCAGTGTTCTGACTTATGAACATATTCCATTTACGAACAAACCTACAGTCCTTAATGTGTTTGTAACTCGGGGACTGCCTGTACGTAGTATAAACATCTGCATATGGAAACATTAGCCATAGAATGGTCCGTATTACATATGCTTCCAAAGCATACATTTCTAGGGTTGCCACCTTTTCTTCAAGCCAAACCCAAACACTTTAGATGGGCACAGCAAAGGGGAGCACACAGGAGCCCGGGGGCAGCAGAAGGAAGAGGAAGCTGGACAGGAAAGGTAGCTGGAAGCTGGACAGGAAAGGTAGCGGAGGCGGCGTTTACTAAAACAGATCCCCTGTATTTTCCTCCTGCAGCAGCTGAATGCCAAGAAGAGGGAGAGGAGGAGAAGCCGACAGTCAGTTGCTGCAGAAGTAAAATACAGCCAATTGGTTCTAGTAAATGTGTAACAGGAAGGGGGCACAGGCTCCCTGAAGCTACCCCCGCAGTCCTGTCTGAATAATGTGTCTGGGTTTCAGGCCAATACCACCAACATCTTCTGCCAGGGATTCGTGAGGATGAAAAGACAGAAACTGGAAGTGAGGGGAGGGGGACCGGGAGAGAAGGGGAACCACCGATTGTCCTTCCCATTATCCCCTGAATTGTATTGAGTACCCCAACACTGCCCATCCCTCAACTACAGTCTGGTTTGAATAATGTGTCCGGGATTCAGGCCAATACCACCAACATCTTCTGCCAGGGATTCGTGAGGATGAAAAGCCAGAAACTGGGAGTGAGGGGAGGGGGACCACTGATTGTCCTTCCCATTATCCCCTGAATTGTATTGAGTACCCCAACACTGTCCATCCCTCAACTACAGTCTAGTTTGAATAATGTGTCTGGGTTTCAGGATAATGAAACCCAGACACATGATTCCAAACCCAGTGTCATGGATATGCAATAGTCTGGCAGTTTACCTGTTTCCATCTGTCCATTAGAGGCCTGACTCTTTTCTGCTTACCTTTTTATTTCCTCTCCTTCCTGTATGGCCCCACCCAGGCCATCCCAGGAAGTCTATATTAACTGTTGCACTACAGGCCTGCAATGCTGTTCAACAGTGTTGTTTGCTTAAGTTCCTGTCTGCAGTGTGCTACGATTACCTTCCAGTGTACCGTTTTTGGCTCGTCCCTGATTTCTCCTGTTTGCCTGTGCCCTTGACCTTTTGCCTGTCCCTCGGTTACCCTAGTCTGCCTGTTGCCCTGACCTCGGCTTACCCATCACTACCATTTGTCCTACTTGCTGCTTCCCCTCTCTCTCTGCAGAGCGTGACCTGAGGGATCCCAGGGGTCGCGACCTGGATCCAGCTGCGGCGAAGGCCGTCCTCACCACTAGAGGCTCTGGTGAACACAAAGCTGGGTCTTAGACTCCGCGCCCTGGGCGATCTTGGGTTCACGCTTCCTCTCTGATTCCAAACCCAGTGTCATGGATATGCAATAGTCTGGCAGTTTACCTGTTTCCATCTGTCCATTAGAGGCCTGACTCTTTTCTGCTTACCTTTTTATTTCCTCTCCTTCCTGTATGGCCCCACCCAGGCCATCCCAGGAAGTCTATATTAACTGTTGCACTACAGGCCTGCAATGCTGTTCAACAGTGTTGTTTGCTTAAGTTCCTGTCTGCAGTGTGCTACGATTACCTTCCAGTGTACCGTTTTTGGCTCGTCCCTGATTTCTCCTGTTTGCCTGTGCCCTTGACCTTTTGCCTGTCCCTCGGTTACCCTAGTCTGCCTGTTGCCCTGACCTCGGCTTACCCATCACTACCATTTGTCCTACTTGCTGCTTCCCCTCTCTCTCTGCAGAGCGTGACCTGAGGGATCCCAGGGGTCGCGACCTGGATCCAGCTGCGGCGAAGGCCGTCCTCACCACTAGAGGCTCTGGTGAACACAAAGCTGGGTCTTAGACTCCGCGCCCTGGGCGATCTTGGGTTCACGCTTCCTCTCTGATAGCAGCAGTCGGCTATAGGGTTCACTACCCTTTGGTGCATCCCTGACCCCAACGGGGTGCACTTGTCACCTGGCCACAGGTGACCCGACACCCAGACTGTCCGAGTGAATACTGGATAGGTGGCAACCCTAAGACTTTCCAGCACCAATCTGAAACTAGAATGGTTTATTTACCACCTAGGAAAAAGATTTGTTTTCTATCACTCTCCGTCCAAATCCTAGTCCTGCAGAAAAATGGTATTTAACAAATGGTAATGACACACATGCACGTTCCATGAAAAAAAAAAAAAAACAGTAAACTACCTTTAGGCCTCGTACACACCACCGGATCTATCCGCTGGAATTGATCCGCGGATCAGTTCCAGCGGATACATCCGGTCGTCTGTACGGCCTAGCGGATATTTATCCGCGGACATTTCTCGGCCCGATCGATTTCAAGCGGATATAAATTTCTTAGCATGCTAAGAAATGTATCCGCTTGAATCGTGTCCAGCGGATTGATCCGGTGGTCTGTACAGACTCACCGGATCAATCCGTCCGCTCCCCTCCCTCGCGTGCGTCGTAATGATTCGACGCATGGGTGGAAGTACTTACCTTCCAGCGTCGCGCACGTCGCCGCGTCATCATCGCGGCGACGGCGCGACACGTCACCGCGGATGAATTCCGCATGGATTTTGATCCGATGGTGAGTACAAGCCATCGGATCCAAATCCGGAGGAGGAATCTCCGCTGGAAACGGTCCGCCGGAGATCCCCTCGTGTGTACGGGGCCTAAGATAGAGTAATAGCATCCAAGAGGGTTACAGTGTGAAACTAGAGTCTACAGATCCAAGTCCAGGGGACATTGGAAGGTCAACATGGGCTGTATAAAGATTTACAGGCTTCTCAGTAAAAGATGAACTTTGGGATAAGCAGATACTGTTTAACTACAAGAGTCATGTTTTCGCACTTGAATCTTGCTGCTAGCTTTACAAACTAATAACGGAGCTTGCAAAGGTATTTGGTGCTACAATACCCACAATATAGCGACTATAGACCTTATTGGGCATTTATGAACTCACGTCCAATGTTCCGGGACCTCCTTCCAGCACCACGCACACTATGGGGATTTTAATGGCGGTTCCTGGGATAGAAAAATAAAATAACATAAAATTGCATTTAGCTTTTTTGTGGGATGAATATGTCTTACTGTTACAGACCCAAATAAGCAGTCTGTGAGTGTATTGTATATAAATGTTCACAATTAATCTGTGCTGAGCCATGATCCTTTGAATGCTCATTTAAAGTGTAAGTAAACCCCCCCCTATCGTTTTCAGCCAAGGAAGATGCCATCTTTGCCTCTGTTTAATCTACAAATGCCATGATGCTGCCATGACACCAGCTATTGGATGGTTTGACAGTTTGGTTGAGAGCACAACCAATGGGAGTGTTACATTTCCGGCACATGCCAGAAATGAAACTGTTTTATGGATAGGTTTACTTCTGCTTTACCCCAAATTTAAATTTTTTGTGGTTGATTTACTAAAACGGGAGAGTGCAAAATCTGGTGCATGATAGCCAATCAGCATCTAACTTCAGCTTGTTCTATTAAAGCGGAGGTCCACCCGATTTTTTTATTTTTTAAAAGCCAGCAGCTACAAATACTGCAGCTGCTGACTTTTAATAAATGGACACTTACCTGTCCAGCGTGCCCGCGATGTCGGCAGCCGAGGCCGAGCAATCGCTCGGCCCTCGGGTGCCCCCGCCCCCATCCTCATTGAGGGAATCAGGAAGTGAAGCATTGCGGCTTCACTGCCCGGTTCCCTACTGCGCATACGCGAGCCATGCGGCGCACCCTCTCTGGTCCCCATTGTCTCCTGGGACAAGTGTGTTTCCCAGAAGACATCGAAGGGTGACGCAAAGAGTCTATTCCCAGAAGTGGGTGCAAATACCTGTATTATATAGGTATCTGCACCCCCCTGAAAGGTGCCAAATGTGACACCGGAGGGGGGGAGGGTTCAGAAAAGTGGAGGTTCACCCAAAAACTTAATTTTTAACATTAGATTGAGGCTAATTTTGTCAAGGGGAATCGGGTGTTTTTTTTTAAATCGAAGCAGTACTTACCGTTTTAGAGAGCGATCTTCTCCGCCGCTTCCGGGTATGGGCTGCGGGACTGGGCGTTCCTATTTGATTGACAGGTTTCAGACGGTCGCATACATCGCGTCACGATTTTCCGAAAGTAGCCGAACGTCGGTGCGCAGGCGCCGTATAGAGCCGCACCGACTTTTGGCTACTCGTGACGCGATGTATGCGACCGTCGGAAGCCTGTCAATCAAATAGGAACGCCCAGTCCCGAAGACCATACCCGGAAACGCAGTGCCGGCCCAAGACATTGTGCTGCCTGGGACCAAGAATGAAATGCTGCCCCCCCCCCCCCGAAAAAAAATCACGCCAACCAAAAGGCCCCCACATTCATTATTTTAAATCATGATAAGGGGACCCGTCATGGCTCTATACATGTATAAAGGAGTATAAAGAGGACCTGTCATGGCTCTATACATGTATAAAGGAGTATAAAGAGGACCTGTCATTGCACTATACACGTATAGGAGTATAAAGAGGACCTGTCATGGCTCTATACATGTATAAAGGAGTATAACGAGGGCCTGTCATGGCTCTATAGATGTATAAAGAGAACCTGTCATGGCTCTATACATGTATAAAGAGAACCTGTCATGGCTCTATACATGTATATAAAGGACCTGTCGAGACTCTTTACATGTAAAGGAATATAAAGAGGACCTGCCATGGCTCTATAAATGTATATAGGAGTATAAAGAGGACCTGTCATGGCTCTATAGATATATAAAGAGGGCCTGTCATGGCTCTATACATGCATATAGGCGTATAAAAGGACCTGCCATGGGCTCTATACATGTATCCAGGAGTATAAAGGGACCTGTGTATTGCCGGCGGCCACAATGTCTTTTGCGCAAACTAATCAATGTACGCTAATTGTGTTTTGTTTTTTTTGGTACCAAAAATATGTAGAAGAATACATATTAGCCTAAACTGAAGAAAATAGTTAATTTTTTTTAAATTTGGGGGATATTTATTATAGCAAAAAGTAAAAAAATATATATATTTATAGCACAAAAAATAAAAACCGCAGAGGTGATCAAATATCACCAAAAGAAAGCTCTATTTGTAGGGAAAAAAGGACATCAATTTTATTTGGGTAGCGGAACAGGCTGGCGGGCATCAGTATGCTGCCCCCCTAAAAGTGCTGCCTGGTACCCATGGTACCACCCGGTCCCATCATAGGGCCGGCCCTGCAGGAGCGGCGGAGAAGATCGCTCTCTAAAACGGTAAGTACGGCTTTGATTTAAAAAAAACACCCGATTCCCCTTAACAAAATGAGTGTCAATCTAATGTTATATTTTTTTTTTTCGGGTGAACTCCCGCTTTAACAAAAATAAAAAACAACAAAAAATGGAAGCTGATTGTTTTGCAGAGCTGCACCAGCTTTTGTACTTTCCAGTTTTAGTAAATCAATCCCTTTGTGTAGGGTGGATAATGGAGAGTAAATGAATGTAAATTAATAGACTTCTTTAAAAATTAGGGGAAAAACCCTTTTATCTGGCACTAAAATCAGTGTCCCTATTCAAAGATTTCCCTTTAACCCCTGTTCTGGTGACTGCCATAAAATGTTGAATTTCCTATCACTTTCTATCCCAAGACAATGGTCAACATTAAAAATAGAGGACACAGAGAGCAATAAAACCTGACAGAGGACCTAACCAGTACTTACTCTATTAAGGGTTGAGCTTTAGATACACTTAAACCCAACTAATTACTTCTTGTAACTCTCAGAAACAATACTTTTTTTGTGAAAGACCCAACAGAGACAGGGGGATTTGGAGAGGACTGATGGGTAGCCTCTTGTCTACTGACTATGGACCCTGGCATTTGAGGGAGCTACGAGCAATCAGGAAGATGTCCTGTTATGTAATGCAAGATGACATGTTATTAACCACTTAAGCCCCGGACCTTTAGGCAGCTAAATGCCCAGGCCAGGTTTTGCGTTTCGGCACTGCGTCGCTTTAACAGAGAATTGCGCGGTCGTGCAACGTGGCTCCCTAACAAAATTGGCGTCCTTTTTTCCCCACAAATAGAGCTTTCTTTTGGTGGTATTTGATCACCTCTGCTGTTTTTATTTTTTGTGCTATAAACAAAAATAGAGCGACAATTTTGAAAAAAATGCAATATTTTTAACTTTTTGCTATAATAAATATCCCCCTAAAAACATATATACATTTTTTTTCCTCAGTTTAGGCCGATACGTATTCTTCTACCTATTTTTGGTAAAGAAAATCGCAATAAGCGTTTATCGATTGGTTTGCGCAAAATTTATAGCGTTTACAAAATAGGAGATAGTTTTATTGCATTTTTATAAAAAAAAATTTTTTTTACTACTATTGGCGGCGATCAGCGATTTTTTTCGTGACTGCGACATTTTGACACATTTTTGGGACCATTGTCATTTTCACAGCAAAAAATGCATTTAAATTGCATTCTTTATTGTGAAAATGACAGTTGCAGTTTGGGAGTTAACCACAGGGGGCGCTGTAGGAGTTAGGGTTCACCTAGTGTGTGTTTACAACTGTAGGGGGGTGTGGCTGTAGGACTGACGTCATCGATCGAGTCTCCCTATAAAAGGGATCACTTGTAACACAGACACCAAACTGTGGACACAGATTGAGCAGAGCCAGAGTTCTATCCCACTACGCGGAGCCCCGGGGTGCTTTGCGGCGCTGCCGCCGGGTCTAAAGAGTCACCCGCTGATAGGTACGACAACTAAGATCTGCTCGCAATTGTGGATAAAGCCCTTGCTCACAACGCGCAACTCCAGGCTGAAACCAATACTGGGCCATCCCCAATTCTCCCCGGGCCTGCTGGATAAAAAATTCCTTGAATTACGTGAGGCCGGGTTTAGCCAGGCATCACACTTTAGCGATAGGGGAAATGGAAGACCGCCGCGGAGCTGGCGGATCCCACGGGTCCTTATGGGTTGGACCACATGAGAGCGCTTCAGCTGGGACATGTCCTGAGCAGCATGCCACCTCCTGATGGCACACAGCAACCACTCACGCCCCTGGAGGAGTTGTGTATGGGGTCCGGGATGGTATCTCACACTCTGTCACTGATGTACGGTATACTAAACGTCCCGCCCGCTGACAGCCCTGTCCCATGCATCCTGTCCCATGGGCTGCTCCTTCTCCACGGGTAAAAAACAACGCATCCTTGAGCTAACCCACAAGTCCTCCATATGCTCCAGGACCCAAGAAACGAATTATAAAATTTTGACTCGATGGTACAGGACCCCGGTGCTGTTGCACACTCTCTTTCCGGAGGCGTCGGACCTGTGTTGGCGCTGTCGGGAGGAGAGAGGTACCCTCCTACATGTTTTCTGGTCCTGTACCCGTCTACGGGGATTCTGGAGCGAAGTATGTCGCATAACACAGAAATTCAGTGACCGGGAAATCCCAGACAACCCAGCTTTCTTCCTGCTTCACGCGACGGACACCCCTCTGCGGGTTTACAAGAAATCGGTGGTACGCCACCTGCTAGATGCGGCTAAGGCCTGCATCCCGCTGACTTGGAAATCCCAGAACCCACCCACACTAGCCCTCTGGCTCAACAAAGTCGATAGTATCAACCGTTTGGAGGATCTTATCCTCACCGGCCAAAATAGACAGGAAGCATACAAAAACACATGGCAACTGTGGAATGTGTTTAAATACTCCTCTGAAGGACGGAGCCTTAGGGAAGAGCAAGCAGGAGACGCCGATTAGTACGTTCCCCAGACTGCCTGACCGCACCCCCCCCCCCCCCCCCCAGGAATCCCCCCCAACCCCCTGTCACCTCTCTTTTCTCTCTCTTTGCTCTTCTTCTTCTCTTTCGGTACACCAGTACCTGGTCTTTCTAATTTCTTATTATTTAAATACTTTGGAAAATGAAGGAGAGATTGGTTCGGCATGGGTCAAGCTACCTAAGGGCCCCCCTAGGCCGAGGGGCATACGTGATGCTCGTGCGGACCCCTGAGGGGATCCATGCGAGGGACATCACACGTAGATTGGCAGGCAGATTTTTAGGCCTCTCAATAGCACACACGCTGCCACTCTAAATGGGGTCATACACCCAGGGACTCTCTAGAGACGTCTTATATTTAGACACACGATGTTGCTTGATGATACTACCAGTAGATAATACAGTCTTTCAATAACTGATCTGTAATGTCCCATGAGATGATAGGCTGCACAGTTGTTGACCCTGTAACCTGATGTGTGGTATCACACAAGTTGAACTGTTGTACCATCATGGCCTGTGCGGGCCGATCTTCCTGTTATAAATAAAAATTTGATCACTCGATCGATGTGCCGCCACAGTGAAGCACGGGGAAGCCGTGTTTACATACGGCTCTCCCCGTTCTTCAGCTCCAGGGAGCGATCGCGACGGGGCGGCTAGAAACGACGTCGTCTCGGATCGCTCCCCAAGGTAAGCCGCACGCAGCGCAGGGGGTCCCGATTGGACCCCCGACCCGCTAGAAGGCAGGGACGTATATATACGCCCATCTGCCTGTACGTGCCATTCTGTGGACTTAAATAGGCGTGCGGCGGGCGTTAAGTGGTTAACACATTTAACAGTCAAGGAAGACATGACGGTTTCTGCCAACTTGAAACTCAGTGAGAAGATGTGAAAAGAAAGCTGGTTAATGAGATTTGGACAGCCCTGGGTCTTTTTGAATATTTGGTTACTGGTGCCCGATTGTCTGGGGTGGGGAATGTGCTTTGACTGCTAGTCATAAGCCTAGTACACATGGGCCGAATGCCCATGCTGCAATAAAACCCGGCCGACCTTCGGCCCGTGTATATGGCAGCCACTCTGACTGACGGATGCGCATGCTGAAAAACCAGCAGCCGACCAGTTCCCAATCACCATTCTCAGCCAATGGCTAGGAGCGCTGACCGGAGTGTTCTGGCGGGGGGACCGTGCCCATGTCAGAACACAATAGTTCAAGCGGGGGAGATCGCTGTACTAACATCGAATAGTTAATACAACGGCTCTAAACCGGAGCTGACAGCTTTTTTGTGATAGTGTGTACCAGGCTATACTGATAAGACTTGTCTAGGGGTCTGGCTGTTAATTAATTAATGTTCAATTTTTTTCCCGATGAAAATATTCTGAGCGCAAATTACTATCGTCTGTATGGAACTCCGACGGAGAAAAAAACACGCATGCTCAGAATCAAGTCGACACATGCTCGGAAGCATTGAACTTAATTTTTCACGGCTCGTCGTAGTGTTGTACGTCACCGTGTTTTGGACGGTCGGAATTTGGTGTGACAGTGTGTATGCAAGACAGCTTGAACGGAATTCCTTCGGGAAAACCCGTCAGAGTTTATTCCGACGGAAACTCTGATCGTGTATGAAAGGCATAAGGTCACTTGTGGACCAGTGGCGGTGCGTCCATAGAGGGCGCCGGAGTGCCGCCCCCTCTCGCTCCCGCACCGCCACTGAATACAATACATAGATTCATGCATTGCATGAATCTATGTATTGCCGCTGCTGCCGACTATTCAGATGGCCGGCCCCCTGGTGAGCGCCGGCCATCTGAATAATGGCAGCTGGTTGGCTGTAATAGGCTTCCAAATACTTATCCAGGGACGCACAGGGGGTGCGTTCCTTGGATAAGACTGACAGGCGTCTCAGCCAATCAGGTTCACCGGTTCTGGTACCGGTAACCTGATTGGCTGAAGCGTCATCGAGGGCGGGAGAAGACATCAAGGGACCATTGAAGGAGGATGGCCGACCCCAGAAAGTTAAGTGCCGGGCGGGGGGGGGCAGAATTTTACAGGGCACAATGGCGACAATTACAGGGCACAGTGGTGACAATTAAAGGGCACAGTGGCGACAATTGGCACAGTGGCGACAATTGGCACAGTGGCGACAATTAAAGGGCACAGTGGTGACAATTAAAGGGCACAGTGGTGACAATTACAGGGCACAGTGGCGACAATTGGCACAGTAGCGACAATTACAGGGCACAGTGGCGACAATTACAGGGCACAGTGGCGACAATTACAGGGCACAGTGGTGACAATTGGCACAGTAGCGACAATTACAGGTCACAGTGGCGACAATTACAGGGCACAGTGGCGACAATTACAGGACACAGTGGCGACAATTACAGGGCACAGTGGTGACAATTACAGGGCACAGTGGCGACAATTACAGGGCACAGTGGTGACAATTAAAGGGGACAGTAGCGACAATTAAAGGACACAATGGCGACATTTGATGGCACAGTGGCTGCGTTTAATGGCATGGCACAGTGGTGACAATTGATGGCACAGTGGCTGCGTTTGATGGCATGGCACAGTGGCTGCGTTTGATGGCATGACACAGTGGTGACAATTGATGGCACAGTGGCTGCATTTGATGGCATGACACAGTGGTGACAATTGATGGCACAGTGGCTGCATTTGATGGGCCCAGTGGCTGCATTTGATGGGCACAGTGAGTGAGGCTGCAATTGTTTTGTTTTTTTCGTTTGTTTGCGCCCCCCCAAAAATTTGGAGCACCAGCCGCCACTGTTGTGGACCATCCATATGATATGTCTCTCTGCCATATAATGGTAATCTTTGCCAATGGTAGGAACAGAGAATTCTCACAAGTTCTCCTTCCAGGTACAAATCCATCCAATATAATAAATTCATCCAAATCTCTTCATCATGTCACCACAAATGCCTGGTTTGCCAGCAGAACCTCCATATCATCTTCCCCTTACCTCCTCTTTGCATTGTCTGTTCAGAGATAAATTTCTCCAGGCGAGTTCTCAGTGGGATTTCC
The DNA here is from genome assembly GCF_905171775.1 of Rana temporaria. NCBI lineage: Eukaryota > Metazoa > Chordata > Amphibia > Anura > Ranidae > Rana > Rana temporaria. The sequence continues at coordinate 15,134,337 of NC_053490.1, forward strand.
ACCCCATAGCGTCCATGTGTCCCATCATCCACCAGTATGAAGTGTGTGTGATTGTTGTCCAGACAGCACAGCCTCCCCTGTGATCCTTCATCCATGGGGTACAGGGCAGGAGCTCCCCCCTACAGACAAATTCACATAAAAAAAAAAAATTAATAGTATCCGACATCAGGTCATGGCACTTTTGTAGAAATGTGAGTGCTAGTGGACACTATAGACATGTGCATTCGTTTTCGTCCAAACGCATTTTCGTACGAATTTCAGGTATTTTCGTTATTGTTTTAACAACCGAAAACCAACGCACAGAATACGAAAACCGAAAGATCCGACATAAATGCTTTATTTTCGTTTTCGTCGGTCGAATGTGCCTAACCTTAACTCTATTAGTCCAATATTATTCTACATAGAGAGAAAAGTTTCGACATTATAGAGAGAAAAGATTCGACATTATGGAGAGAAAAGATTCGACATTATAGAGAGAAAAGATTCAACATTATGGAGAGAAAAGATTCGACATTATAGAGAGAAAAGATTCAACATTATGGAGAGAAAAGATTCAACATTATGGAGAGAAAAGATTCGACATTATAGAGAGAAAAGATTCAACATTATGGAGAGAAAAGATTCGACATTATAGAGAGAAAAGATTCAACATTATGGAGAGAAAAGATTCGACATTATAGAGAGAAAAGATTCAACATTATGGAGAGAAAAGATTCAACATTATAGAGAGGAAAGATTCAACATTATAGAGTGGAAAGATTCGACTAGGGATGTCCCGATACCGATACTAGTATCGGCAGAGCTTTTTTTCTCAGAAAATAGGTGCAGGAACTCAACCACGACCTGTTCAGATTTCACAAACAGTAGAAGGGTCTTAAAGGGGCATTAAATACCAGAATTGCATTACTGTACATACAGAGTGCAGAGTTCAGGGGGTTAAAAAGCTGTCACTTGTAAACACAGAAACCAGACTTATATGTTTACAAGTGATTGTGGTGAGCAGGCACCAAAGGGTCTGAGCCAAAGGTGGTGGAACTGAGTTCCCCCAAGTTCCCCCTGAAAAAAAAAGCCCTGAGTATCGGTATCGGTACCGATACCGAGCATTTCCAGAGTACTTGTACTCGGGGGAAATGCTCCGATGCTTCACCCAATTACCTGGGCAGTCAGGTATCGGGTGGTGGGGGGAGTTACAAGTCTTCTCCGTGCTGTCTTCTCCCCCCGTGTCGTCTTCTCCTCTGTGCTGTCTTCTCCCCCGTGCCATCTTCTCCCCCTTTATGCCGCTCTCCCCTCCGTGCTGTCTTGTCCCCCCGTGCTGTCTTGTCCCCCCGTGCTGTCTTGTCCCTCCGTGCTGTCTTGTCCCTCCGTGCTGTCTTGTCCCCCGTGATATCTTGTCCCCCGTGATATCTTGTCCCCCGTGATATCTTGTCCCCCCCCGTGCACCTCTCCCCCCATGCCGTCTTCTCCCCCTCCGTGCCGCTCTCCCCCCGTGCAGTCTTCTCCCCCCTCCGTGCACCTCTCCCCCGTGCCGTCTTCTCCCCCTCCGTGCCGCTCTCCCCCCATGCAGTCTTCTCCCCCCTCTGTACACCTCTCCCCCCGTGCCGTCTTCTCCCCCTCCGTGCCACTCTCCCCCGTGCAGTCTTCCCCCCTCCGTGCTGCTCTCCCCCGTGCCATCTTCTCCCCCGTGATATCTTGTCCCCCGTGATATCTTGTCCCCCCCGTGGACCTCTCCCCCCATGCTGTCTTCTCCCCCTCCATGCCGCTCTCCCCCCGTGCAGTATTCTCCCCCCTCCGTGCACCTCTCCCCCTGTGCCATCTTCTCCCTCTCCGTGCCGCTCTCCCACCGTGCCGTCTTCTCCCCCTCCGTTCCGCTCTCCCCCGTGCAGTCTTATCCCTCCTCTGTGCACCTCTCCCCCCGTGCAGTCTTCTCCCCCCTCCATGCCGCTCTCCCCCGTGCAGTCTTCCCCCCTCCGTGCTGCTCTCCCCTGTGCCGTCTTCTCCCCCCTCCGTGCCGCTTTCCCCCCTCAATTTGTCAGGATAGAGAGTGGAGGTAGGAGCCGCTAAACCCGGCTCCTACCTTTTCCGAATGAACAGAGTCAGTAATCACTAACTCTGTCCATTCACATAACTGAGCATCGTAACCTGTGTTTACGATGCTTCAGTTTATGAATGGAGAGGAGCTTATATTCTCTCCATTCATTTCAGCTGAGGCTGCAGAGAAAGGGACTGGGGAATCTGTGTCCTTAGTCCCTTTCTCTGTCTAAAAGGGGAGATGTCAGAGGTCTGTTAAGACCCCCGATATCTCACCAAACCCCCCCCCCCCCCAACAGGACTGATTAAAAAAAAAAAAAAAAAATTGCAATAAATAATTTAAAAAAATAAAATGTAAATAATAATAATGATAATAAAAAAAAACACACTGACAATTCACAGTAAAAAAATTAATAAATAGTAAAAAAGAAAATTGTGTAAAAAAAAAATAAAAAAAAAATACCGCCACTGTCACATGACATTAAAAAAAGTATCGGTATTCGGTATCGGCGAGCACTTGGAAAAAAAGTATCGGTACTTGTACTCGGTCTCAAAAAAGTGGTATCGGGACAACCCTAATAGCTACCCATACTTATTTAGTGGTGAACAGCCACTTTGGAAACTGAAATGGCCATCCAGAGAGTGCGTCCTTAGATGTGGTGGCTGTGTTAGTTTTCTATTCTGAGGCTTTAATCTGCTTTACTTTACCTGGTATTAATATGAATAACACACTTCCTGTACCTTCATGTCTACACTCATTCCTTCATTGTATCCATGAAAGCATACCTCCCAACTTTGAGATGGGAACGAGGGACGTCTATTAGCAAAATGTTGTAGACATATAGCTAGATTCATGTAGGGTTACGCTGGCGTATCAGTAGATACGCCGTCGTAACTCTGAATCTACGCCGTTGCAAATTTAAGCATATTCTGGAAACCAGATACGCTTAAATTAGGCTAAGATACGAGAGGCGTAAGTCTCCTACGCCGTCGTATCTTAGGGTGCAATATTTACCCTGGCCGCTAGGTGGCGCTTCCATTGAGTTTGGCGTAGATTATGCAAATGACTAGATACGCCGATTCAGAAACGTACGTGCGCCCGGCGCATTTTTTTACGTTGTTTACGTACGGCTTTTTCCGGCGTAAATTTAGTCAAACAAATAGCTGGCCTAGCCAATGTTAAGTAAGGCTGTCGTTCCCGCGTCGAAATTTGAAAATTTTACGTCGTTTGCATAAGTCTTTCGTGAATGGGGCTGGACGTAATTTGCGTTCACGTCGAAACCAATACGTCCTTGCGGCGTACTTTGGAGCAATGCACACTGGGATATGTACACGGATGGCACTTCCGTTGAGTTGGGCGTAGAATATGCAAATGACTAGATACGCCGATTCAGAAACGTACGTGCGCCCGGCGCATTTTTTTACGTCGTTTACGTACGGCTTTTTGCGGCGTAAAGTTAGTCGAACAAATAGCTGGCCTAGTCAATGTTAAGTATGGCCGTCGTTCCCGCGTCGAAATTTGAAAATTTTACTTTGTTTGCGTAAGTCGTCCGTGAATGGGGCTGGACGTAATTTACGTTCACGTCGAAGCCAATACGTCCTTGCGGCGTACTTTGGAGCAATGCACACTGGGATATGTACACGGACGGCGCATGCGCCGTTCGTAAAAAACGTCAATCACGTCGGGTCACCAATGATTTACATAAAACATGCCCCCCTCATCCTCATTTGAATTAGGCGCGCTTACGCCGGCCCCATTTACGCTACGCCGCCGTAACTTAGGAGGCAAGTGCTTCGTGAATACAGCACTTGCCTCTCTGACTTAAGGAGGCGTAGCGTAAATACGATACGCTACGCCGCCTGAAAGATGCGGCAATCTACCTGAATCCAGCTAAGTGGTTACATCCTCCTGCCACGCCCCTTAAAGGAGAATTATACAGGTAAAAACTAGTTTAAAGATTAGTTAAACCCAGAAGTGCTTTTTTTACCACTACTATTCCTTTATATTGGCTTTTTAAATTTATAAATGCAGCAATTTAAAATTTGGATGAAAGGTTTAGCACTGGGAGACACTTTTGAAAGATAAAAAATGCATTTTATATACAACTATATAGATCAGCCTAAAACTAGGGACAAATGAGGAGGAAAGAAGGACAGGGGGACATTGTTCCAAATCAGGGACAGTCCCTCAAAATCAGGGACAGTTGGGAGCTATGATGGATGGAGCAATGGTTGTCACACAGACTGGACTTAAAAAAATGTCTGCCTATGTTCCTTTCTTTTTTTTCCAAAACTGTTTTTTTATGGAAGGGTATACAAGAAAAGGGGTACAACAGTGCAACAATAGAATTGAAGCCTAAAGTAACAATTTCCGATATTAGTAGTAGCAAGATAATGGAACATATCCTAAATGTATAAGAGCGTAGGCAGGGCCGGATTCCTGACAAGGCCACCAAGGCCAGGCCTCGGGGCGGCAGTTGGTGCAGGGGCGGATCCAGGGGAAGTTAGTCGCGGGTGAGTGTGCGGGTGGCGTGGTGGTTGAACCGGCGGGTGGCTCGGCGTACAAGTGACTGTGCTGGCGACGCCGTGGGTGAGCCGTTAAGCTACCTGTCCACTCGGCGCTCGCACAGTCACACTGACTGTGCAAGCGGAGGTGGCTCATCGGGTGGGTGAGAGAGACGAAGCTGCTGGCTCGGTGGGTGGACAGGCCAATCAGCGCGTGGTGGAGCAGAGAGATGACATCCTCTCTCACTGCCCGGCGCCCGCCCTGCATCCCGGCAGTTCCGCCCTCACTCACTGTGCAGGCAGCAGAGAGATTACATTATCTCTCTGCTGCCTGACCTTGGGATACAGAAAGTGATAATCCCCATTCCCCACCTAAGCAGGAAAATGACAATCCGCAAGGTGTGGAAGGTGACATAACAAGTGGACAATCCGCAAGGTGTGGAAGGTGACGTGGCAAGTGGACAATCCGCAAGGTGTGGCAGGTGACATGACAAGTGGACAATCCGCAGGTGTGGAAGGTGACATAACAAGTGGACAATCCGCAAGGTGTGGCAGGTGACATAACAAGTGGACAATCCGCAAGGTGTGGCAGGTGACATAACAAGTGGACAATCCGCAAGGTGTGGAAGGTGACATGACAAGTGGACAATCCGCAAGGTGTGGAAGGTGACGTGGCAAGTGGACAATCCGCAAGGTGTGGCAGGTGACATAACAAGTGGACAATCCGCAAGGTGTGGAAGGTGACATGACAAGTGGACAATCCGCAAGGTGTGGAAGGGGACGTGACAAGTGGACAATCCGCAAGGTGTGGAAGGCGACATGACAAGTGGACAATCCGCAAGGTGTGGCAGGTGACATGACAAGTGGACAATCCGCAAGGTGTGGGAGGTGACATGACAAGTGGACAATCCGCAAGGTGTGGCAGGTGACATGACAAGTGGACAATCCGCAAGGTGTGGCAGGTGACATGACAAGTGGACAATCCGCAAGGTGTGGCAGGTGACATGACAAGTGGACAATCCGCAAGGTGTGGGAGGTGACATGACAAGTGGACAATCCGCAAGGTGTGGAAGGTGACATGACAAGTGGACAATCCGCAAGGTGTGGGAGGGGACGTGACAAGTGGACAATCCGCAAGGTGTGGAAGGCGACATGACAAGTGGACAATCCGCAAGGTGTGGAAGGTGACATAACAAGTGGACAATCCGCAAGGTGTGGAAGGTGACATGACAAGTGGACAATCCGCAAGGTGTGGGAGGTGACATGACAAGTGGACAATCCGCAAGGTGTGGAAGGTGACATGACAAGTGGACAATCCGCAAGGTGTGGGAGGTGACGTGACAAGTGGACAATCCGCAAGGTGTGGAAGGGGACGTGACAAGTGGACAATCCGCAAGGTGTGGAAGGTGACATGACAAGTGGACAATCCGCAAGGTGTGGAAGGTGACATAACAAGTGGACAATCCGCAAGGTGTGGAAGGTGACATGACAAGTGGACAATCCGCAAGGTGTGGCAGGTGACATAACAAGTGGACAATCCGCAAGGTGTGGAAGGTGACATGACAAGTGGACAATCCGCAAGGTGTGGCAGGTGACATAACAAGTGGACAATCCGCAACGTGTGGAAGGTGACATGACAAGTGGACAATCCGCAAGGTGTGGAAGGTGACATGACAAGTGGACAATCCGCAAGGTGTGGAAGGTGACATAACAAGTGGACAATCCGCAAGGTGTGGCAGGTGACATGACAAGTGGACAATCCGCAAGGTGTGGAAGGTGACATGACAAGTGGACAATCCATCCGCAAGGTGTGGCAGGTGACATGACAAGTGGACAATCCGCAAGGTGTGGAAGGTGACATGACAAGTGGACAATCCGCAAGGTGTGGCAGGTGACATGACAAGTGGACAATCCGCAAGGTGTGGAAGGTGACGTGGAAGGTGACGTGGCAAGTGACAATCTGCAACGTGTGGCAATTGACATGGCAAGTGGACAATCCTAAAGGTGTGGAAGGTGACATGACAAGTGGACAATCCGCAAGGTGTGGAAGGTGACATGACAAGTGGACAATCCGCAAGGTGTGGCAATTGACGTTGCAAGTGGACAATCCGCAAGGTGTGGAAGGTGACATGGCAGGTGGACAATTCCGCAAGGTGTGGAAGGTGACATGGCAAGTGGACAATCCGCAAGGTGTGGCAATTGACGTGGCAAGTGGACAATCCTAAAGGTGTGGCAGGTGACATGACAAGTGGACAATCCGCAAGGTGTGGAAGGTGACGTGGCAAGTGACAATCTGCAACGTGTTGCAATTGACATGGCAAGTGGACAATCCTAAAGGTGTGACAGGTGACGTGGCAAGTGGACAATCCGCTAGGTGTGGCATGTGACAATCTGCAACGTGTAGCAGGTTACGTGGCAAGTGGACAATCCGCAATGTGTGGCAAGTGGACAATCTGAATCTGGATCTGAAGGACCTGGCCTTGGGGCGGCAAAGGGAGTAAATCCGGGCCTGAACGTAGGTAATGGGTATCATACATATTAATGAAAATGCATAAGTCATACTTGCCAACTGTCCCGTTTTTAAAGGGACAGTCCCGTTATTTGGGACCTAGTCCCAGCTAATTTAGCCTGCCGGGACTTGTCCCGGCTATTGGGGAAGGCAGGTGCGGCTTCTGGGTCTCAGCAGGGACCTGAGCCTGCGCTGTGTGTTCAGGATGCAAAGCTCCTTTCTGTTCCCTCCCTCCCTCCAGTCTCGTGCTGTGCGGATCCTTGTTATCTCTGACTCAGCCTCCCCCTCCAATCAGCAGCGCGGTGTGCTGTGAGACCTGGGAGGCGGAGCTCACTGTAGCTCCTGTCGGCTGGCCAGAGGAAGGGAGGAGGTGAGTGAGCTGAACTTTTCTGGGAGAAGTTTCCTAGGGTGGATAGTAGTAGTAGTACACACTTTCAAGGAGATTTTTTCTTAGGAGAAGGATCAAAGGAGATAGTGAGGGGGAGGGGGCTGAGGTCTGCAGCCCAAACACATTTTGACAGATCACTTCTAAGCAGGAACACTGTGCAAACATCATCCAATCCAATTGCTCAGACTAGATAATGTGGGGTCATTTATAGCCATTCATGTAACCTGTGTGTGTATGTGGTGAGTTCACACCTCTGATTGTACATGTATACAGGTTCTGAGTCTGTGCAATCAGAAGTGTGAACTCACCACTTACACACACAGGTTACATGAATGGCTATAAATGACCCCACATTATCTAGTCTGAGCAATTGGATTGGATACAGAGTGCTATAAACTGGATTACATAGATCTGTACATACTATCTGTCTGTTTGTACTTACATCTAGTACTGTTGTATGATTCATTGTTTTAAATGTTTTTAGTGGATGAGTTTTTTTTTATTATATACATCGCTATCTGACCACTTCTCAGTCCCCCTCTCCTGTACATACTGCCCCCAGCTTGCATCACCCCCAGATCACATCATACAGACATCACTCCGAGCTTCCTACCCCCCCCCCTGCTGAGGGACATCATTCCATGGTCACTTACCTTCCCTTATCTTCCCAACATCACTTCCTGATTACCCCATAGACACCACAAGAAATCCCTCCCCATTATGCCACCGCCATACCCTCCAAACTCCTCTCCCGTACTAACTGTGCCCATCATACCCTCTGCACTCCTCCTCTCCTGTACAAACTGCCCCAGCATACCCTCTGCACTCCTCCTCCTCTCCTGTACATACTGCCCCAGCATACCCTCTGCACTCCTCCTCCTCTCCTGTACATACTGCCCCAGCATACCCTCTGCACTCCACCTCCTCTCCTGTACATACTGCCCCAGCATACCCTCTGCACTCCTCCTCCTCTCCTGTACATACTGCCCCAGCATACCCTCTGCACTCCTCCTCCTCTCCTGTACATACTGCCCCAGCATACCCTCTGCACTCCTCCTCCTCTCCTGTACATACTGCCCCAGCATACCCTCTGCACTCCTCCTCCTCTCCTGTACATACTGCCCCAGCATACCCTCTGCACTCCTCCTCTCCTGTACATACTGCCCCAGCATACCCTCTGCACTCCTCCTCTCCTGTACACACTGCCCCATCATACCCTCTGCACTCCTCCTCTCCTGTACATACTGCCCCCATCATACCCTCTGCACTCCTCCTCCTCTCCTGTACACACTGCCCCCATCATACCCTCTGCACTCCTCCTCTCCTGTACATACTGCCCCATCATACCCTCTGCACTCCTCCTCTCCTGTACACACTGCCCCCATCATACCCTCTGCACTCCTCCTCTCCTGTACACACTGCCCCCATCATACCCTCTGCACTCCTCCTCTCCTGTACACACTGCCCCCATCATACCCTCTGCACTCCTCCTCCTCTCCTGTACACACTGCCCCCATCATACCCTCTGCACTCCTCCGCCTCTCCTGTACACACTGCCCCCATCATACCCTCTGCACTCCTCCTCCTCTCCTGTACACACTGCCCCCATCATACCCTCTGCACTCCTCCTCCTCCTCTCCTGTACACACTGCCCCCATCATACCCTCTGCACTCCTCCTCCTCTCCTGTACACACTGCCCCCATCATACCCTCTGCACTCCTCCTCCTCTCCTGTACACACTGCCCCCATCATACCCTCTGCACTCCTCCTCCTCTCCTGTACACACTGCCCCCATCATACCCTCTGCACTCCTCCTCCTCTCCTGTACACACTGCCCCCATCATACCCTCTGCACTCCTCCTCCTCCTCTTCTGTACACACTGCCCCCATCATACCCTCTGCACTCCTCCTCCTCTCCTGTACACACTGCCCCCATCATACCCTCTGCACTCCTCCTCCTCTCCTGTACACACTCCCCCCATCATACCCTCTGCACTCCTCCTCTCCTGTACATACTGCGGAGTGGGTGGAGCTTCGGGGAAGTGAGTGTGGTAATTAATTAATAGCTGTGCTGCAAAGTGTCCCTGGAATTTTTTTTCAAATGTTGGCAACTATGATAAGTAAATCAATGAAAAGTGAGTAATACGTTTCATAAAAGTGCATATACTTGCTTCAGAATGGTTAACACTGGATCAATATGAGCAAATGTGTCTATATGTTGCGTTTGAAGTGTGGTGTCCTATGGACTTCTTATCTGAGAGACCTACCCCTGTCCCTAGGGGGTGGAAGGCTGAAACTTTTTGGGTGTAGGGTAAAGGGTACGCTGGTTGAATAGGTAAATACTCAGGCCAATGAAATCCTCCTAATTGTTGGCGACTAGTCGGGGACTGAATTAGGTCTATTTAGATTTGGGTGAAGATTGGATTAGGTGGGGGAGGGGAGTAAGAAGAAAAAAAAACATAAAAACAAAAAATAAATAAATCAAAAGAACCCTAATCTGTTCCTTTCTATTACATGTTGGATGGATGGAACTAGTAACTTACAAACAAAATACAAAATTCCCCCTTTTCTTTATTTATTTTTTAAAACAATAAATCTTCATTAGATTCTAAAATGAATTTAAAAAATCAACGAACCAAGTTAAGTTTCAGGTTTTGGATCAATAAGAATAAAAGATTAGGAAATAAAGTATTACAGGATTAAAGGATCAAGACCATCGTATTGAATACATAGGGCCAGATCCACAAAAACGGGCGTATATTTAGGCGGGCGTAGCGCATCTCATATGCGATACGCCGCCGTAACTCAGAGTGGCTCGTAGGGTATCCACAAAGCACTTGCTCCCATATGTGCGCCGGCGTAACGTAAATCGTAACGTAAACCGGCGTAAGCCCGCGTAATTCAAAGTAGGCTTGTAGTGGGCGTGTTGTATGGTAATCTGGTATGATCAGGTGATGGGCACACTGACAGCAGTTGATGGGTACAGTAGCAGCAGATGATGGGCACGCTGGCAGCAGTTGATGGGTACAATAGCGGCAATTGATGGGCACACTGGCAGCAACTGATGGGCACGGTAGTAGCCATTGATGAGCAAACTGGCAGCAATTGATGGGCACAGTAGCAGCAATTGATGGGCACAGTGTCAGCAACTAATGGGCACAGTGTCAGCAATTGATGGGTACAATTGAGTAGCTGCAATTGATGGGTACAATTGAGTAGCTGCTTTGATGGCACAGTGGCAGCAATTTATGGGTACAGTGGCTGCGTTTGATGGGCACAGTGGCTGCATTTGATGGCACGGTGGCAGCAATTGATGGGCACAGTAGCTGTGTTTGGGCACAGTGACTGCAATTAATGTTTTTTTTCTACAGTTTGTTTGTGCCCCCCCCCCCAAAAAATTTAGAGCACCAGCCACCACTGCTAAGGATTTTATTTCTGTGAAAGGAACTCTCATGTGATCATCAGCTTATGGTAATGACAGCTAGTATTTCTATAAAAGTAATGTAGTTGTGTAGAACAGCCCTCAAAATTTCCACTCGCCTGCTAGCATTTGGCGAGTGGATTTAAGCTGGGGGCGAGTGATGACAGGGCTGCATGACCAATCTCCCTCCAATCTGTTCCTACACTTAGAGTCCCGATGAGATTGGCGGCCGAAGAGGAAAGGTGCATGCTCGGGAAAAGTAGTCTGGTGAGCCGCGCACAGGCAGAGCAGTACACAGGTGCTCTCCTTACAATTCTCATTAAGCCATGGGACCCAACAGTATGACCTCTCTGAGCCTGCCCCCCTCCCCCGGGCCCCAACCAATGTAGCTGGAGAGCAGAAAGTAATGAGTGAGGTGGAGGATTGCAAAAATTACCACTCCGGTGCAGCGCTCACTGAAAGTTGCCCTGACATGAGAGCGGCAGCCTTCCAGTTTGTGCAGTTTTCTTCTCCTTGTGCTCTATGTAAGTTTAGCCTGAGCACTGTGAACAGACTGGTCTCAATGTGTGCTGTGCGCTGTCAGTGTGCGCTGTGCTATGGTGTCAATGGCTGTGCAGTTGTGTGGATCTCAGCGCTGGATTGTACTCCCTCCCGCTGTGCTGCAGCTCCTCTCCTCTCCGCCAGCCTGAATAAAAGGGGGAAGTGGGGACATACAAGCGTGGAGCCGCACACACAGGCTCCTGATGATGAGATGAATGGGAGAGAGAGAGAGGATGGATGGGAGTTGCAGAGGAGACAGCAAGAGAATGGGGAAGAGACCCAGTTCTAGTGCCCTGTCCCTCTGGTCTGACCCCAGTGCCCTGTCCCTCTGGTCTGACCCCAGTGCCCTGTCCCTCTGGTCTGCCCCCAGTGCCCTGTCCCTCTGGTCTGCCCCCAGTGCCCTGTCCCTCTGGTCTGCCCCCAGTGCCCTGTCCCTCTGGTCTGCCCCCAGTGCCCTGTCCCTCTGGTCTGCCCCCCAGTGCCCTGTCCCTCTGGTCTGCCCCCAGTGCCCTGTCCCTCTGGTCTGCCCTCAGTGCCCTGTCCCTCTGGTCTGCCCCCAGTGCTCTGTCCCATTTTGTTAAAGTTGTTGTTGGTAATATTTAATTTTGTAACTTGATTCTGCATAAAACATTGTCATTCCATGAGATAATCTACGAGGGCGTGTTTACGGGTGCAATTAGGCGCAGGGCAGTGTATGAATTAGGTGGGGCAACTGGTGGCGAGTAACTCTTGAGGCCTGGCTAGTAGCTCAGGACTTGAAATTTTGAGCCCTGGTGTAGAATATGTTTCGTTCTTACCGCTTCGCTGAGTAGTGATTTTCGGTTGTGGACGATGCCCCAGGTGGCAATGCCTATCAGGACAATCTCAGAGTCTTTTTCGCCTCCACTGAAATCTCGTACGGCTTCCCCTACGTGCTTCATGACCCCAGCGTGAGACCCGCCTGTGATGATCCAGGCCCCTGTATGGAACAAAAGGTGCTGAGGTTGACTATAGGAAAAACAAGACCTCCTACCTATTGGGTCATCTCCCCCTCTGCTCTGCTAACCTCAGTGTCTACCCATATCATCACCCACTTCCTTACTTACTAAATTATATGGTCAAAAGAATATGCACACCTCTCCAAATGTTTGAGTTCAGGTGTTTCCAATGAAGGGTTGTGTTAATGCCGCATTATGCAAAGATATTTTAGACAATGGTGCTCTTTTAAAGTGGTAGTAAACCCCATGGGTTTTTATATTTAACCTACGGGTAAGCTTGATATAAAGCTTACCTGTAGGTAAAATGAATACCTCTTAAATGTGCACGGTTTAGGAGATATTCTACCCAGCAGCAGTCGGTGACGTCACTGGCACATGTGCTCTGAAGGAACAGCATACCCATGCTATTCCTTCAGATCTATGTGCCACGGCTGAGACTCCCTCATGCATGTGCGGGAGTGACGTCACTGCGGTACAGTCAGTCCGTGAACCTGGAAGGAAGACTGGGTGAAGATGGAAGCCTCTTCATTGGTGACAGCACACCGCTGGAGAGCTGTGTTTTAAGGTACGTCTTACTAGCATGCTAGCACATTATAATACTGCCTTGCTGGCAGAAAATGTTTTGATTTTTTATTCCTAGGGCTAGATCCACGTACATCCGCGCCGGCGTAGCACATCTCATTTACGCTACGCCGCCGCAACTTAGAGAGGCAAGTGCTGTATTCTCAAAGCACTTGCGTCCTAAGTTACGGCGGCGTAGCGTAAATGTGCCGGCGTAAGTGCGCCTAATTCAAATTGTGAAGAGGTGGGCGTGTTTTATGCTGATAAATCGTGACCCGACGTGATTGACGTTTTGAACGAACGGCGCATGCGCCGTCCGTGGGGTATCCCAGTGCGCAATGCGCGAAATCAGGTAAGTGATTGTAATGGTCAGGTAGGTGAGTGTATTGCTCAGGTAAGTGATTGTAATGCTCAGGTAGGTGAGTGTAATGGTCAGGTAAGTGATTGTAATGGTCAGGGAGGTGAGTGTAATGGTCAGGTAAGTGATTGTAATGGTCAGGTAGGTTAGTGTAATGGTCAGGTAAGTGATTGTAATGCTCAGGTAGGTGAGTGTTATGGTCAGATAGGTAAGTGCATGTTGCACGGTGCATTCTGAGCACAACGCATTCCTAGACCCTGTTTTCTGAGCAAATCTGGCAGAATCGTACGTTTTTGGTCCCTTACGGCTCATTCAGAGGGATAATCAGTCCCATCCTCTGTACAGAGCCACTGGTAGGTTTATTTCTTTGTTGGCACTTTGAAAAAAAAAGTTGGTTTAGTGTCGCAGATTGGGCACTCGGGCTCAAAAAAGGTTTGCCATCACTGCTATAGGCTATACAGTAGTCCATATGTCTTGTATGATGACACCACAGTGCTTGATACAAATGGAGTGCCCACCACCATAAATCAAATGGCTGCTTACCAGAAGGCAAGCAAAGACAAGCATTTGGCTATAACTGCATGCCCCCCAGACGCGTTTCGTCACATCTGAGAATGTCAGATGTGACGAAACGCGTCTGGGGAGAACACGCATCCCCATTGAGAATGTCAGATGTGATGAAACGCATCTGGGGTGGCATGCAGTGACGTCACCATGCCATTTGAAGAGGCAAACTTTTATGCTTTCAGAACTCCATATTGTTGTAAGTACATTACTTTTACAACTATTAAACCAGTTTAGACGATATTACCCTATGGTCCCTCTCCTTCCTTTTACGTTGTTCCAATTGCAATACGGAGCTTGTGCTACAGCCAAGGAGTGTATGATACACTGGAGAAATGTCCCGGGTGTCTGTTCTGTGTCCTGTTATTACTAAAGGCCGCGGACGGGTTATAGCCGAATGCGTGTCTTTGCTTGCCTTCTGGTAAGCAGCCATTTGATTTATGGTGGTGGCCACTCCATTTGTATCAAGCACTGTGGTGTCATCATACAAGACATATGAACTACTGTATAGCCTATGACCTTCTCTGATATATTGATTTTTATTGGTGTATGGTATACATAAAAAATCTTTTATGTCCTCTCAAGGATTGGTATATACCAACTTTTTTATGTCATCTAAGGACTGATGTGAATTTTTTTATTTTTTATTGTCACAGCCCCTCCTCTTGTATCTGTTCTAATTGTGTGTATCTCACTAGTGCTGCTGCCTTTGTTTTTTTATTATTTTGTCCAAGCGCAGTTTTTTCTGTTTTTAATAAGCAGGAGAATACACTGTGGTCAGTTCTCTAGCTGCGCTAAGTATTCCGCCTGCTCCCCTCCACACCAGTGTGCCGCTGTTACTCCTCCCCCAGCTCCTATGCAGCTGAGAACAGGGGAGAAGTGATCACTTACAAAAAAGGAAATAAAAGTATTTATAATGTTTTTTTATTCCTATAGATAAATGTTTTGCCTTTAATTTCTATTGTAAACTGAATGTTTTTTTTTTACAAGGTCAGCTGATGTTACTCAGCAGCTTGCTATAGGGGCACATGGCAGGGGAAAGGAGCGCCAGCGGGGAACCCAAAAGAGGTGGATCGGGGGTTGCTCTGTGCAAAACTATTACACAGAGCGGATAAGTGTAACATGTTGTTTATTGTTTAAGAGAGAAGTGCCCCATGTCCCTTAAAGTGGTAGTAAACTCTTTACTACCACTTTTACTTACAGGTAAGCCTATAATAAGGCTTACCTGTAGGTATAAAGACTATCTCCTAAACCTGTACCCGGCCCATAGTCATATGACGGCCGCAGGAGCCTGTCGTTCCTCCGGGCGGCCGCCATATGACGTCCTGGGATTCCCGCAGTGTGGAGCCTGATGCGCGTGCCCGCAATTGCTCGTCACAGAGCCAGGGATGTGGATCTCTGTGTGTAAACACAGAGATCCACATCCTGTCAGGGAGAGAGGAGACCGATGGTGTGTCCCTTGTACAGAGGGACACCGATCAGTCTCCTCCCCTTGTGAGTCCCCTCCCCCCACAGTAAGAATCACTCCCTAGGGAACACATTAACCCCTTGATCGCCCCCTAGTGTTAACCCCTTCCATGCCAGTCACATTTATACAGTAATCAGTGCATATTTATAGCACTGTTCGCTGTATAATTGTGAATGGTCCCAAAATAGTGTCAAAAGTGTCCAACCTGTCCGCCGCAATATCGCAGTCCTGACAAAAATCACTGATCGCCGCCATTACTAGTAAAAAAAAAAAAAAAAAAAAATAAATGTCATAAATCTATCCCCTATTTTGTAGGCGCTATAACTTTTGCCCAAACCAATCAATAAACGCTTATTGAGATTTTTTTTACCAAAAATATGTAGAAGAACACGTATCGGCCTAAACTGAGAAAAAAAATATACCGTATTTATCTTGCTATTACGCGCCCCGGCGTATAGCGCGCACCCCCGATCTTGAAGGAAAATTCCTGGAAAAAAAAAATACTTAGTTTGGATGCCCCTCGTCGGTGTCTTGCCCGTCACGTCCTGCCCGTCGTCCATCGGCGGCCTCGTCAGTAGAATATGCAAATGAGCTGGATACGCCAATTCAGAAACGTACGTGTGCCCGGCGGATTTTTTTACGTCGTTTGCGTAAGGCTTTTTTCCGGCGTAATGTTAATCCTGCTATATGAGGCATAGCCAATGTTAAGTATGGACGTCGTTCCCGCATCGAATTTTTGAATTTTTACGTCATTTGCGTAAGTCGTTTAGGGCTTTGCGTGAATTACGTTCACGTCGAAAGCATTGACGATTTGCGACGTGATTAGGAGCATGCGCACTGGGATACATTCATGGCCGGCGCATGCGTTTTACATAAAACACGCCCACCTCTTGACAATTTGAATTCAGCGCGCTTACGCCGGCAGATTTACGCTACGCCGCCGCAACTTACGGAGCAAGTGCTTTGTGAATACTGCACTTGCCTCTCTAAATTGCGGCGGCGTAGCGTAAATAACATACGCTACGCCCGCACAAACTTACGTCCCCCTACCTGAATCTAGCCCATTGTTTATGTTTCAAAATTGTCGCTCTATTTTTGTTTGTAAGGGAAAAAATTAAAAACGCAGAGATGAACAAATACCACCAAAACAAAGCTCTATTTGTGGGGAAAAAAGGACGTCAATTTTGTTTGGGAGCCGCGTCGCACGACCGCGCAATTGTCATTTAAAGCGTGACATTCCCGAAAGCTGAAAATTGGCCTGGGCAGGAAGGGGGTGAAAATGCCCAGTATATAAAGTGTTTCTTCCTAGCATTAAAAGTGAGGACAGAAGAAACACAAAGATGATGTGCCCGTTGTAGAGTGCCCGTTGTAGAAGGCCCGTTACCTGTGCTTTGTGCAGCATTCACAAGGCCCCGACTAAACTGGGTCTTCAGCCTTGGACTGATGTTGAAGTTTTTGGCTCCTCCTGTCACAGATATGAGAAGACTTGGTACACGAAGCTCCCACTGCTCTGTCATCAGCTGAAATAATCTTCTTGGAGGAGTGTCGCAGGATGCGCGCACATACTGTTGAGAAACAGAGTCTAAAGTAAGTTATAAAGAAAGGCCCGTATCAAAAGTGCAACTAGGAGGAGGGCCGGCATGACTAAGGGGGGCAGTGAGGCGGAGTAGGTAGAGTATGTTTTAAAGGGAGTTTTTTCTTCTGAGTTGCTGGGTCAGGTTGTTTTGGGTTGGGGCAGTCAGGTGGTTGGGGGAGGTTGCTAAGGGGGGGGGGGTCGCAAAAGGGGTGTTTCTTAGGCCACCAGCTTCATTCGGAGCTCGTGGCAGAAGAAGAAACAACAAATTTCCCACCCACCCTTCCCATTTTTTGGATCTAATTTTTGTTATTTCTTAGCCCCTTTTTTGGGATTTTTGGGTTTCCAGGGTTCTTTAGGCTATTGGTAGGGGTGGAATTTTCATTTTCTAGCGTTCTCAAGTCGTAGCAGCGGGAGGTCTATGGGGTCTTTGAAGGCGGTGTTGTTGAGAAGTTAATGGAGGTTTAGGGGGGTTGGGCCCATCTGGAGGTATGGGTGTGCCTTCCCTTACTAACCAGACAAATGGGAACAATGGTTTTCGGTAGGTAGGAGGTAAATTGGAATTGTCCCCGAGCTGGCGTAATATACGGCATGAGGCCTTTTTGGTTAATGGGGTACAGATACAACTATTTAAGAAAGAGAATTGTCCTTCAAAGATCTCTAGACCAGGATGGATTAAAAACCCAGTTTGTTTTGGTTGTAACTAGGGTTGTCCCGATACCGATACTAGTATCGGTATCGGGACCGATACCGAGTATTTGCGGGAAAACTTGTACTCCCGCAAATACCGCCGATGCCTAAATAGAATACTCAGCCGCCCCACCACCCGCCACCGCCGCTACACCGCATCCCGCCGTCGCTTGGTTAATATGAGCGGGGAACATTACAGCTTTCATTTGAATAGCTGTAGTGTTACCCGCCGCGCCGCATATAGACACTCCCCCTTGCTCGGGTGATTTGTCCAATCCCGAGCAAGGGGGAGTGTCTATACGCAGCGCGTAACATTACAGCTATTCAAATGAAAGCTGTGATATTCCCCGCTCGTATTAACTAAGTGGCGCGGCAGCATGCAGGTAAGGGGGGGGGGGGGAGATGGCTGCATATATGGGGGGACATGGCTGCTTATAAGAGGGACATGGCTGCTTATAAGGGGGACATGGCTGCTTATAAGGGGGACATGGCTGCTTATAAGGGGGGACATGGCTGCTTATAAGGGGGACATGGCTGCTTATAAGGGGGAACATGGCTGCTTATAAGGGGGGACATGACTGCTTATAAGGGGGACATGGCTGCTTATAAGGGGGACATGGCTGCTTATAAGGGGGACATGGCTGCTTATGAGGGGGACATGGCTGCATTTGTGGGGGGACATGGCGGCATTTGTGGGGGGACATGGCGGCATTTGGGTACACATTTAAAAAAAAGCATTGGTATTCGGTATCGGCGAGTACTTGAAAAAAAGTATCGGTACTTGTACTCGGTCCTAAAAAAGTGGTATCGGGACAACCCTAGTTGTAACGGTTTATGCAAGATGTATTATATGCATTAAAATTGTATGTTGAATAATTTTTGTATTGTATTATTGTTTTGTAATAAACAAATGGCTGCTATGGCCATTCGACTCCAAAAAGGAGTGTGTGTCGAGTGGTCAATTTTAGAGTGTAAGGATGGGGGTTTCTTTTTTGTTGCTTGTAGCCTTTTGGGGGAAATTCGGAGCCTCGGTAATCTGCACATCCATTAGTCAAGCAAAATGTGCAAACCCGACCATTAATCTGATGGAATGTGGTCACCAGCAGTCTAGTTTTATACTGTATACAGTAATGTTCTTCACCACCCAACAAGCTTTCAGCTTCAAAGAGCAATTGCGATTTTTTTTATGTACCTTGGCCCAGGTCCTGGTGGTTCCTGTAAATGTCATGTCCCCATGTGAATCGCTGGGAAATTCTGTGACATGCTTGTGAGGGTCCCACTTGGTTTCAGGCGGTACAGAAATACTTGAGATGTCATGGAATTCTCTGGTGTAACCACATCCACAGGTCTCCCTGAGTGAGAAATAGAGAATTTATAAAATATTCCCAGCTAATTGTGATTGCTACCCTGTTTCCCCAAAAATAAGACCTACCCTGAAAATAAGACCTAGCGTTATTTTCCAGGAGGGCTGCAATATAAGCCCTACCCCGAAAATAAGTCCTAGTTAAAAATGCTTGTAAAATCCTATAATCTACTATATTACAGTAGTTTATAATGTACAATGTGTGTGTTTCTGTAATATAATTGCGGGGAAGAGAGCTCCGGTGGGTAACAGAAGTGCAGAGCGGCACTATAACAAATGTATTTGGCACAATTATATTACAGAAACGCACACATTGTACATTATATAATACTGTAATAGAGTGGATTATAGGATTGTACAAGCATTTTAACTCAGTTCTCACTGGGGATTCCTGACAGGCAGGGAGGGAGAGGGGGAGAGAAGAGAGTACATTACATGGTAAGACCTACCCCGAAAATAAGCCCTACTGTGTCTTTTGTTGGCATAATTAATATAAGACCCGGGATTATTTTCGGGGAAACACGGTATATTCAAATGGACAAACCGAACCCAGGACTGAAGTCCTATTCCATAAGACAAAACAAACTTTGAATGCATATGATCCTATAGACACATTTATGGCATGATGCGTAGGCCTCATCAGAAAACATGACTGCTGAGAAGATTAGACTTGTCTTAACACCCACTTCTTTAAACCACAACAAACCTTGCCCCCCAAAGAAGACACATAGACCACTTTAAAGTAGGGCAAGGCCACAGCTTTATTGAACATAACAGTATAATAACCTTCAAAATACCAATAACCATGCCGGTATGGCATCTATAAACCAACCATATAGGGGCAGATCCACGTACCTCTGTGCCAGGCTTAGCGTATCTAGCGAATCCTCAAAGAATCCGCGCGGTAAGTTACGGCAGTGTAGTGTATCTTTGGCGGCGTAATGGCGCGCCATTCAAATCTCTGTGATGGGGGCGCGTTTTATGTCAATACGTCGTGACCCGACGTAAACAACGTTTTTTTTTAACTGCGCATGCGCCGTCGGTGGGGGTATCCCAGTGCGCATGCTCGAAATTAACCCGGAACAAGCCAATGCTCACGACGGTGACGTCATTCTACGCAAATCCCTATTCGCGAACGACTTACGCAAACAACGTAAAAAATTCAAAATTGTATGCGGGAACGACGGCCATACTTAACATTGAGTACGCCTCATAACAGCAGCTTTAACTATACACCGGAAAAAGCCGAACGACAACAACGTAAAAAAATGCGCCGGCCGATCGTACGTTCGTGGATCGCCGTAACTAGCTAATTTGCATACTCGACGCGGAATTCAACGGAAACGCCACCTAGCGCCCGCCGAAAAATTGCAGCTTAGATCCGACGGCGTACTAAGACATACGCCTGTCGGATCTAGCGATAAACGCTTATTGCTTATTGTGATTTTTTTTTACCAAAAATAGGTAGAAGAATACGTATCGCCCTAAACTGAGGAAGAAAAACGTTTTTTTATATATATTTTTGGGGGATATTTATTATAGCAAAAAGTAAAAAATACGTTAGGCTTTTTCCGGCGTAAAGTTACCCCTGCTATATGAGGCGTAGCTAATGTTAAGTATTGATGTCGTTCCCGCGCCGAGTTTTGAAAATTTTACGTCGTTTGCGTAAGTCGTTTGCGAATAGGGCTTTGCGTAAGTTACGTTCACGTCGAAACCAATGAGGCTTTGCGGCGTAATTTTGAGCATGCGCACTGGGATTTTTTCACGAATGGCGCATACGTCAAATACGTGGGGTCAAAGTGAATTTATATAAAACACGCCCACATCAAACACATTTGAATTAGGCGGGCTTACGCCGGACGACATACGTTACGCCGCCATAACATAGGGCGCAAGTCCTTTCTGAATACAGAACTTGCGCCCTAATTTACGGCAGCGTAACGTATCGCAGATACGTTACGCCAGCAGATAGATAGACAAATCTATCTGAATCCACCCCATTGATTGATATCTTTTATCACTTCCAGCCAAAATGTTCCAAAAAACGTAAGAACTCTACTTACCCATTGCTAGACTCTTGTGGGATGAAAACAACGCACTCTTTTTTCTTAATATGTTTTGAAACCCAGGAATTAAGGTCACCAATCTGTAAATGAATGATAGCAAATTTGAGGGCAACAAAGACAAAGAACATTCTAATTGTCCGAGAAGAAAAAAAGCTTCACAAAAAAACGACAAACTCAGAATGGACAGCACATAGAAGACACACAAATTTGTTAAAAAATGAAGAAAGGGAGGACTAAAGAAGATCGAAAAGGACCAGAAAGGAGACAGATGAAAAAGATGAGGGCCAGCAATGGAGAAGATACACCGGTAGGAGACATCAGCTCAACGAGGCCGAAAAGAGGTGACACACCAGCTCAAGGAGGGCCAGAACGAACGAGCTCAAGAGGAGTGAGAGAGCGGGAGAAACAACTGTTAAAGTGAGAACAAAATGGACAATTCAGGCGCTGTGCAATGATACTCAGCTCATAAAATAGTGGAACAAAAACTGAAATCTATCACAGCTGGGAGGTAAACTGTGAGCACCAATTAAGATGACCAAGCATAGCAATATAACCAAAAAAGATCCTCAAGGAAAGCACTGAAATATGTGGAACTACAGCTACCAGCCACCAGCTTTCACACCACTGGTTTGTGGCTGTACAGACTTATAGAATCCCTCAGCGCTTTCCTTGAGGATCTTTGTTGGTTATACAGTTAGGTAAGCCTATAATAAGACTTACCTAGAGGTACAGTAAATATCTCCTAAACATGCACTGTTCAGGAGATATTTACTTGTGAAGCCGCTGGCGATGTTACTGGCGCCTGCGCCCTGAAAGGGGAAGAAACCCTCGTCCAAAAATTCCCCCCGAAAAAAAACCTGCAATACAAAAGCATAATGAGCTACCGTGTTTCCCAGAAAAAAAGCCCTACCCCGAAAGTAAGACCTAGCGTGATTATCAGGGTGGGCTGCAATATAAGCCCTACCCCGAAAATAAGCCCTAGTAAATTTCATTAAAAATCCAGTAATCTGTTTTGTAAAACTGGGGCAGTGTCTGTTTGTTGCTGTGTTAAAAATCCCTTGTTTACACCCGCCGGAGGTCCGCTTCTCTTCTCCCAGCTGACGTCTGCTGCCCCTCCCTCTTCAGTTCACGGGACGGGCTGACAGAGCGAATCTCGGCTCTTCTCTTTCCTCCCCCCCTCCCCGCCGATGTCGCCCGCCCCTCCCTCTTCAGTTCACGGGACGGCTGACAGAGCGAATCTCGGCTCTTCTCTTTCCTCCCCCCCTCCCTGCTGATGTCGCCCGTCGCTCCCTCTTCAGTTCATGGAGCGGGCCGACGTCAGCGACACTCTCGGCTCGACTCTTTCCTCCGGTTATAAAAGGTACTTTATATAAAACTGTGGGCACACTGCACTATATACCAGTAAAACAGACTACATAATGTCATAATGATTAAAAAAACATTCTCCTGACCTGACAATGAGGGGGGAGGGGGTGGCAGGGGAGGAGAAGACATAGGACATTTTTACAAAACATTTTATTGATTTATTTCATGCTTTAAAGGAACAGGAATTTGTTTTTAAGGGATACAACCACTTTAAGACTGTCAGCTAGACAGACTTGAGACTTGTTGCACACTTTATATGTATACAGTATTAACCACTTAAGCCCCGGACCAATATGCTGCCTAAAGACCCAAGGGGTTTTTACAGTTCGGGACTGCGTCACTTTAACAGACAATTGCGCGGTCGTGCGACGTGGCTCCCAAACAAAATTGGCATCCTTTTTTTCCCCACAAATAGAGCTTTCTTTTGGTGGTATTTGATCACCTCTGCGGTTTTTATTTTTTGCGCTATAAACAAAAATAGAGCGACAATTTTGAAAAAAATGCAATATTTTTTACTTTTTGCTATAATAAATATCCCCTAAAAATATATAAAAACATATTTTTTTCCTCAGTTTTGGTAAAAAAAAATATCGCAATAAGCGTTTATCGGTTGGTTTGCGCAAAATTTATAGCGTTTACAAAATAGGGGATAGTTTTATTGCATTTTTTTTTTACTACTAATGACGGCGATCAGCGATTTTTTTTCGTGACTGCGACATTATGGCGGACACTTCGGACAATTTTGACACATTTTTAGGACCATTGTCATTTTCACAGCAAAAAATGCATTTAAATTGCATTCTTTATTGTGAAAATGACAGTTGCAGTTTGGGAGTTAACCACAGGGGGCGCTGAAGGAGTTAGGGTTCACCTAGTGTGTGTTTACAACTGTAGGGGGGTGTGGCTGTAGGTGTGACGTCATCGATCGAGTCTCCCTATAAAAGGGATCACTCGATCGATGCAGCCGCCACAGTGAAGCACGGGGAAGCCGTGTTTACACACGGCTCTCCCCGTTCTTCAGCTCCGGGGAGCGATCGCGACGGGGCGGCTATAAACGAATAGCCGCGCCGTCGTCCCGGATCGCTCCCCGCGGGTTACCGATCGGACCCCCGACCCGCGGAAAGGCAGGGACGTACATGTACGCCCATATGCCTGTACGTGCCATTCTGTGGACGTACATGTACATGCGGCGGGCGGCAACCGGTTAAGCATCATTAAAATCACTGCTTCCCAAAAAAAACGGTAGTTTTAAAAAAAAAATTGCATTGATACATGTCCCCTGGGGCAGGACCCGGGTCCCCAAACAGTATTTAGGACAATAACTTGCATATTAGCCTTTAAAATGAGCACTTTTGATTTAGAACGTTCGAGTCCCATAGATCTTAATGGGGTTCTAAAGTCCGTGCAAATTTTTGGTCCATTTGCAGGTTCTGGTGCGAACCGGGGGGGTGGGGGGTGTTCGGGTCATCCCTACTAGAGAGGAGAAGGGGTGAGAAGAAAAATCACAAGGAGAAACAGAGAGGTGGGAAAAAAACATATTGAAGAGATGGAGAAACAACATTAGGAGTCAAGAGAACACTAAGCATAGTCAAAGAAGAGAAAGGGTTGTATTGAATGGAGGTCACACAATGCTTGATGGTAAAGGAGATAAAAACTTGTAAAGCATCTTCAGAGGAGTCACATAGGTAGATTCACAAAGAGTTAGGCCGGCTTATCTACAGATAAGCCGACCTAACTCTGAATCTAAGCCGGACTATGTTTAAGTGTATTCTCAAACAGAGATACAATTAAACATATCTAAGATAGGCTGGCTTGCGCCATTCTATCTTAGGTTGCAATGTTTCTTTTGGCCGCTAGGTGGCGCTTACATTTCGGCCGGCCTAGATTATGGAAATGAGGGGATACGACAATTCACGAGCGTACGCCGGGCCTACACCGTCGCATTACGTCGTTTCCGTACGCGATAGGCCGCCTAAAGGTTTTCCACCTATGAGGTGGAATAACAATGTTAAGTATGGCCGCCGTTCCCGCCACGAGGTTCGAATTTTTTACGTCGTTTGCGCAAGTCGTCCGCGAATCACGTCGTTTACGTACGCGTCGAAATCAATAGGCCCGTACGGCCTACTTAGCCGCAATGCGCACTGGGAAATGTAGTCGCCCGTCGCATGCGCAGTGTAAAAAACGTCAAAAAACGTGAGGTCAAGTCTCATTTCCATACTACACGCCCCCCTCCCAGTCATTTGAATTAGGCGCACTTACGCCCGCTCGTTTTAGGCTACGCCGCCGAAAATTTGAATGCAAGTGGTTTGAGAATCACTACTAAC
The DNA here is from genome assembly GCF_905171775.1 of Rana temporaria. Classification (NCBI taxonomy): domain Eukaryota; kingdom Metazoa; phylum Chordata; class Amphibia; order Anura; family Ranidae; genus Rana; species Rana temporaria. The sequence continues at coordinate 15,159,038 of NC_053490.1, forward strand.
CTAAATAATTTACGGCGGTGTAGCCTAAAAAGAGTAGGCTAGGCCATCCTAATTTTAGGCGCCCCTACGTGAATCTACCCAAAAGAGTCCAAGAATGGCAAGAAAGAAAGAGAAAAAGCAAAATAAATAAAATCGGAGAATAAGTAATAGAGAGATTAAAAAAAAAAAAAAAGACAGAAGAGGAATAGAGAAAAGGTTTACTTTAAAAAAAAAGAAGTGAAAATGAAAACTTGAAGATGGTATTGGGAAAATAAATCTAGAATAATGTGTAGCGCCCTGTTCCTAATGAATAGGCGCTATAATGCAAATCTAGTGTTTGTTGGAATTGTAAATAGTTCGAAATTGACTTCTCAAAGCTAAATTAGCTTCTGTTCCAGTTTAGCTGTGTTGTGTGTTCTCACTGTTGCCAGTAGGTGTCGCTGTCACCACAGGCCAGTGTGAGAAATACAGCAAGCTAAGTGTATTGGCTATTCTTTCCCCATAAACAGCCCAATCAGGAGCTTCTTTGTAGCTGGGCATTCTGGGAAAGGATATTTAAGGGACAGATGCCATGATTAATGTCTCTCTCACTTCATGGCCCTCCTGGCCTAAGGTATGTGACAACTGCTCTCTTCTGCCTTGGGCCCTGCTGGCTCGAGGCTGCGTTACTACAAGTAGGCCCAGAAGTGAGAATACTGCAGCTAGCACAATCACCTGCCTGCCAGTAAATTAGGAAGAACTGATCTAGCTAAAACTATACAGTGTATAAATATATGTACAACACCTGGGATGTATATATATCCTCTACACACTGTGGGGCAGATCCTCAAAGAAATGACGCGGCGTATCTCTTGATACGCCGCGTAATTTCGAATTTTGCGCGTCGTATCTTTGTTTTGGTATCCACAAAACAAGATACGATGGCATCTGTGTTAGATCCGACAGGCGTACGTCTTCGTACGCCGTCGGATCTAAGATGCAATTTTTCGGCGTCCGCTAGGTGGCGTTCACGTCGTAATCCGCATTGAGTATGCAAATTAGCTATTTCCGACGATCCACGAACGTACGACCGGCCGTCACATTTTTTACGTCCTTTCCGTTCGGCTTTTTCTGGCGTATAGTTAAAGCTGCTATCTGGTGGCGTACTCAATGTTAAGTATGGCCGTCGTTCCCGCGTCTAATTTTGAAAATTTTACGTCGTTTGCGTAAGTCGTCCGTGAATGGGGCTGGACGCCATTTACGTTCACGTTGAAAACAATGACGTTATTTGGAGCAATGCACCCTGGGAGTTTTTACGGACAGCGCATGCACAGTTCGTTCGGCGCGGGGACGCTCTTCATTTAAATGAAACACGCCCCCTACCCGCCCAATTTGAATTCCGCCGCGAGAGATATACTACGCCGCCGTAACTAACGGCGCAAATTTGTTGAGGATTCAAACCAAAACCAGGTAAGTTACAGCGGCGTAGCGTATCTCACAACTGCGCCGGGCGCAGTATATGTATGTGGATCTGCTCCTGTAACTTTAACTGACTAGCCTGCCTGCCTGCTCTATCTAGCTGCAAAAAATGACACTCTCTCTCTCTATCTCTCTCTCTGTCTTCTCGCTCTTAACCTCCGCAACACACTACACAAGGCCGACCTGCAGGCAGCCTTTTATAGTGTGGGGCGTGTACTAGACCCCCTGAGCCATAATTGGCCAAAGCCACCCTGGCTTTGGCCAATTATGGCTCTCCGTTTTTTGCAAGCTGTGATTGGCCAAGCATGCGGGACATAGTGCATGCTTGGCCAATCATCAGCCATCGATGCCGCAGTGAATTATGGTCTGTGAAACGAAACTCGAATTTGGCGCGAACGACCCGTTTTGTTCGTATTTCGACGAATGATCGAACATACGATGTTCGAGTCAAACATGAGTTCGACTCGAATACGAAGCTCATCCCTACTAACCTCTGGTTACACCATCCTGTGGCAGAGGATTATCCACCGACCGCTAAGTCTGTGGCAGAGACTTTGTCCATGCATTATACCGATCGCTAAGTCTGTGGCAGAGACTTTGTCCATGCATTATACCGACCGCTAAGTCTGTGGCAGAGACTTTGTCCATGCATTATTCCGTTTGCTAAGTCTGTGGCAGAGACTTTGTCCATGCATTATACCGATCGCTAAGTCTGTGGCAGAGACTTTGTCCATGCATTATACCGACCGCTAAGTCTGTGGCAGAGACTTTGTCCATGCATTATACCGACCGCTAAGTCTGTGGCAGAGACTTTGTCCATGCATTATTCCGTTTGCTAAGTCTGTGGCAGAGACTTTGTCCATGCATTATACCGATCGCTAAGTCTGTGGCAGAGACTTTGTCCATGCATTATTCCGTTTGCTAAGTCTGTGGCAGAGACTTTGTCCATGCATTATACCGACCGCTAAGTCTGTGGCAGAGACTTTGTCCATGCATTATACCGACCGCTAAGTCTGTGGCAGAGACTTTGTCCATGCATTATTCCGTTTGCTAAGTCTGTGGCAGAGACTTTGTCCATGCATTATACCGATCGCTAAGTCTGTGGCAGAGACTTTGTCCATGCATTATACCGACCGCTAAGTCTGTGGCAGAGACTTTGTCCATGCATTATACCGACCGCTAAGTCTGTGGCAGAGACTTTGTCCATGCATTATACCGATCGCTAAGTCTGTGGCAGAGACTTTGTCCATGCATTATACCGATCGCTAAGTCTGTGGCAGAGACTTTGTCCATGCATTATACCGATCGCTAAGTCTGTGGCAGAGACTTTGTCCATGCATTATACCGACCGCTAAGTCTGTGGCAGAGACTTTGTCCATGCATTATACCGACCGCTAAGTCTGTGGCAGAGACTTTGTCCATGCATTATTCCGTTTGCTAAGTCTGTGGCAGAGACTTTGTCCATGCATTATACCGATCGCTAAGTCTGTGGCAGAGACTTTGTCCATGCATTATTCCGTTTGCTAAGTCTGTGGCAGAGACTTTGTCCATGCATTATACCGACCGCTAAGTCTGTGGCAGAGACTTTGTCCATGCATTATACCGACCGCTAAGTCTGTGGCAGAGACTTTGTCCATGCATTATTCCGTTTGCTAAGTCTGTGGCAGAGACTTTGTCCATGCATTATACCGATCGCTAAGTCTGTGGCAGAGACTTTGTCCATGCATTATACCGACCGCTAAGTCTGTGGCAGAGACTTTGTCCATGCATTATACCGACCGCTAAGTCTGTGGCAGAGACTTTGTCCATGCATTATACCGATTGCTAAGTCTGTGGCAGAGACTTTGTCCATGCATTATACCGATCGCTAAGTCTGTGGCAGAGACTTTGTCCATGCATTATACCGACCGCTAAGTCTGTGGCAGAGACTTTGTCCATGCATTATACCGATCGCTAAGTCTGTGGCAGAGACTTTGTCCATGCATTATACCGATCGCTAAGTCTGTGGCAGAGACTTTGTCCATGCATTATACCGATCGCTAAGTCTGTGGCAGAGACTTTGTCCATGCATTATACCGATCGCTAAGTCTGTGGCAGAGACTTTGTCCATGCATTATACCGATCGCTAAGTCTGTGGCAGAGACTTTGTCCATGCATTATACCGATCGCTAAGTCTGTGGCAGAGACTTTGTCCATGCATTATACCGATCGCTAAGTCTGTGGCAGAGACTTTGTCCATGCATTATACCGACCGCTAAGTCTGTGGCAGAGACTTTGTCCATGCATTATACCGATCGCTAAGTCTGTGGCAGAGACTTTGTCCATGCATTATACCGACTGCTAAGTCTGTGGCAGAGACTGTGGGCCAGATTCATGTACAATGGCGCATCTTTGGACCGGCGTAGTGCATCTTTTTTACACTACGCCGGACCAGCGTGGAGAGGCAGGTAGGGTATTCACAAAGCACTTGTGCCTAACTTTGCACCGGCCTAACTTAATTTCCTCGGCGTAAGTGGAAGTGGGTGTGACCTTATGCAAATGATGTTCTGAACGTGGAGCAGTGATTTACGCCCGGCGTATCTTGAACGGAGCATGCTCAGTACGTTCGTTCCCTTCTGAGCATGCTCACAACTATGCCGGCCCAACTTACAGAGATACGCCGGCCCAACTTACGCCCAGCCGATGCAAATGTACATCCAGTTTTATTCCCCCCCCAGGGAAGGTACATTTGCTGTGAGATGGCTACTCCCGTTCCCCACAGGCAGAGGAGGAAAAAAAACTTTAACACCCAGGAGATGTCAGCCCTCATAACAGCAATGGAGACTTATGACCAGGGCCGCCATCAGGGGGGTACAGGCAGTACACCTGTAAGGGCCCAGGGGGTCCCCAGGGGCCCAGATAGGAACCACCCTTTTTTAAAAAAAAAAATATATATATTTTTTAATATATTTGTAATTATATTTTTTTGATGGACAAGAAGGCCTGGCTTGCAGTCTCTGCTCTAATTCATCCCAAAGGTGTTCTATCGAGTTGAGGTAAGGACTCTGTGCAGGCCAGTCAAGTTCCTCCACCCCAAACTTGCTCATCCATGTCTTTATGGACCTTGCTTTGTGCACTGGTGAGCAGTCATGTTGGAACAGGAAGGGGCCATCCCCAAACTGTTCCCACAAAGTTGGGAGCATGAAATTGTCCAAAATGTCTTGGTATGCTGACGCCTTAAGAGTTCCCTTCAATGGAACTAAGGGGCCAACCCAACCCCTGAAAAACAACCCCCCACCATAATCCCCCCTTTCATCAAATGATTTGGACCAGTCCACAAAGCAAGGACCATAAAGACATAAATGAGTGAGTTTGGCGTAATACGTTACGGCGTAATATTGTTTGCTGAATACGGCGCGGAGATACGCCGGCGCAAATTGGCATTTACGCCGCGCATCTCAGTCTACACCGGCGGAAATTGTTCCTGAATCTACCCCTGTGTCTGTGCATTATACCGATCGCTAAGTCTGTGGCAGGGACTTTGTCTGTGCATCGTACCGGCTGCTTGGTCGGTGTGAGAGGCCTATCCGTTTGTTGCAAAGATCCAGTGACAGAAAGCTGTTTGTTCTCTGGATCCAAGAAAGTACCGTATTTATCGGCGTATACCGCGCACTATTTTGCCCTGAAAATCAGGGCAAAATCGTGGGTGCGCGATATACGTCGATACCCGCTTTCCCGCCATGAGTTTGAATACTGCGCCCGCATATAGCGAGCGCAGTACACTCGTGAATCTTCGGCCAGTCTCGGCGCCTCTTGTACTGACGTCCTGAGCGTACAGGACGTCAGTGCGAGAGGCGCCCGAGCCTGCCCGAAGATTCACGAGTGTACTGCGCTCGCTATATGCGGGCGCAGTATTCAAAGTCGTGGCGGGAAACGAGCGGGAGGACGCCGCCGAAGGACGCCGGACCCGCCGAAGATGGACACCGGACCCGCCGAAGATGGACACCGGACCCGCCGAAGATGGACACCGGACCCGCCGAAGATGGACGCCCGACCCGCCGAAGATGGACGCCCGACCCGCCGAAGATGGACGCCCGACCCGCCGAAGATGGACGCCCGACCCGAAGATGGACGCCTGACCCGCCGAAGATGGACGCCCGACCCGCCGAAGATGGACGCCCGACCCGCCGAAGATGGACGCCCGACCCGCCGAAGACGGACGCCGGACCCGCCGAAGAGGACACCCGAAGCCGCAGAAGGACGCCGGACCCGACGAGGCCGCAGATGGACGCCGCGCAAGACATCAAAACTGTAAGTACAAAAAAACAAAAAATCTTTTTTTCCCACAGGATTGGGGGCCACTTTGGGGGTGCGCGGTATACGCCAGAGCGCGTTATACCGCGATAAATACGGTAATCCGTGATCTGCAAATAAGGTATCTGAACTTCCCCTAACCCTCTATCCTACTGCTACCTGAAGTTTGTTTAACCACTTGGGATCCGCCTGCCGTCAATTGACGGCTACAGTGCGGATCCCAATTTCCAAACTGCCGTCAATTGACGGCTACAGTGCGGATCCCAATTTCCAAACTGCCGTCAATTGACGGCCGCCCCTTTGGGCGTTCCCCGCGCGCGCTCCAGAGCGCGCTGCGGGGAAAATCTGTGTTGGCCGTGTCCCTCGGACACAGCCAATTACAGATCGCCGCGAACGGCCAATCAGAGTGGCCGTTCGTGAGGCGATCTGTGCGGCCAATGAGAGAGGATCTCATATGTAAACATATGAGATCATCTCTCATTGCCGTTTTACACAGAGACAGCGGTGCTGTCTCTGGAGAGGAGACCGATCTGTGTCTCTTGTACATAGAGACACAGATCGGTCACCCCCCCTCCACCTACAGTTAGAACACTAAGCAGGGATACATTTAACCCCTTCCTCACCCCCTAGTGTTAACCCCTTCAATGCCAGTCACATTTATACTGTAATTAGTGCATATTTATAGCACTGATCGCAGTATAAATGTGAATGGCGCCAAAAATGTGTCCGATGTGTCCGCCATAACGTCGCAGTCCCATTAAAAATCGCAGATCGCCGCCATTTCTAGTAAAAAAAAATAATTAAAAAAAAATAATTCTGTCCCCTATTTTGTAAGCGCTATAACTTTTGCGCAAACCAGTCGCTTATTGCGATTTTTTTTTTTTTTTTACCAAAAATATGTAGAAGAATACGTATCGGCCTAAACTGAGAAAAAAATATGTTTTTTTTTTTTTAAATTGGGATATTTATTATAGCAAGAAGTAAAAAATATTGTATTTTTTTCAAAATTGTCTCACTTCTTTGTTTATAGCGCAAAAAATAAAAACCGCACAGGCGATCAAATACCACCAAAAGAAAGCTCTACTTCTGGGGAAAAAAGGACGTCAATTTTGTTTGGGAGCCACGTCGCACGACCGCGCAATTGTTAGTTAAAGCGATGCAGTGCCGAAAGCTGAAATTTCACCTGGGCAGGAGGGGGGTATATGTGCCCAGTAAGCAAGTGGTTAATAAAGCATTTGGAAAAAAACTGAAACGATTGGCGCTTACATCTGTCTGACATTGTTCTAACATAGACTCTTAGTTCTGGGACGGTGAAAAGTGACCCGAAAATTAATCCAGCAGCTCCTATGGGGGTATCGGTACAAATGGATATTGATATATATTCTGAAGTAAAATTATGTCACTGATGGAATCTTTTTAATAGATGTAATAACCTGTATAATAATATACCAAATATACTTGAGTATAAGCCAAGTTTTTCAGCAAAATTTTTTGTGCTGAAAATGCCCCCCATGTCTAGTCATGGACATAGTGAAGCATGGGCACAGTGAGGCATGGACACAGTGAGGTATGGACAGAGTGAGTCATGCACATGGACACAGTGAGGCACAGTGAGGCATGAAGATGGACACCCCAATGCCAGGGTTTGACAAATTTGCTTGGAATCTAGAAACCAGATAAAAAAGTTAGGAGCCAGAAAATGCGCCCTGTCCCGACGAGCTCGCGCACAGAAGCGAACACATACGTGAGTAGCGCCCGCATATGTAAACGGTATTCAAACCACACATGTGAGGTATCGCCGCGATCGTTAGAGCGAGAGCAAACATTCTAGCCCTAGTCCCCCTCTGTAACTCAAAACATGCAACCTGTAGATTTTTTTAAACGTTGCCTATGGAGATTTTAAAGGGTAAAAGCTTGTTGGCATTCCACGAGCGGACGCAATTTTGAAGCGTTTACTTGGCGTAACATTATCTTTCACAATATAAAAAAAAATATAAAAAAAAAATTGGGATAACTTTACTGTTGTCTTAATTTTTAATTAAAAAACGTGTATTTTTTTCCCAAAAAAAGTGCGCTTGTAAGGCCCCATACTCACGAGCAAACATGTCTGCTGAAACTGGCCCGCAGGCCAGTTTCAGCAGACATGTTTGGTCGTGTGTGGGCGCGAGCGGGCCGAATTCCAGCAAACATTTGCCCGCCGGGCCTTTTCCCAGCAGACAAATATTCCTGGACTTGTTTTAAAACAGTCCGCTGGAATTCAGCCCGCTCGGACATGTACGGTCGTCAGTACAGACCTACCGTACATGTCCAGGCGCCCGCCGTCCCTCGCATGCGTCGAATGACTTCGACGCATGCGTGGAAGCATTTTAAAGGCGGGCCGCCCACGTCGCCGCGTCATTGTCGCGGCGACACCGCGTCATCGACGCGGCGACACCGCGGACACGCCCCGCGTATTGTTTACGCGCGGACTTCTGTACGATGGTGTGTACAACCATCGTACAGAAGCCCTCTGGCAGACATGTATGGTGGAAACGGTCCGACGGACCGCTTTCACCATACATGTTTGTCCGTGTGTACCCGGCCTTAAGACCGCTGCGCAAATACGGCGTGACAGAAAGTATTGCAACGGTCGCCATTTTATTCTCTAGGGTCTTAGAATAAAAAATATATATAATGTTTGGGGGTTCTAATTAGAGGGAAGGAGATGGCAGTGAAAATAGTGAAAAATGACACACATACCGTATTTATCGGCGTATATCGCGCACTTTTTTGCCCTGAAAGGGCAAAAACGTGGGTGCGCGATATACGCCGATACCCGCTTCCCCCGCTGTGTTTGAACCACTGCGCCGACATATACCGAGCACAGTACACTCGGGTATAGTCGGGCAGGCTCAGCTCCTCTCGCGGTCACGTCCTGTACGTCCTTTACGCGAGAGGAGCCGAGCCTGCCCGACTATACACGAGTGTACTGCGCTCGGTATACGTCGGCGCAGTGGTTTAAACACAGCGCGGGAAGCGGGGAGGACACCACGATGGCCGCAGAAGGACGCCGGACCGGACGAGGCCGCCGATGGACGACGGGCAGGACGCGATGGACGACGGGCAAGACACCGACGAGGGGCATCCAAACTGTAAGAATTTTTTTTTTCCAGGAATTTTCCTTCAAGTTCGAGGGTGCGCGTTGTACGCCTGGGCGCGTTATAGCAAGATAAATACGGTAATTGCTGCAATGCCATTGCCAATGCAATGTAATGCCAACGGCCACCACCAGATGACGCCAGCTCACAGAAGCTTCCGAAGAGCTTGGGACTTCACAAGGCCGCAAAGCGGCGGCCGGTAATTGAGGCCGCGGCTTCGCGGCCTTGTAGGCCGCAAAGCCGTGCCCTTAAATACTGGCGGGCGCCAGGTCACAATTTCTTGTCGCCAATGCGACCTGGCGCCCGGATATTATCGACCTCTGCCCTATGCTTATACTCGAGTCAATACGTTTTCCCAGTTTTTTGTGGTAAAATTAGGTGCCTCGGCTTATATTTAGAGTCGGCTTATACTCGAGTATATATACAGTACTAATAGTAATAACCAGTGGGAATACAGACACCAATGAAAAAAAGAGGCTCTAATCCCTCCCTGCTCCATGCAAAAAAAAACATTTTTTTGGACTAGAGTTGGGTTTTAAATATGAGTAGTTAGCGCTAGGTTTCTGAGATATTCCTTGTATTTTTATAATGATGTGTCGAACCTTGGCTCCATCCAGGACAAGTGGGGTAGTCTTCTTCTTTTTCTTGGCATCGGCAGTCATGGGTCGGTATGGGGAACGTAAATTGGCCTGATGTAAGTTGGCTTGGTGGTGATGCTGTATGCCATCCACTTGATCCTTTCCATTGGCTTTACTTTTTGTATTCCCCATTATTTGTGTTTCTTTGGATCCCAACCAAGCATGTCATTCTGAAAGGAAACAGATGAGGGCGTTAGAGGTACCAGATGGGCAAAACAGCAATAGAGGCAAAAATAAAGGGGCAGATTCTCAAAAGAGTTACGCCGGTGTATCTACAGATGTACCGGCGTAATTCGAATTTCCCGCCGGCGTATCATTGTTTTGTATTCGCAAAACAAGATACGCCCGAATTAGGCTAGGATCTGACTGGTGTAAGTCACTTACACCGTCGGATCCTAAATGCAATACAACGCTGACCGCTAGGTGGCGTTTACGTTCAGGTCTCATTTGACTATGCGAATGAGCCTGATACGCCGATTCCCGAATGAATTTGCGTCGCGTAGTCGTCGCGTACGTCGTTTCCGTAAGCGTAAGGTTACCCCTGCTATACGAGGGGTAACCTTACGCCAGTCCGCCGTATGTCATGTTAATTATGGCGTCGGGTCCGCGTCGTCTTTTTCCGTCGGGTAGGTCGTTTTACTAAGTCGTTCTTGAATACGACTTTACGTCAATGACGCACACGTCGGCGTCATTGACGTTTTCCGTCGTGAGCTGGAGCATGCGCACTGGGCTATTTTTTAGCCCGGCGCATGCGCAGTTCAATCGGTGCGGGGGCGCGCTTAATTTGAATACAAGCCGCCCCCTTTGAATTACGCGGCCATACGCCGGGCCATTTACACTACGCCGCCGCAAATTACGGAGCAAGTGCTTGAGGAATACGGCATTTGCTCCAGTAAGTTGCGGTGGCGTAGTGTAAATGGCTTACGCTACGCCAACGCCGATTCTACGAGAATCTGGCCCAAAGACTCCATCCCTTGGGGTGAAAGTCATTCTTTTCATTCATTCTTTCATAAAGTCCCTTCATACTTGACATGTGCACAACGGAAACATTTGTTTTGTTTAGTTGTGGATTGATTTTATATATTACAATTTTTTTTTTCGACGATTCAATTCAGAATTGGTTTATTTTTGTTTCATTTTATCTTGTTTCGTTTATACATTTTCTAATGAATTTCAAATTTTCGGAAAGATTTGAATTCTGATCGGTGGAAAAATGATCGACCGGTTCAAATTCTGTGTGAAGACTAGCTGGTTGTTAAGGAGCCGGCAGGGAAGCTGGCTGCTGTGTCCTTACCAACCATTGACTCATCAGCTGTCAGCAGGCTTCACTGACAGATGAAATGTAAACAAAAGAATGCCAGCAATTAAAAATTCTGAAAAAAAAAACAGAATGGGGTCCTCCCTTAAATCCATACCAGACCTTTATCCAAGTATGCAGCCTGGTAGGCCAGGAAAGGGGGGGGATCTGGCGAGCACCCCCCCCTCTCCTGAACCAGGGCTCGACAAATCCCGGTCGCCAGGTCGCCATTTTTTTTTTGTGAGCTGGTGCCATCTGGTGGTGAGCCGTTGGTATTACAAGTTATTACCACCAGATGTGTAAGCTGGCGCCATCTGGTGGTGGCCGTTGGTATTACAAGTTAAACAGCAATTCTAATGTAATTTTTCAGTATTTTTCACTGCCATCTTCTTCCCTCTAATTAGAACCCCCAAACATTATATATATTTTTTATCCTAACACCCTAGAGAATAAAATGGCGATCGTTGCAATACTTTCTGTCACGCCGTATTTGCGCAGCGGTCTTACAAGCGCACTTTTTTGGGAAAAAAATTACACTTTTTTAAATAAAAAAATAAGACAACAGTAAAGTTATCCCCATTTTTTTTATATTATGAAAGATAATGTTACGCCGAGTAAATTGATACCCAACATGTCACGCTTCAAAATTACGTCCGCTCGTGGAATGGCGACAAACTTTTACCCTTTAAAATCTCCATAGGCATTGTTTTAAAAATTCTACAGGTTGCATGTTTTGAGTTACAGAGGAGGTCTAGGGCTAGAATTATTGCTCTCGCTCTACCAATCGCGGCGATACCTCACATGTGTGGTTTGAACACCGTTTACATATGCGGGCGCTGCTCACGTATGTGTTCGCTTCTGCGCGCAAGCTCGTCGGGACGGGGTGCGTTTTCTGGCTCCTAACTTTTTTTTAGCTGGCTCCTAGATTCCAAGCAAATTTGTCAACCCCTGTCCTGAACCATACCAGGCACATGCCCTCAACATTGGGGGTGCATTGGGGCAGGGGGCCCCCCACCCCAAAGCACCTTGTCCCCATGTTAATGGGAACAAGGGCCTCTTCCCCAAATCCCTGGCCAGTAGTTTTGGGGGTTTGTGGGTGGAGGGCTTATTGGAATCTGGAAGTCCCCTTTAATAGATCCCAGCCCTTCCCCTATGTGAATGAGTAGGAGTACATAGTACCCCTACTCATTCACTAAAAAATGTAAAAAGTAAATAAAAACACAAGTTTTTGGCAAGTCCTTTATTAAAAAAATTTAAAATCCCAAAACAATGTCCCCAGGTGTAGATCTATCGTCAATGACAACGCCCGCCTCTACCGCCGACCCGAAAAAAGAAAAAAACCTCGGTCTCATCGCTGCCTGCCAACTCCACCATCTGATAGCTCTTAAAAAGCTAAGGGGTGAGGCCACCTTCCCTTCCTGAATGAATGCAGTGAGTGTTTTTTTTAAAGCATAGTAAAGTATTTACTATGCTTCATTTCGTGAATGAACAGGAAGCCTCAGAGCATTTCCTATTTATTCATCTGTGCCGCTGAGACTGCAGAGAAAACGAATGATAAATCTAGGTCCTCGGGGGGGGGGGGGCAGGCCCTGTCAGGTAGGCTGTATGGGGCCCCACTATTTCTAACAGTAGCCCTACTGGCTGTGAAGGGGTTAGCATCTAGGGTGATGAAGGGGTAAAAAGTGTGACTAATAATATATAGGGCTAGATTCAGAGAGAGTTACGCCGGCGTATCAGTAGATACGCCGCCGTAACTCTGAATCTACGCCGTCGTAAATTTAAGCGTATTCTGGAAACCAGATACGCTTAAATTAGGCTAAGATACGAGCGGCGTAAGTCTCCTATGCCGTCGTATCTTAGGGTGCATATTTACGCTGGCCACTAGGTGGCGCTTCCGTAGTTTTCGGCGTAGAATATGCAAATGACCTAGATACGCCGATTGACAATTGTACATACGCCCGGCGCTATTTTTTTACGTCGTTTACGTTAGGCTTTTTCGGCGTAAGGTTACTCCTGCTATTAGGAGGCGTATGCAATGTTAAGTATGGCCGTCGTTCCCGCGTCGAAATTTGAAAATTTGACGTTGTTTGCGTAACTCGTCCGTGAATGGGGCTGGACGTAATTTACGCTCCCGTCGAAACCAATGACGTCCTTGCGGCGTACTTTGGAGCAATGCACACTGGGAAATTCCACGGACGGCGCATGCGCCGTTCGGGAAAAACTTCAATTACGTCGGGTCACCAATAATTAACATTAAACGCGCCCCCTCATTTGAATTAGGCGCGCTTACGCCGGTCCCATTTACGCTACGCCGCCGTAACTTAGGAGGCAAGTGCTTTGTGAATACAGCACTTGCCTCTCTGACTTACGGCGGCGTATCGTAAATACGATACGCTGCGCCGTCGTAACAATGCGCAAAGCTACCTGAATCTAGCCCAATGTCTGTGTACTGTGTGATGATTTTACTCAGCAATGTGCTGAGTAGGGGAGTAGGGAGAAACAAAATGGCACATTACTGCTGTCTGTAGAGAGCCCTGTGTTGTTTACTCACACAGGGCTCTCTTCTGTCATTCGCTCAGCTGATCCCAGCCTTAAATCACTGGCTGAGACCCGCTGACCGGCTTGTACTGCAGCAAATGACAGCACAGCATGACGCGGAAGCAGTGGCGGCTGGCGCTAAATTTTTTGGGACGGGCGGCAAACAAACCCCCATGACCCCCCCCGCTGACTCACCCGCTTGCCTGCTCGCCAGCCCCGCACTTACCCCATCCAGGTCACGGGCGGCTTCCCTGTTTTCTCCTCCCGGCCAATCCGGTCGCTTCTCCTCCCAGCCAATCCGGTCTTAGGACCCACTTCCTGTCCTGATTGGCCCGGGAGGAGAAGCAGGAAGACAATAGCGAATGTTGGTTCGCTAATGTAACAAGTGGGTGGACTCGGGGCGAAGTGCTCTGTGCCCCGAGCCCAACCCTTTTAAAAGCCAATTAGAGACCCGGCTCTAATCATGTGCTTAAAAAAAAAAAAAAACTTGTAGGGCCAGATTCTCAGAGATCTGCGTATCTCTGTGGCGGCGTAACATATCTCATTTACGTTACGCCGCGGCAAGTTTTACAGGCAAGTGCTTTATTCACAAAGAACTTGCCTGTAAAGTTGCGGCGGCGTAGCGTAAATCCTCCGGCGCAAGCCCGCGTAATTCAAATGAGCCGGGAAAGGGGCGTAGAGCATTTAAATTAGGCGCGTTCCCGCGCCGAACGTACTGCGCATGCGCCGCCCCTAAAATTTCCCGACGTGCTTTGTGCTAAATGACGTCGCAAGGACGTCATTGGTTTCGACGTGAACGTAAATGGCGTCCAGCCCCATTCACGGACGAGTTACGCAAACGACGTTAATTTTTCAAATCGCGACGCGGGAACGACGGCCATACTTAACATTGGCTGCGCCTCATAGACCCAGGGGTAACTATCAAAAAAGCCGAACGCAAACGACGTAAAAAAAAGCGCCGGGCGGTCGTTCGTTTCTGAATCGGCGTAACTCCTCATTTGCATATTCGTCGCGTAAAAAAACCCCGAAACGCCACCTAGCGGCCGGCCTGGAATTGCAGCCTAAGATCCGACGGTGTAACACAGTTACACCTGTCGGATCTTAGGAATATCTATGCGTAACCTGATTCTATGAATCAGTCGCATAGATACGACCGGCAGAACTCAGAGATACGACGGCGTATCAGGAGATACACCGTCGTATCTCTTTGAGAATCTGGCCCGTAGAATTCTATGCGTCCGGCGCCCCACATAGAGAGTAGGGGGGAGGAGCCACACCCCTGCGCCCCCTTATGGACCGGCCACCACTGCTCAGAAAAAAAGCCATAAAGGTAAGTGACCGTGCCTCTATGAGCCGACCTGCCGCAGTAAATGTACTGAAAATGTAAAATTGGAACCACTGATCAATACGAGGATAGGAGTTGCCTATCTATACCATTTACAGAACATACCCATGAAGAAAGAATAAAGAAAAATAGAGCCTCACTACTGCTAAATCCAATCAGTGAGCAGCTTATTCAGAAAATTTGTACATATTCTTCCGGACGCATACTCATTCGCTAAATAAACTACGGACTGATTGGGCTAGATTTAGGTAGGGCGACGTAACTTTGTGCGGGCGTAGCGTATGTTATTTACGCTACGCCGCCGCAATTTAGAGAGGCAAGTGCAGTATTCACAAAGCACTTGCTCCGTAAGTTGCGGCGGCGTAGCGTAAATCTGCCGGCGTAAGCGCGCCAAATTCAAATTGTCAAGAGGTGGGCGTGTTTTTTGTAAATAAAACATGACCCCACGTAAACGACGCCTCTAACGAACGGCCCATGCTCCTAATCACGTCGCAAATAGTCAATGCTTTCGACGTGAACGTAATTTACGCAAAGCCCTATTTGCGAACGACTTACGCAACCGACGCAAAATTCGACGCTGTCCCGACGTCCATACTTAACATTGGTTACTCCTCATATAGCAGGAGTAACCTTACGCCGGAAAAAGCCTTACGTAAACTACGTAAAAAAATGCGCCAGGCGCACGTACGTTTCTGAACGGCGTATCTAGCTCATTTGCATATTCTACGCCAAAATCAACGGAAGCGCCACCTAGCGGCCAGCGTAAATATGCACCCTGATAGGTGGATTCAAATAGACCGCCGCATCTTTGCGGCGGCGTAGCGTACCGTATTTACACTACGCCGCCGTAAGTTAGCTAGGCAAGTACTGTATTCACAAAGTACTTGCCTGCTAAGTTACGGCGGCGTAGCGTGAATAGGCCGGCGTAAGCGCGCCAAATTCAAATGAGGATGTGGGGGGCGTGTTTTATGTTGATTAACTGTGATCCGACGTGATTGAAGTTTTTTAAGAACGGCGCATGCGCCGTCCGTGTACATATCCCAGTGTGCATTGCGGCAAAGTACGCCGCAAGGACGTACTGGTTTCGACGTGGACGTAAATGACGTCCAGCCCTATTCACGGACGACTTACGCAAACAACGTGAAAATTTCAAATTTCGACGCGGGAAACGACGGCCATACTTAACATTACTAGTCCAGCTATTTGATGGAATAACTTTACACCTGAAAATGCCTTACGTAAACTGCGTATCTTTACTGCGACGGGCGGACGTACGTTCGTGAATCGGCGTATCTAGTGATTTACATATTCTACGCCGAACGCAATGGAAGTGCCACCTAGCGGCCAGCCTAAATATTGCACCCTAAGATACGACGGCGCAAGCCGTCGTATCTTAGATAGGTTTAAGTGTATCTCTGTTTGAGAATACACTTAAACTTAGGTCGGCGCAGATTCCGAGTTAGGTCGGCGTATCTACTGATACGCCGGCCTAACTCTATGTGAATCTAGCTATAAGATACGATGGCGTAAGAGACTTACGCTGATCGTATCTTAGCAACATTTAAGCGTATCTCAATTTGAGCATACTCTTAAAGTTGCGACGGCGCGGATTCGGACTTACGACGGCGTATCTACTGATACGCCCGTCGTAAGTCTTACTAAATCTAGCCCATTGGGTTTAGCTGTAGTGCATCTCTATTTTTCTTTCTATGTGTGACATGTCAGCCATGGCTTGGATGCCGTGTCAACAGTTACCCCCTAGGCAACAACGGAAAATGTCCAACTTCATTGTACAGAGGGAGATTGCTACAAGACAACGGAATAACATTCTACACCCACCTACTAACATTCCTCACCGGCTTACCTGTAGAAGAATAGTCATTGTGCTGCTTTTCAGTAACTAATACAATGCAAACAGCAACGATCTGCTACAATGTTATCAGGAATAAAAATAGACTATTCTGGATAAATAGGAAAGACCTGAAAAAGATTAAATACGAGGAGCCAGCCACTTGCTGACCAGGCCTTTTTTCTGACACTTTTTGTAAAAATCAGTGGGCCGGATTCAGCAACGATTTACGCCGGCGTATCCATAGATACGCCGCGTAAATTCAAAGCTGCGCCGGCGTATGTACTTTCTGTATTCAGAAAGCTAGATATGCCGACATTAACCTAAGTTCCGACTGGCGTATTTCTATTACGCCGTCGTATCTTAGGGTGCATTCTCACGCTGGCCGCTAGGTGGCGCTTCCGTCATTTTCGGCATAGAGTATGCAAATTACCTAGTTACGCCGATTTACAAACGCACGTGCGCCTGGCGTTAGTTGTTTACGTCGTTTGCGTAAGGCTTTTTCGGCGTAACGTTGCTCCTGCTATTAGGTGGCGCAGCCAATGTTAAGTATGGACGTCGTTCCCGCCTTAAAATTAGATTTTTTTACGTCGTTTGTGTAAGTCGTTCGCGAATAGGGCCGGACGTAATTTACGTTCACGTCGAAAGCAATGACGATTTGCGTCGGAATTTCGAGCATGCGCACTGGGATTCTTTCACGAACGGCGCATGCGCCGTTCGTAAAAAATGCGGGGTCACCATAATTTAAATAAAACACGCCCCCCCTTACACATTTGAATTAGGCGCGCTTACGCCGGCCCCATTTACGCTACGCCGCCGCAACTTACGGAGCAAGTGCTTTGTGAATACTGCACTTGCTCCTGTAAGTTGCGGCGGCGTAGTGTAAATACGATACGCTGCGCCACCGTTAGATTGCGCGCCCCTACCTGAATCTACCCCAGTATTTTTTGCTCGAAAATTACTTAGAACTAGGGATGAGCCGTCCACCACCCCCCTGCAGTTTTTTCGGGGGCAGTGATTTTAAATGACTTTTTATCCTTCAGAAATGACACTTTGTGCAGGGACAGTTCTAAGCACGGGAAACAAGCGCTGCTTTACAGGCATACTTTACACCCCGCCTAGGTACGAAATTTAAAAGGAATATTTCACTTTTATTGTTTCACTTTAAGCATTATTAAAATCACCGCTCCCGAAAAAACTGCTGTTTTTAAAAAAAAATTTGCATTGATACATGTCCCCTGTGGCAGGACCCAGGTCCCCAAAAACTTTTTATGACAATAACTTGCATATAAGCCTTTAAAATTAGCACTTTAGATTTCTCCCATAAACTTTTCCAGGGTGTTCTGTGGCTTTTTGAATTTGCTGCGAACACCCCAAATCGGCGAAACAGACAATGTTTGAGTCGAACATGAGTTTGACTCAAACTCGAAGCTCATCCCTACTTAGAACCCCTGAACACTATACACAATTCTCTGTACAGCACTGCAGTATATGTCAGAGCTATATAAATGTATAATAATAGTGTGTGACCTTGAACCACTCCTATGTCGCCTCAGAGCCAACCCGAATATCAAGGGGATTGATATCGATCACCACAACTACAAAGTAGCGGCCTTCGCCGACGATATTCTCCTCTTCCTGACGGAACCTATCACAACGCTCCCTAACCTACTTGCAGATCTCAACACTTTTAATCATTTGACTAACTTGCAAATCAATTTTGCGAAATCCAATGCCCTCAATATCACTCTCCCCCCCCCCCCCCGACATATGTCAAGCTAATTTCCCATTCAAATGGAACGCTCACTCGCTTACTTACCTGGGTATCCATCTCCCATCCTCCTTGATGGATCTATATTCCACTAACTATCTCCTGCTACTACAAAACATACTGAAAGACCTTAAAAACTGGTCCACGGGGCTCTTCTCTTGGTTTGGCAGAGCAGCCGCAATCAGGGCCATTTGAAGGAATTTGGGGGCCCCAAGCAAAATGGACAATGACATTTGTTTTCAAGTTGAGAAGCGGGGTGTTGCTGAGTTTTTTCAAGTTCAGAAGCTGGGGGGCTGGTGCTGCTGTCGAAAATGACATCTTAGTTTTTTCCTCCTCCCTCATCCTCCTTATTCCTCCCGTGCAGCGATAGAGTTGCGAGGGGGGGCCCCAAGCAATTAGTCGATTATCGATTAATCGACTAATTTCGATTAATTATAACGCACATACAGATCCAACTACTTTTAGCTGATCTCCTTGCAGGCTGATTGCCAGTGCAGCTACCAACCACTGGACAAATGGATAGCAGGATACAAAAAACACACAAAGGCAGCGCTCGATGGGAATAGCATTACAACTTTTATAGTCTTCAAGTAGGTAACCAAATAAATATTGCACTGGAGATAAAATCGATGTAGCTACATAAACTGTAAAAATGGTGCGAGTAATACTAAACGGTACCAAAAGCAGTCATAAAAACATGTAGCTAGGTATGATACTGGTATAAAAATGTGTACAACAATACCACTGCTGAATCCAGATGAGGAGGGGTTAACATCAGACCGTCGGCATGTAGATGTCCCATGAAGGGAACTATCACAACTCCCAGTGGATGGCTGTAGAATTCCAGGTTGATAGAGGGAAGTGATAGAGGGAAGTGTAACAGCCCTTGTGTGTGGCAGATAGTAAGGTCCCGCCGGCATGCAGATATGAAGGCACAGCAAAGGAGCCCTTCAGATGGACACGGCAAGCCCTGCCGGTGTCCGTTATGTTACTGGATCTCCGACGGAACTCCCTGAAGCCGGCAGAGAGGTGAGTACCAATCAAAAGAATTTTAATCGATCAAAAAGATTTTGATCGATCAAAAAAATTAAAGATTAATCGATTAATTAAAAGTTAATTTGCACAGCCCTAGTTTCCATCTTTGGTTAGCAAGTGGCGCCAGAGGGGTCCAGGCAGAGGCGTCTTTCTCCAGCAGCCAATCAGAGGAGTGTTTCCCTTTGCCGGCATGCTGGGGGAAGGTATTTCTGTAGCAGACGCCATTTTGTGGGGTCTTCGCCCGATCCTGGTTCCAGGTGCGGCACCCACCTTTAGTGTGTGCGCACATCACGGGCCCCGGCGAGATGGCCTACCATGCCGGGGCGCACGTGCTAAGCGGAGTTCCTGACTCTGGGCCCTCATGGCCCGGAGCAACTAAAGCTGCAAAGGGGCCCCAGTGACTTACTGGGTCCCCACATCCTATGAAGAAGATCCCAAGCGAGTTGTGCTGTTCGGTGGGGAGTCGGTCTGAGGTGAGCCCGGAGGCAGGTGATCCAATAGGGCTTAGACGAACCATCGGGGATCTGGGTAGCCGGACACTGAGAAGTTGTATGCAGTAACTTGTCAGTCGGTGACCCCAAACTAAGAAGTAATTCAGGCAAATTATATTCACTGAGAGGATTCGCTCTACTATCCACGTTCCTGAGTAGAGGGCCTGTGGCAGAGGTTCCACTTCAAATTCTAAATTACATTAGAGCCAAGTCGGTGGCAGAGACTTGTTCCTTCTCAGAAGTTCTAAGTGATACCCTGGCTGCCAGGTCGGGGTGAGAGGCCTGTCCAGGTACACTTTATCCACTCCGGCTGGAGTGGCGACGTGAGTTAAAGTCCCATTGGAGGCAGGACTGCTTCCGTTATCCAAAAGCCTGAATCTGCAAATTCTCCTCTCACCAACCTTTCCCTATCTACCTCGAGTTAACCGTTTGCCATGTTGGGCAAGAAATAAAAGCACCAAAAACGACACCCTGCTGTTTGGACATTGCGTTATTGCATCATCATCATCCCTAAACACATCACAGAGGTAACATAATTATGCTGTCCCAATCTAACCAGCGGCTCCTGAGGGGGTAGCGCTACAGTTAGATATTTGGCCTCACACACATGTCCGTGCGGAACACTTTTTGGAAAATTACCATCTCGTTTCCCATGCGAATCTAGAAACCAAAATGGTGAATGGATCATTTCCCTTTTGGACTCATGTTCAAATTAGAATTTTTTTTGACAGACCCAACCCAAAACCTGAGTGGTCCCGACGACACACCCCCTTCGAGGCACTCTGCCTGAGTGCTGAACCTCTAACTCACTTGATCTCGTCTATATATGCAATTCTATTCCTAGACCAACGTCTAAAACTCAACTGGGCTAGCCATGAATGGGAAACAGAACTTTCCATCGACCTAACGGACCGGGACTGGGAAGCTGTATACTCCTGCATACATAAGGGAATGGTAAATGTACCCAAGAAAATGCTTTTAAAATATTTTCAAGATGGTACAGGACCCCCTTAGGCTACATAACATCTACCCCTCTGTTTCCCCACAATGTTGGAGATGTGGAGCTGAGATTGGTTCGCTCCTACCACATCTGGTGGTCATGTTCTAAACGGCAACCTTTCTGGAAGGAGGTCCATCTAATTACTAACCATATCACCACCTACAACCTTGAATTCTCGCCAGCACAGTTTCTATTCCACCACTCCAACATACCACCAAAGACCTACATACGGTCCCTGGCCATGCTCCTAGTTAACGCAGCAAAGCTCTGTATCCCTTCAAAATGGAAATCACCAGAGCCACCATCTTTATCTGACATGGAGGAACTGATACATCAGGCACACGACACGCCATCTAAATACACCGAAATATGGGCTTGCTGGCTACATTTTACCACGACGGACGAATATAAAGCTTCTAACTCGTGATCGATTTCCGAGAGCTGTGGTGGGAAACCGCACGACTCCCACACCTTTTTATAATTTCCACCCCTTCTGGACTACTCTTCCATGCTCCCTTCTCTTATCCACCCCTCTCTCTCCAGTGCCAACCTAATACACATATACACATGATGACACCCCTCTCAGATCTCCTATTACCTACCGTACCTACTCCTTATCCTGACCCGTCCACATACATTCTCCCATGCAACCCTCTCACTCTCCAGGTTGTTTAACCCTACTCTAAGCCCCCGTTCACACCTAGGCGTATATATACGCCTGTAGTGCGACGCCGCAGCCGTCCCCGAGACGCTGGAGGGATGATTTCACATTGCCCTCTATGGAGATGGTTTACATCTCCACGCTGAACGCCGTACGCCTGCCGCCTGAAAACAAGTCCCGGACCTTTTTTTCAGGCGGCTTCCGGCGTTCGGCATAGATGTGAACCATCTCCATAGAGGGGGTAAGGCTGCATTCACAATCGCGGTACAAAACGCTGCAATTCGCGGGATAAAACGCCGCGATTTTGTACGCCAAGGTGTGAATGCAGCCTTAGGCTGCATTTACACCTGAGCGCTTTGTCGCCTGAAGCGTGACCCTCAAAAACGCTAGAGGGGAAAAAATACATTATTCCCTATAGAGATGGTTCACATCTCCACTCCAAAACGCCCGACGGCCGAATGCCTGAAGCTCAAACAAGTTCCGGACCCTTTTTTGTCGCGCTTATCGGGCGGTTTGGGCGTTTTTGAGCGTTTCCATTTCCCATAGAAAGTAATGGAAACGCTTGATTCAAGCGACTAGCGCGACAACAAGCGTTTGCTACGGGCGTTTCGCCGCTTTAATCAATAGAACATTTCACCCAGGCAGAAGATAACAAAAATCTACCAATATAGCAACAAGTGATGAAAAGATGATCATTTTTCCTATTGGCTAAAATAAAAAACGTCGAAGTACAAAAACGTCGGACGACGCTGTATGCAAACGTGCAAATAAGCATGAATACACGCGACAAAATGCTGAAAAAAAAACGCCCGAATAAACGACCGAACGACCTACGCTCAGGTGTGAATGCAGCCTTACTAATAGACCTACTTCCTCACTGTTCTCATAGGCCCTTGACTTTGGATGACCAATCAACGACCCCTAGGTCACTTCCTCTTGGTTCCTGTTCCCTTTGATGCGTCACTTACCACACGCATGTTTTCATTGAGAGTTTTGATTTTCTATGCCTTCGTGATTGTTTGTACTGTTTGTACTGTTTTCACTATAATCTTTACGCAGCGGCTGCGCCCGCAAATATGCATTTTACTGACTAATGACAATGCATTGCATCCCCTGTTCTGTAACCATTCTTTTCAATAAAAACATTTAAAACAAAAATAATAGTGTGTGACTGTGGGGGGGACATTAGAGTGTAAGCTCCTCTGCATAGGTGTGCACAGCCCTATTGCATTAGGGTGTGCACCCCAAAGCCCAAACACACACTACCGATCACTCACGATGTTCATTCAGAAAGAGAAGGGTCCAGTAAATTACATATTTACTGGCCCCTTCCCCACTCCTAAAACATCCCAGCAGCAACAGCCAATAGGAGAGGAGGGAAGCTGGCAGCGCTGCGGGGGGAAAGATTCGGACCCAGGGCAGTAGGGGGAATCTGTGCTGCTCAGGGTGATTAGGGTGTGCCTGGGCACACCTGGCACACCATGTGCGCACGCCTATGCTCCTCTGGTAAAGAGACTGATGTGATTGTCTCAGTGTTTTCTGTACAGCACTACATTATATGTCAGAGATAAATAAATGTATAATAATAATAATAAAAAAAATCGCATTAGAGTGTAAGCTCCTCTGATGCAGAGACTGATGGGAACGGCTCAGTGTTTTCTGTACAGAACTACAGTATATGACAGAGCTATATAAATAAATAATAATAATAGTGTGTGACTGAGGGGGACATTAGAGTGTAAGCTCCTCTGGTACAGAGACGGATGTGACTGGCTCAGCGGTCTGTGAACAGCACTGCGCTATATGTCAGAGCTATACTGTATAAATGTACTATAAAAAATAATAGTGTGTGACTATGGGGGGGGGGGGACATTAGATTGTAAGCTCTTCTGGTGCAGAGACTGATGTGACCTCGATTTGTGTTCTCTGTACAGCACTGCGGTATATGTCAGAGCTATATAAATGTATAATAATAGTGTGTGACTTTAGTGAGTTGTTAGCATGTATGAACCTCTGGTGCATTATGCCTCTGTGTTCTCTGAACAACCATGCGTAATATGTCAGAGCTATATAAATGTATAATAATAATAGTGTGTGACTGTGGGGGGACATTAGAGTGTAAGCTCCTCTGGTGCAGAGACTGATGTGACTGTCTTGGTGTTCAGTACTACAGAATATGTTAGCTGCATATCCATTTTTAATATTATACACATGATACAGATGACAGGCATTAGAGAGGTGGGAGATTAGCTGGCAGATATTACTATACCATTCTTATACGTGACTGAATACGATCTATGTGATGTGATATGATGTAGCCAGACTCTATACTGTACTATGTGTATATTGGAATATATAGGTATAGTGCCGGAAGTACCCGTCCCCCTCATACAGCTATCAGTGGGTGGTCAGAGGAAATGAAATGATACTCACAGTCAGATGTCACCGTGCCGGAGAGAGGTGACATTGCAGACTTGTCACACTTTTGTGTCACCAACCTTCACCTGTAACTAAGGAGTCGCATTACATTCTGAACAAAAGACCCCAAACAAGTGACACCCAACACTGTCAGAGTGCAGAGATCTCTCCACACCCTTCCCGAGACTGACAGCACTAATGACCACCTGAGGCAGAGAGTCCCAAATACTCCGCCGCCGTGCAGGACACACACTTCTAGAGACTCTCCGCTCACTTCTCCTATCCCCTTTATATTATCCCTTACCCCTGATAATGTCCCCGAACTCCCTTTCTATCCCCTTTATATTATCCCTTATCCCTGATAATGTCCCCGGACTCCCCTCCTATCCCCTTTATATTATCCCTTACCCCTGATAATGTGCCCTGGACACCCCTCCGATCCCCTTTATATCATCCCTTACCCCTGATAATGTCCCCTGGACTCCCCTCCTATCCCCTTTATATCATCCCTTACCCGTGATAATGTCCCCGGACTCCCCTCCTATCCCCTTTATATTATCCCTTACCCCTGATAATGTCCCCGGACTCCCCTCCTATCCCCTTTATATTATCCCTTACCCCTGATAATGTCCCTGGACTCCCCTCTTATTCCCTTTATATTATCCCTTACCCCTGATAATGTCCCCGGACTCCCCTCCTATCCCCTTTATATTATACCTTACCCCTGATAATGTCCCTGGACTCCCCTCCTATCCCCTTTATATTATACCCTACCCCTGAAATTGTCCCCAGACTTCCCTCCTATCCCCTTTATAGTATCCTGAGTAGAGTTGAGCGGACACCTGGATGTTCGGGTTCGACAGGTTCGGCCGAACTTCGGAAAAAAGTCGGGCCCCGAACTTGACCCTGAACCCCATTGAAGTCAATGGGGACCCGAACTTTTCAGTACAAAAATGTCTCTAAAACACTAAGGGAAAGGGCTAGAGGGCTGCAAATGGCAGCACAATGTCGGTAAGAGCATGTAAGTACTCTGAAAATAAATGTGGATAGGGAAATAACTTAAAATAACATAAAAAAAAGAAAAAAAAAGAAAAAAAGAATCTTGACCTAGGAGGACGAGGTCCATATGGAGTAGGAGGTTGAGGTGGCGGTGGATGTGGCGGTGTAGGTGGAAGCGGCGGTGGAGGAGGACGAGGTAGCCAACACAGCAGGTTTTGGTTTTTAATTGATTTATTTTTTAAATTAGGGTACACCCCAAAAGAGTGAGAAAGATCTAGGGTTGCCACCTCATCCCTTTAAACCCAAACACATAGTAATTACACAGGTTCTGGGGCTAATTTAATGTCGATAAGGCACCAAGTGAGTTTAATTAGCAGCACCTTAATTAGCCAGAGAACCTGTGTAATTAATATGTTTTCGCTTTTAAAGGGATGAGGTGGCAACCCTAGAAAGATCAGAAAAACAAGAATGGCTGGGTAAGGCCGGCCCGGTGTCTATTCTGCACAAGGTACGGATCCATGCCTGGTTCATTTTAATGAACGTGAGCTTGTCCACATTGTCTCTGGACAGGCGGCTGCGCTTGTCTGTAAAAACGCCCCCTGCCGTGCTAAATACACGTTCAGATAATACACTGGCTGCAGTATCTAAAGTGTTTATCTTACACGTACAGATATGGAGGAAACACTGCAAACACTGGAGGAAACACTGCAAAATATGTTTTTTGCACTAAACTGGGTGTTTTTTGAATAGAACAACAGAAGAACAGTAGCTAAAGTGTTTATCTCACACTTACAGATATGGAGGAAACACGGCAAACACTGGAGGAAAACTGCAAAATATATTTGTTTGCCCTAAATGGATGTTTTTTGAATAGTACAATAGAAGAAAAGTATCTTGCAGAGTATCTTACAGTAACATATGCAGTGCTGGTGTAATTAGATTTTAGAAACAGGACAGACTCCTATATATTTCTATTCCCTAGAAGCACAAACAGGAACCTTCCCCTAACCTATCTTGCAGAGTATCTCATAGTGACATATGCAGTGCTGGTGTTTCTGAAGCAGGACAAGACAGTCTGACTCCTATCTAAATCTCTCCCTGAGAGCAGCATCAGCAGCAGCAGCCTTTCCCTCACCTAACTAAAGAAGAGTGCAATGTGCCTCTAGCTTATATAGAGGCTGGGTCACATGCTGGGTCACATGCTGCACTGGCCAATCACAGCCATGCCATTAGTAGGCATGGCTGTGATCTCTTCTTAGTCACAGTACTAAAACAAATGGCGATTGCAGCCCGCCATAACATTGCCGAACACCGGACCCGAACCCGAACTTTCAGCAAATTGTTCGGGTTCGGGTCCGGGTACAAAAAAAACCAAAGTCTGTACCGAACCCAAACTTTACAGTTTGGGTTCCCTCAACCCTAATCCTGAGCAATTGTCAGTTAAAGTAACGCAGTGCCATATTGCAAAAAATGACCTGGTTATGAAGAGGGGTAAATCTTCTGGAGGTCAAGTGGCTGTGTGTTCTCTTTATTAGATCCGGAAAATGCGGGGTAACCAGGGCTCAAGTCCTGCGGGAACGCGTGGGAACGGAGTTCCTGCACTTTTTTCACAGCAGGAACTCCGTTCCCTTTGCAGGACTAGAGCAGCCGAGCCGCCCGAGCCAATACTTCACTAAGCGGCGATGCCCAGCTCGAGTCAGGGGCAGGCGAACCTTCGTAATCCTTTATGTTACTGGCCGCTTCCTGTATATGGATTCATCGGGTAGTGTGCGGGTATTCCGTCACTTCCTCGATGCCGCAATGTCTCCTTGGAGCTTTTGTCATTGTTCCCAGGAGACATTGCGGAGGTCTGCCGCGAGTTATCGCGGGATTTAGAAAGAACTTGCTTAAAGTTCCCGCGATAACTCGCGGCAGACCTGTATCTTTACAGTGGATCGGAAAAAAAACATGCTGTTTAGTAATTATGCATATGAGCGTATCATTTTTTTTTTTTGGTGGGGGAGTGGATCTTGGGTGGGAGTTCCCACACTTTTTTCCCCAGGACTTGACCCCTGGGGGTAACGCCTACTTTATGATTTCTGCACAATGAACATTGTTATATTATTCTAGGCAATGACAGACTTGTCAAGATCAAGAACATGTTACCCTATGAAAGACTGGGAACCTGGGGAAACTCTAAACGTTATACCGTGTGCTCCCCAATTCACCAACAGGTATGAGGAATAAAATGTGAAACAACACACAGTGTGACTGTGTATGCTTTCTGGTCCAGACAGCCCGGAGCTAGGACCAAGGGGACTTGGTGGAGGGCACACATGACACAGTTAACAGGGCAAATTAACCATTGGCTCTCGGGGGGGGCGGGGGGGCCGAGAAAGGAGGTGATAAAAGGGTAAGTCCCCGCCCCCAGAGTAAGCAGAACGCGCAGGAAAGTTTTAGATAGAGACACCATGGCTGATCTTGATACTATTTGGGCCCAGCTGCAGGCAGAAGCGGCGATCCACGGCCCGGATTGGCTCCAGGACCAGCTGCGGCCCATTCTGGGGGGGACAGCCACGGCAAATACCGAGGGGGGGCGGAATCCGGGCCCCCCCCGCGAAGCGCGTAGCAGTGACAGGCAGGGGGGGGGACCGGGAGGAATCCCATCCGAGGACGGGGCTCGGCGGGCGGCCGCTCCGCCAGCCCTGGGGCGGCCCCTAATCCCGCACGGCGCATTGAGTCGGAATCGGCGGGCTCCCCCCCTGCGTTGCAGCGCGGGGTGCGGGGCCTCAGCGGGGGAGGCAGCGGAGCACTGCTGCTGGGCATTCATCCTCCACTGCCGGCAGCACGGCTCAGGTGGAGACGGATGGAGCGATTGTGGGTGACAGCGGTGTTCGAGGCGTCGGGGCTGGGGGCGCCTCCCCCGGCCCGCGGAAAGCGTCGGAGAAATCCGCGAACGGGTCTGGCGCGCTTGTCGCCGCCAGGCTCGCGGCAGCCAGGGATCCTTCCCCTGGCGGGCTGTCCGAGGAGGGCGAAGGGCCTGCTACGGTCCGATCGGAGGGTGAGCTGAGTGAATCGGAGGAGGATCTCCCCCCCAGGAGGGGGGTGGCGGCGGTGGAGACTGTGAGATCGGCTAGTGGTCCGACCCCTAGGCAGCATGGTAAGTCAGCTTCTCCTGCTATCTTGAATGCGGGGTTGGGTATGTTGGGACAAGGGGTGCCTGTGGTATCGGGGGCGGCGGGGGGTTCCCCTCCTGGCACGGGTTTGGGGGGGGTGGACTCGGGGTTGGGGGGGTTTGCAGGGTTCTTGGCGGGCATAAAGGCACTGGTGGGTCAGTTTGAAGGCACAGGGGGGGGGGGTTCCGGGGCCGGCGGCCGCTTGGGTGGATCCCGCCGGGCCGGGGCCTAGTGCGGTGGTGGCTTCTGCGGCGTCTGCGGCTCCGCCGGTGGGGGCAAGCCTGCCCCCGCCGGTGGTAGCCCCCGCTGTGGCCACGGCAAGTGCGGCGTCAGCAGGAGTGTCCGGGGAGGGAAAGGGGGCGGGGGATGCAGCAGCAAAACAAGAGATTATACGTCTAGCGGACGCAGCTAAGTGTGAGGTTTACATATGTTACGAGGCTTCGTTAGGGACCCACCTCAAGGCGGAGGTCAGGGAAAAAATATGGAAAGGTGAGTATGTGGAAATTTTTTCTCTCCTCCCGCTAGAAAAATTTAATCTGGATAGGGGGAAGCCTGATGAGTCTAAAAAAGAGGAGGACGAGAGGCGCCGGTATCGGCTGATACCCAGCACTTTCGCAAATTGGTTGCAGGCCTTTAGTATCTTGGCATGTGTGGTGGGTGAGAAAAAGCCGGAGTGCTGTTCGGGTTTATTCATCTACCAAAATGCAATCGGGGAAGCTCAGAGGGTCTATGGGGGATCGGCGTGGCTACGCTATGACGAACAGTTTCGTCAGAGGATGGCCGTGCGCCCGGACCTGCGCTGGAATCAAAAGGACATGAACCTGTGGTTGTGCTTGATGACGGCGGCCAGGGCCCCGGGACAGTTTTTTCAGGGAGGGGCCGGTGGTCCCTCTACCCAGGGGCAACCGGCCAGTCGGGCAAAAGGGGTGTGCTGGCAGTTCAACTCTGGCACCTGTAAGTTTGGGGGCAACTGTCGGTTCAAGCACGAATGCTCAGGTTGCGGAGGCTCCCACCCACTTTCCAAGTGCTTCAAGCAAGCCAAGGGCCGTGGAGGAGAGCCTGCGAACAAGGGGGGAGACGCCGGTGAGGGTGGAAAGGATGCGGCCGTTTCTCGGTAGATATCCGGACAGGGGGTTCCTTATTCCGTGTAAGATGGAGACGGTCCCTCCAGTGCCGCGCAATTTGAGATCGGCGTTGCTTCATCCCGAAGTGGTTTCGGAGAAACTGCGAAAGGAGGTGGCGCTGGGGCGCATGGCCGATCCCTTTCCGGTAGCTCCATGGGGGGGGGGATTTGGTAGTCTCTCCATTGGGGGTGGTGCCCAAAAAGGAGCCCAACAAGTTTAGGTTGATACACCACCTCTCGTTTCCGAAGGGGGGGTCGGTCAATGACGCCATTGATCCGGAGGCTTGCGCGGTCAGTTACACGTCATTTGATGCAGCGGTTCACTGGGTTCGCGGGTATGGGCAGGGGGCGTTGATGGCGAAATCGGATATCGAGGCGGCGTTTCATTTGCTGCCGGTACACCCGGACAGCTTCCGATTGTTGGGGTGTCACTGGGAGGGGCAGTTTTATGTAGACCGGTGCCTTCCCATGGGGTGTTCCATCTCCTGTGCGTTTTTTGAGACGTTTAGCTCCTTTTTGGAGTGGGTGGTGAGGGATGTTTCGGGCCTCAATTCAGTTATCCATTATTTAGATGACTTTCTGTGTATAGGGCCGGCTTCCTCCAGAGTGGCCGCGATACTTTTGGCCACGCTGGAGCATATGGCTGACTATTTTGGGGTTCCCTTAGCCCCTGAAAAAACGGAAGGTCCGCGCACGGTGATGACGTTTTTGGGGATCACGTTGGATTCCGAGGCCATGGAAGGTAGGCTGCCGGAGGACAAAGTGTTGGCGCTCAAGACGGAAGTTAGAGGCATGTTGGGGGTACGCAAGGTTCGGCTAAGGGAGCTTCAGTCCTTACTGGGCAAGCTGAACTTTGCGTGCCGCATCTTGCCGATGGGACGGGTTTTTTGCTGACGGCTGTCGGCTAGCACGTCGGGGGTGGAGTCCCCGGACCACTTCGTTACCTTACAAACAGTACACAGGGAAGACTTGCGGGTTTGGCACTCCTTCTTGGAATCCTTTAATGGTAGGGCGTTGTGGATGTCCGGCCCGGTTAGCAATTTTGACTTGGAACTCTACACCGACGCGGCAGGTTCCTCAGGCTTTGGGGCATTTTTTAGGGGCAGGTGGAGTGCGGGCCCGTGGCCGGCGAGCTGGGTGGCGGCGGGATTGACAAGGAACTTGGTGCTGCTGGAATTGTTTCCAGTAGTGCTGGCAGTGGAACTGTGGGGGGAGGATTTCAGGGACAAGAAGGTGAGGTTTCATTGCGACAATCTGGGGGTGGTGCAGGCGATTAATCGGGTATCAGCATCGTCGCCGCCGGTGGTGCGATTTCTGCAACATTTGGTACTTAGATGCTTGCAATTGAATGTTTTTATTCATGCAGTGCATATCCCTGGGGTGGAAAATGTTATTGCTGACGCATTGTCTTGCTTTCAGTGGGACAGGTTCCGAGAGTTGATGCCGGAATCGGAACAACATGGAGTACCTTGTCCGGAAGGGCTATGGAGGATTGCGTTGGCGTGATCTCTGGTTGGCTTAGAAAGTCGGTGAGCGAGACCACATGGGTGGCGTACAGTAAGGTATGGCGGGACTGGGAGACCTTGGCGGACTGGGCAGCAGCGGAACCCTTTGGGTCGGAGGCGCGGGGTTTGTTGTTTTATTTTGTTTCTAGGAACATGGAAGATGGGGTGTCAGTGGCGGCGTTAAATAAAAAGCTGGCGGGGCTGGCGTTTCTATTTAAGCTAAGGGGTTGTCAGGACTTTACCAAGGATTTTTGGGTGAGACAAGCGGTAAAGGGGTATAGGAAGGCGAATGTTTCTAGAGACTCGAGACGCCCGGTGTCGTTTTCAGTACTACAGGGGCTGTTGGAGAAATTGCCGTCAATATGTTCTTCGGAGTACGAAGTGGGGCTATTTACGGTGGCTTTCTCGTTAGCTTTCTTCGGGGCCTTTAGGATAGGGGAGCTGGTTAGTCCGTCCAAGAAGAAACACGATGGCTTGGGAGCCCATGAGGTGAGTTGCGGTGAGGACAGGGTATCCATATGGCTGCGCAGGTCCAAGACGGACCAGGCAGGTAAGGGTAGGGAGGTGCTGGTCTTTGCGTTACCAGGTTCTCCGTTGTGCCCAGTGGGGGCGGTGCAGGCTTTCCTAAATATGCGCCCACAAGTGGGAGGTTCGTTTCTGATACATGGGGACGGGTCTCCACTGTCTAAGTACCAATTCATAGCCATCTTTAAGAAAGGTCTACGGGCGTTGGGAGTGACAGAGAAAGGTTTTTCTTCTCACTCTTTTCGCATTGGTGTGGCAACTGAAGCAGCTAGGAGTGGTTTGGGAGTGGAGGTAGCAACAAGAAAATATCATAAAGAAATCTTCAAAGCCAAGAAAAATTATTTTTCCAAGGCTATCAACAGCGCCTTAAATCGCCCCCGCGAACTCTTCAAGCTGGTCACTCAGACCATGAATCCTGTCTGTCTTGAAGCCCCCAATTCTGACACCCAAGAATTTTGCAATGAATTGTCGGATTACTTCATTAATAAAATCGAGGGAATCCGGGAAAGCATTCAGCAAAACAATACCCCCCTGAACCCCCCCCACAATTACTCACACAACACCCACAGAAATTCACCGCAATTAGGAAAGTTCACTCTAGAACCCATCTCCATCGAGGCCACTAAAAATATCATCGGTACTCTGCGAAACAGCACCCGCCAAATGATATCATCCCCACTAAACTGCTGAAGGAATGCGCCGACATCTTGGCATCTCCTATCACGCAGCTTATAAACCACTCGTTCAAGGAGGGCATGGTGCCCTCCCAGCTGAAAGAGGGCATAATCCAACCCATCTTGAAGAAACCCACCTTAGACCCCAAGGACCCACTTCATCGCCATCCCATAACAGGTCTAAACGTTCTTTCGAAGGTCATGGAGAAAGTAGTGGTACAACAGCTGCAACAGCATCTAGATACCCACAACCTACTTGATCCATTTCAATCTGGCTTCCGTCCCGGACACGGTACGGAAACAGCATTGCTCAAAATATGGGACGACGCTCTCGAGGCCGCAGACGAAGGAGAATCTTGTCTCCTGGTTCTGCTGGACCTAAGCGCGGCTTTTGACACGGTAGACCACAAACTATTACTAACTCGGCTAACGGACGTAGCCAAAGTCGCAGAAGGTGATTTATCTTGGTTTTCCTCTTTTTTGGAAAACCGATCACAAACATTGAAACTGGGACCTTTCACTTCTGAGAAACGCACGGTATCGCACAAGGATCGCCTCTATCACCGGTGCTGTTTAACATCTATCTTCGTCCCCTCTTTAAAATCATTAGCAGCCAAAAACTGCTTTATCACTCATATGCTGATGACACGCAACTGTATTTCCGTATTTGCAACAAAAAAGATCACCATCTCAATCTAGAGACATGCCTCTCTTTGATAGAGAACTGGATGACTAATGCCGCGTACACACCATCACTTTATGTGATGAAAAAAAATGACGTTTTTAAAAACGTCACTTTAATTGACTGTGTGTGGGGGAAAACGTCGTTTTATGTCTTGTAAAAAACGACCAAAAAAAATTGAAGCATGCTTCAATTTTATGTGTCGTTTTTCAAAAGTGCACTTTTTACTTCACAGAAATTGACCGTGTGTAGCAAAAAACGTCGTTTTCTAAGACGTTTTTTCATCCACGCATGCCCAGAAGCAAGCTTCAATGGTAAAACGTGGTGGAACGTAACCTCACTTTGCAAGATCATTGTGAGAAAACGATGGTGTGTAGGCAACTTCGTCTTTGAAAATTGAAGTTTCAAAAACGTCATTTTTTACTTCACAGAAAGTGTCGTTTTTTTTTTCATCACATAAAGTGATGGTGTGTATGCGGCATAAGAGTTACCTTAAACTCAACGGAGCAAAAACAGAACTTCTCCTGTTTCACGCCAAGCGCATGAATCAACCTGCAACAACATGGATACCCCCGCCCATTCTGGGCAAAATCATCACCCCTAGCGCCAAAGTCAAAAGTCTTGGGGTCATCTTTGACACCTACATGACAATGGACGCTCAAATAGGGTCAGTAGTCAGCGGATCTCACCATCTGCTGCGCCTACTACGCAAACTCACTCCTTTTATTCCCAAAGAAGACATAGCGGCCGTGGTGGGAGCTATTGTAAACTCCAGATTGGATCATGCAAACGCCCTCTACCTCGGACTCCCAAAGTACCAAATCGCTCGTCTGCAAGTCCATCAAAATACGGCCGCCAGACTTGTGACTGGGAAAAAACCTTGGGAATCAATCTCACCTTCACTGAGAACTCTACACTGGTTGCCAATAAAAGACAGAATTGTCTTTAAAGCACTCTGTCTAACGCATAAATGTATCCATGGAAATGCTCCCCATTATCTATGCGACAAAATAAAAGCTCACAACTCCAATCGCATTCTGCGATCCACCAATCAAAACCTGCTCCAAATACCGAAAGCCAATTACAAGTCCAAAGGAGAAAGAAGATTTGCGGTCCAAGGTCCCAGACTATGGAACGCTTTACCAACCAACATTCGGTTGGAGGAGAACCACCTAGCCTTCAGGAGAAAGATCAAAACTCATCTCTTTTGATATCAAAGGAGACAGGAACAACCAGCGCCCAGAGGCGATTTAGTTCGCATGCGTCGCGCTATATAAATTCTTCATTCATTCATTCATTCAGTGAAACAGATTGGCAGGTGGGAATCCAGGCGATTCCAGAGCTATGTGCGCCCCCACCTCCTGGACGGTTAATTCCGGTAAGGGGGGGGGCAGAGGAAGAGGGTGGAGCATTCGGGGGTTTTTGAAGGTGGTGATGTGTGTGTATGTCGGTGTGAGGATGCGCAGTGTATTTCCCCGTTTGTACAAATCTCTTTACAGGTGGGATTCCGGCCCTGGTGTGGATCTTGGGCCACTCCTATGTGGCGTGGGGAGCTAGGCGGGCGGATGCTAGGCCGGAAGGTCGGCAGATGGGCTTCCCAAGGGAGGAAGCCTGTGTTCGCTGGCTGGGGGTCCCGGGAATGCTGTGGGGAAGGTTGGTGGGAGAGGTGCACCGCTATGCACGCCTGGACCGTGCACCCGACGTGCTGTTAGTACACGTGGGGGGAAACGATCTGGGGGTCAGGTCCATGCTGGAGATCACGAGGGACATCAAATTTGATGTCCTCAGATTGAGGATGGCTTTCCCGGATATGGTAATTATTTGGTCCGACATTATTGCTCGGACCGCATGGAGACTAGCGAGGTCAGTCAGTAGAATCAATCGGGCCCGAAGGAAGATCAACCGAGACGTGGGCAGGTTTATGGTTCGAAATGGGGGACTGGTTGTCCGGCATCTGGAATTGGAGGAAGAGACCTGGAGATACCTGCGGGGCGATGGGGTGCACCTTACAGATGTGGGCATCGACATGTGGGTTCTGGGATTACAGGACGGGATTCAGAGGGCCATTAGGGTGTGGAGGGGCACCCAAAGATAAGGTTTTACCCTTGGGTGCTGTGGCTTGGTTTTGGTCTCTGCGGGTGAAGGAGGAGCCGGGTTACAATAAAGGATTGAAGACCTGTCGGTGACAGGGGATATATGATGCCCAGAGAACGGAGGTTACCTGGGGAATGAGCATGGAGCACTGCGGTCGTAAGGTCTCTGAGCCAGCATCGGCTTGAGGCCTGTCAGAAGGGCATGAGGGACCGCAGTGCAATTAGAGAGTTGGGATACATATGTTTATATGTATATATGTTTATGTATATATGTTTATATATACAATTTAGGTTTTACAATTATAGGCTTTCGCCTGCGGAGACCAAATAGGCAGTTAGTCAGTATGACAGGTGTTTACGTTAAAATTGTTAAAAATTATTATTATTATCTTTAATAAATTAAGGCTGATACGGCCTATTATTTACCCAAGAAAATGGTGTGGTCTCCATGTTAATGGGGGGGGAATTAAGTTGGGGTTGGTTTAAGGTGTTATTTAAGTTGGGTAATGTACATCTGTTATACTTGGGTCATGATAGGTCTAATAATGCATCCAACCCAGCCATTGTCTGCAGGTTGGTGATAGAGGAATTCTGGGAGTGGGTTAATCCTGTTTCATTCCGTTATTATTAGCACAGAGGGCCTTCCATTAAGGAGCCTATATGTCTGGTCTGAGTGTGTAATGTGATCTTTCCTTTACATTATAAAAGCATATCTGACTCCATCAATTTCTTGCATATAAAATCAATACCAATTCAACGTTCTAGGAAAGCACAGGAGAGTCCTAGCTCAGTCCGACTTAATCCTTGCATCCCTTCTCTGATCCATTAAAACCTCCTGTTCTTAAGTGATCCAATGAACCCTTTTTTAACCCCGCTAGTGCTCAGAACTCCTCATCTGAACATACTGGATTCTAAAACCTCTACTATGGTCCCATCAGACCCCAGAAATCCTACCCTAATTTCACTAGATCCCCAAACCCTTCTACTAAACCCACCAGAGCCTCAAACCAATCAATCAATACCATCTGATAAGAAAACTCTTTCTCCGATCCCAACAAATAGCAGAATCCCTTTTGAACTCTTTAGAACACCTCTTCCTACCCCCCCCCCCCCATATCCTTTAACCCTTCTTTGATCTGACCAGAATCCTCTTCTGATCCCA
Source organism: Rana temporaria (assembly GCF_905171775.1). NCBI lineage: Eukaryota > Metazoa > Chordata > Amphibia > Anura > Ranidae > Rana > Rana temporaria. The sequence goes on from NC_053490.1 coordinate 15,194,866, forward strand.
CCAGATCTCAGAACCTATCCTTTGATATCACCTAATCCTAGAACCCATCTTTTGATCCCACCAGAACCCAGAACCCCTCTTCTGATCCCAGAATCCTTTATTTTCCTCACAGTATACCCAAGAACCTCTCTTTCCATCCCACCAGATCTCAGAACTTCTTCATTGATACAACCTAATCCTAGAACCTTTTCTTTGATCCCACTAAACCCCAGAACCATTCTAATTATCCCAATTGGATCCCAGAGACCCTCCCCCCATCCCACCAGAACCTTGAACTTTCTCTAAGGCCCCATACACACGAGAGAATTTATCCGCGGATACGGTCCAGCGGACCGTTTCCGCGGATAAATCCTCTCGAGGATTTCAGCAGATTTCTTTGCGATGGAGTGTACTCACCATCGCATTGAAATCCGCGCCGAAATCCTCTGGCGATGACGTGTCGCGCCGTCGCCGCGATTATGACGCGGCGACGTGCGCGACGCTGTCATATAAGGAATTCCACGCATGCGTCGAATCATTACGACGCATGCGGGGGATCCCTTCGGACGGATGGATCCGGTGAGTCTGTACATGTCAGCGAATATCCGATCTGCTGGAATCCATCCCAGGGGAGATATATCCGCGGAAAAAGATCCGCTGGCATGTACACACCATAGGATCTATCCGCTGAAACCCATTTGCTGGGATTTATCTGCGGATGGATTCTATGGTGTGTACGGGGCCTTAGATTCAAATACATCCAAAAATGTCTCTCATAATTCCACCAGATCCTAAAACCGCTCAATTGATACCACCCAATTCTAGAACCCCTTTTTATGCCACGAGATCCCAGAAACTCTTGTTTTATCCCACTGGTTCCCAAAGCGCCTTCTTCATTATCACCTAATGACAAAACTCCTTCTCCAATCCCAGCAGATCCCAGAAACCCTCTTTAAACTAATCAGAACACCCCATTCTATTCCTCCTTACCCCAGAACACCTGGTTCTATCCCATGGTTCCTTAAATCCTTCCTTCAATTCCACAAGAACTCCTTCCCTGATCTCAAATGACCTGTATTTTGATTTACTTGGTCCTTTATCATGTGGTGGGATGGTCATGGAAGGGTCAAAGTAATCAGAAGTATGAAACAGACATTTATTGGTAACACCAACAAAGTTTTTCATGGTTGATAAGCTAATTCATCAGTTTATGTGGAGCTTTACAGAGGTTCAGTGCCTCCTGGTTGCTTATCAATTCTTGGTGTATGTCTATGGTGTGTAGCGCCTGTGTACTTATCAGTACAGGTGCTATTGTTAAATCTAGTAGGATGAGAGACTTACTTGCTCTCATCTGTGTTGATTCATTTAAATTTGGCTGTCGCCAGCCCTGAACTGTCCTGTGGGTCATTCTGTGTTTCAGAGATGCAGTTTCGTCTCTGGGAGGCATGTGGCGCCAGAGGGGTCCGGGCGGAGCCGCTTCTCCCCAGCAGCCAATTAGAGGATGTTTTCCCTCGCGGAGCATGCTGGGGAGGGGTATTTCTGTGGCGGAGGCCTTTGCTCGGGGCTCTTCGCGGGTTCCTGGTTCCAGGTGCGGCACCCACCTTTAGGGTGTGCGCACATCACGCGCCCCGGCGATATGGCCTACCAGGCCGAGGCGCACGTGCTACGCGGAGTTCCTGACTCTGGGCCCTCATGGCCCGGAGCAACTGATGCTGCAAAGGGGCCCCAGTGACTTACTGGGTTCCCCATCTCTATTGAGAGGATCCCAAGCGAGTTGTGCTGTTCGGTGGGGGGTCGGTCTGAGGAGAACCCGGAGGCAGGTGATCCAACGGGGCTTGAACGAACCATCGGGGATCTGGGCACCGGACACTGACAGGTTGTATGTGGCAAACTGTCAGTCGGTGGCCCCAATTTACACACCGGGAGGATTCGCTCTACTATCTAACTTTTGAAGCACTAGGCCTGTGGCAGAGGTCTTACCCAGAAATCCTAATTCTATTAGAGCCAAGTCTGTGGCAGAGACTTGTTCCTTCCCGGGAAAGCTAAGTGACGCTCTGGCTGCCAGGCCTGTGAGAGGGACCTGTCCAGGGGCACTTTACCCACTTCAGCTGAAGTGGCGACGAGAAAGAGTTACTACAAGAGGCAGGACTGCTTCTGTTCATCCATTGCCTGGATCTGCAAGGTTATTCTTTCTTTCACCAATCTGTCCTATCTACCTTAAGTTGACTGTTGGTTGTGTTGGGCCAGAATAAAAGCATTGAAAACGTCAACCAACTGTCTGGACATTCTGTCACTGCTCTCACTGCCATCATCACCCCTAGACACATCACGGAGGTAACTTAAATATAGTGTTGCTCACGAATATTCGCATTGCGAATATTCGTTACGAATATGGCATATTCGAATATTCGCGAATAACTCGAATTTCGCGGCCAATATTCGCTATTCCGAATATTCGTATTTTTTCAATTTTATTTTTAAAACAGATCACATCCTAGTGATCTCCATCGACGTCTAAAAGCATTGCTGGTATGATTAGAGACCCTGGGCCGAGTAGCTAAGCTGAGGCGATCCTTTTATGTTGCCGAATATTCGCAATCGCGAATATTCGATTTCCGAATATTCGCGAATACTTTCTCCGCCCTTCTTTTGCATCAGAGCCAATCAGAGTTCTCCTACCACAGTTGTCATAGGAGAGAGTGGAGTGTTCCTGTGCGTTTTTCCAGTGTATCACATCTTCAGAGAATTTTCCATCTTTTGTCCCGTGTCATCATCATTTGCATTTCACCTCTTTAATGAGAATAATAACTGTTTAACATAAAGACATTTAAGAGATGTCAACGTAAACGGTTTACTTGTATTTTCCAAATCTATCGTTATTCAATATTTATTAAACTAATCAATATACAAATTGGTCAAAGTAAACCCTCAAATCTATATAATAATGTATTTATTTTATTAATACCTTGTTAGTTGCAGGGTCCATTACGTAAAACCACACTTTTTCCAAAGGGCAGGTGAAATTGAATGTTTCAAAATTTCGCAATCAATTTCGCATTAGCGAAATTTCGCAATCAGTTTCGCATTCGCATTAGCGAAATTTCGCAATAATTTTTTTTTGATAAAATATCACGAATATTCGATTTTAGCGAATATTTCACGAATATTCGGCTATATATTCGTGATATATCGCGAAATCGAATATGGCGTATTCCGCTCAACACTACTTAAATATGCCGATCCCAAATCTAACCAGCGGCTCCTGAGGGGGTAGCGCTACAGGTGTTACCAATAAATTTGTTTTTTATACTTTCGATAACTTTGAACCCTCCATGATCATTATACCACATGACCAAGGGCGTCTCTGCCACATTAATCTTTGAGAGGTTTTTTTATCTCCCCCCATGAAATAGAAATGCACCAGTCAGCTGGCGGACCAGTCCATTGTCTATTCTGCACCCCATGCTGGGTTAATAAGAGCTCCACTGTGCTGGAGGGGAGAGAAGGGAGGGAAAATTCCAGAGCATCTGTAGTGCAGAAGCTAGGTTCTAGCCACAACACTGGCAGGTAGCTCTCTGGAGTATTCCGTGCAAGGTAGGGAAGGAGCAACTTATCAGAAGTGATGGTGGAACCCCTGGAAGGTCTGTGGATGTCCATAAGTGTCTATTGCTGCCATTGAGAGTGAGCTCTGGTACTGTTGGACTGGAATTGAGGCTTCAAGTGCAAATGGGCTTATGGGAGGGTTATGCTGAGAGACAGTAAGGGGAATTAATAAAAAGTGTTTGAGACAAGTTCTCAACTGGTCAAGATGTCAACTGGTGCCATTGTTCATAACAACCTTAGCTTTTATTTTGTTCCATACAGATTAAAAAAATTAAATTTAAAAGATGGCTGTGTTTCTTTTAAAACAAAGTATATCTCAGACAGTTTTTATTAGAATGTTGGAGAGTAATTTCTACTGTAGGACCTTTGCTATTTAGCCTGTGAGTGACTTTGTAATCTGGAAGGGTTGTATAGAAGTTGGAGGTATGCTTTCTACTAATAGTGTGGAGTAAGGAACATTCATGCCTGCGTACACAGGGTTGTTTTTCGGCATGAAAAAAAATTTTGTTTTTTAAAACGTCATTTAAAATCATCGTGTGTTGGCTTCACATCGTTTTTCGGCTTTGTGTTGTAAAAAATGATCGTGTGTGGGCTAAAACGACGTTTTAAACCCGCGCATGCCCAGAAGCGAGTTAGGAGACGGGAGCGCTCGTTCTGGTAAAACTACCATTCATAATGGAGTAAGCACATTCATCACGCTGTAACAGACAAAAAAGCGCGAATCGTCTTTTCCTAACAAGGAATCAGCTAAAAGCAGCCCAAAGGCGAATAGAACTTCCCCTTCAGAGTGCCGTCGTACGTGTTGTACGTCACCGCGCTTTGTTCATCATTTTTCAAAAACGATGGTGTGTGGGCAACATCGTTTTTAATGATGAAGTTGGAAAAACATTGTTTTTTGGACATGCTGAAAAACGACATTTTTTTTCATGCCGAAAAACGACCGTGTGTACGCGGCATCACTTTTCCACTGTTGCTTTATACATTTTTCATCTGGTATTATGACTTCACCACCAGAAAAAAAATTATCTATGTGCCTGTCACTGTGGAGTGGACATTCTGAAAATATTTCATCTATCCTTTTACCATCCAACTTTAATATTGTCTACCAATAACCCTTTGGGTCCACCGCATGTACCTTGAGAATGGCGTTGAGTAAACTTGCTCACAGAAGTCCTGCTTGAATTCAGTCCATAACTGACTTGAAACAACAGATCTGACCAAAGCCCAGGCATTTCATTATTAAAGTGTATTTTTGGAAAGAGTAAGGAACAGGTAGAGGTAGTTGCATTTCATGTGACATTGAAAAGCTTTCCCTTCCTCTCCTTCCGATAGACACAACAGAAAGGGAGCGGAAATCTTCCCAAAGTGAGGAAATACCATCTTAGACGGTCATCACTGAATTACTGAAACCGGTGTCCTCATTGGATGATCTTCCCTCACCTCCTGTTGCAATGATAACAGTAATATTTTGGATTGTCCATTACTTTCTGTCTTGGTGACAACAAATAGAGAGGATGAGTTTTCCCCACGGGGACACAGACTACAATAAAAACCTGAATGGAGCTCTTCCCATTTCACACTCTATCCACTACTAATGTAGGAATATAGGGCCAGATTCACGTAGGGCAGCGGCGGCGTAACGTATCGTAGATACGTTACACCGCCGCAATTTTTCATCGCAAGTGCCTGATTCACCAAGCACTTGCGATGAAAACCTACGCCGGCGGCCTCCGGCGCAAGGCGGGCCAATTTAAATAGGCGTGTGCCATTTAAATTAGGCGCGCTCCCGCGCCGGACCTACCGCGCATGCTCCGTTTCCGAACTCCCGCCGCGCTTTGCGCGCCGTGACGTCATTTTTTCGAACGGCGACGCGCGTAGCCTAATTCCGTATTCCCGGACGGCTTACGCAAACGACGTTATTTTTTAAATTTCGACGCGGGAACGACGGCCATACTTTACACAGCAATACGCTTGCTGTGTAAAGTTAGGGCACCAAAAAAAAAAGTGTAACTATGCGACGGGAAACTAGACTACCGACGACGTAGCGAACGCGAAAATCCGTCGTGGATCGCCGTAACTCCTAATTTGCATACCCGACGCTGGTTTACGACGCAAAATCCCCCCAGCGGCGGCCGCGGTACTGCATCCTAAGATCCGACAGTGTAAAACAATTACACCTGTCGGATCTTATAGCTATCTATGCGTAACTGAATCAGTCGCATAGATAGAACAACAGATACGACGGCGTATCAGGAGAGATACGCCGTCGTATCTGCTTTGTGAATCTGGCCCAGAATCCCTAGCAGCCTTGCTGTTTTTCTTTACATTCATTTTTGACACTTTTCCTGAAGATAATTGCTCCTAGGGACCTGTTTAAGAAGGATGTGTGCCTGGTTTAAGGCCCCAGGGCACTTTTAGACTCTGACACTTATGCATTTGGTGGACATCTCAATCTTTTATCCAAAAGTCTAAAAATATTCAATATTTTGTAGCAATTTTAACAACTAAAAGGTTCAAGGGGACATACATGATCATAGAGAAATGCATTGACTTCCTGAATCAGAACCAGAAGAGAGCATTAAAGGGTAGAAGGATTGAATTGTAGGGGGATTGGAGAGTAGAAGGATTCAAGGAAAAGGGACTTAAGAATAGAATTATTGGAAGGTAGGGATGGGATGGAACAAGGATTGAAAGGTGAAGGGCACTGGAGAGTAGAAAGATTGGGGGGGGGGGGGATGAGGAGACTGGAAAGCAGAAGAATTGGAGGCGGGGGATTGGAGAGTAGAAGGATTGGAGGGTAGTGGGATTGGAGAAAAGAAGAATTGGAGACTGGTGGACCAAATTATTGGTGGGTGGGGAATAAGGAGGGTACAAAGATTGAGAAGTGGGGGTAGGGAGTAGATAGATTGGATGGTGGGGGGGGGGGGAGGGGACTGGAGGGTGAGTGAAAGGAGGGTATGAGGATTAAAGTGTAAAGGAGATTAGAGAGTAGAATGATTGCTGGGTGAGGGGATTGAGATTAAAAGGGCTGGAGGGTAAGGAAATAGGAGGATAGAATTACTGGAAAGTGCAGGCATATGAGGGCACACATATTGAAAGATGAAGAGGATTGGAGAATAGAAGGGTTAGAGGGCGAGGAAATTAATGGTAGAGTTATTGTAGGATGGGGAGGGTACAATAATTAAAAAATTGTGGGGATTAAAGAGTAGAAGTGTCGGATGGTGAGAGGATGGTGGGACAGGAGATTATAGGGTTGGGGTGGGGCAGTAAAGGGATTGAAAAGTGGAGGGCATTAGAGAGCAGAAGGATTGGAGAGTAGGGGATTCAAGAATAGAAGCACTGGAGGAAGGAGAGGGGAGGGGACTAGAAAGTAGAATTATTGGAGGGTGAGTGATAGGAAGAAACAAGGATATCAAACTCTGGAGAGAAGAGGTATTGGTGGGTGGGGAGATTGGAGAGTAGAAGAATTGGAGGGTAGTGGGATTGGAGAACAGAAGAATTGGAGGCTGGTGGGCCAAATTATTGATGGGTGGGGAATAAGGAGGGTACAAAGATTGAGAAGTGGGGGGATAGAGAGTAGATGAATTGGATGGTGGTGGGACTGGACAGTAGAAAGACTGGAGGGTGAGGATTAAAGGGTAAAGGGTACAACTATTTAAAGATGAAGAGGATTTGAGAAAATAAGGTTTGAAGGGTGAGAGAATTAATGGTAGAGTTATTGTAGGGTGGGGAGGGTACAATCATTGAAAAGTGGAGAGGATTAGAGAGTATGAATGTTGGATGGTGAGGGGGTGCAGAATAGAAGGATTGGAGGGTGGGGGATTCTAGAGTAGAAAGTGTGGGAGGGTGGTGGGACTGGAGATTAGAGGGTTGAAGTCGGGCATTACAAGGATTTAAAAGTAGAGAGCATTAGAGAGCAGAACGATTGGAGGGTAGGGGATTATAGAGTAGGAGTGTGAGGAAATAAGAGCGTAGAATTACTGAAGAGTGCAAGCAAAGGAGGCAGAGCCGGTACAAGGCAGGGGCGGGAGGGGCGAGTGCCCTTGGCGCTACCATTTTGTACAAGAGGCGGGCGCAATCAGCCGCGGCCGACACACTAGTTGGATCAGTGTGTCAGTGGCAGTGCGTTTCGTAGACAGCGCAGTGGCACTTTAGAAATTTTGTGCCGACCGACTGCGCTCCTGGCTCGGGCTCCCTTTCCTCCTCTGCGTTTCCTCGCCCCCCCCCCATGGAGGATTAATTTGGTTGAATCCGGCGGAGGCGAGGTGAGAGGTGAGAGAGGGAGGAGGACTCGCGCAGCCTACAGGGACTCGCTGTGTCGGCGCGTGAAGAACAAGCCACGAGGAGCTTGTTGCAGAGCTGCGCCTGCCTTCACTAGCTGCGCCTGCTACTACTGACTGTAAAAAGTAAGAAAATAGTGTAATACAAATAACAAACTCATTTTTTTATCGGCGGGCCGGCGGGGGGGGCGGGGGGGGGGGGGTTATTGGACTGAGATGACCATAATTTTTTTAATAAAAAAATTTGAATTTTTTTAATATAAAAAAGCAGTTTAAAAAAATGATTTTGTGTTATTTTGAGCTTGCCTTTTCTGTAAAAAAAAAAAACATTAATTGCAGCCACTGTGCCATCAATTGTTGCCACTGTGCCATCACATGCAGACACTGTGCCTCTCCCACGCAGCCACTGTGCAATCACATGCAGACACTGTGCCATCACACGCAGCCACTGTGCCACTCGTCAATTGTCGCCACTGTGCCCATCAAACGCAGCCACTGTGCCCATCAAACGCAGCCCCTGTGCCATCACATGCAGCCCCTGTGCCATCACGCGCAGCCACTGTGCCATCACGCGCAGCCACTGTGCCATCACGCGCAGCCACTGTGCCAACACACACAGCCACTGTGCCACTCGTCAATTCTCGCCACTTTGCCCATCAAACGCAGCCACTGTGCCGATCAAACGCAGCCACTGTGCCAATCACACGCAGCCACTGTGCCAATCACACGCAGCCACTGTGCCCATCAAACACAGCCACTGTGCCCATCAAACACAGCCACTGTGCCCATCAAACGCAGCCACTGTAACCATCAATTGTTGCCAGTTTGCCACACTGTGCCCCTCAAGTGCCGCCAGCGTGCTGCCAGTTTGCCCGATCAATTGCCACCAGTATGCTGGTGGAAGAGGCTGATTGAGGTGACCAGCACTTTGTTAATAAAAAATGGCAAATAAAAAAAAAGTGTTTGTGTTATTTTGAGCCATGCTTGCCTTCTCTGACTAGCAAAAAAAGAAAAGAACATCAATTGCAGCCTCACTATGCCATCACATGCAGCCACTGTGCCATCACATGCAGCCACTGTGCCAACACACGCAGCCACTGTGCCATCAATTGTCGCCAATGTGCCCATCAAATGCAGCCACTGTGCCCATCACACGCTGCCACTGTGCCCATCACACGCTGCCACTGTGCCCATCACACGCAGCCACTGTGCCCATCACACGGAGCCACTGTGCCCATCACACGCAGCCACCGTGCCCATCAAACGCAGCCACTCAGCTGTGCCCATCAAACGCAGCCACCGTGCCATCAAACACAGCCACTAGGTGGCTGTGTTTGATGGCACAGTGGCTGCGTTTGATGGTCACACTGGCGGCAATTGATGGGACAAACTGGCAGCACACTGGCGGCAATTGATGGGCACACAGGCAGAACACACGGGCGGCAATTGATGGGGCAAACTGGCAACAATGGTAACCATCACTTGTTGTCAGTTTGCCCCATCAATTACCGCCAGTTTTGAAACAACATTGATTCTTTCTTAAAAACGGGGGGGGGGGCGCAGTTTGCCATCTTCGCCCTGGGCACCAAATGGCCTTGTCCCAGCCCTGAAAGGAGGGTACACATTTTGAAAGATGAAGAGGATTGGACTGTAAAAGGGTTGGAGGGTAGGGGAATAGGAGGGTACAATTATTGTAGGGTGAGCGCAGATACAAGAGTTGAAAAGTGGAGGGGATTAGAGAGCACAAGAATTGGATAGTGAGGATATTTGCGAGTGAAAGGTTTGGATGGGGGATTCTAGAGTAGAAAATTGGGAGGGTGGGGGAAGGGGCAGTACATGGGTTGAAATGTGGAGAGCATTAGAGATCAGAACAGAAGGGAATTGGGGAGTAAGACTGGAAGGGGGGGGGTGCTGAAATGTAGAATTATTAAAGGGTGAGTGATAGGAGGCAAGTTTTTTGCATGTATTATTTGTATAGTGCTAAGATTAAAAGGTAGAGCTTTGGAGAGTAGAAGGATTGGGAGGTGGAGGGATTGAAGAGTAGAAGGATTGGGAGGTGGAGGGATTGAGGAGTAGAAGGATTGGTAGGTGGAGGGATTGAAGAGTAGAAGGATTGGTAGGTGGAGGGGTTGAAGAGTAGATGGAAGGATTGGTAGGTGGAGGGATTGAAGGGTAGAAGGATTGGTAGGTGGTGGGATTGAAGAGTAGAAGGATTGGTAGGTGGAGCGATTGAAGAGTAGAAGGAATGGTAGGTGGAGGGATTGAAGAGTAGAAGGATTGGTAGGTGGAGCGATTGAAGAGTAGAAGGATTGGTAGGTTAAGGGATTGAAGAGTAGAAGGATTGGTTGGTGGAGGGATTGAAGAGTAGAAGGATTGGTAGGTGGAGGGATTGAAGAGTAGGAGGATTGGTAGGTGGAGGGATTGAAGAAGAGTAGAAGAATTGGTAGGCGGAGGTATTGAAGAGTAGAAGGATTGGTAGGTGGAGCGATTGAAGAGTAGAAGGATTGGTAGGTTAAGGGATTGAAGAGTAGAAGGATTGGTTGGTGGAGGGATTGAAGAGTAGAAGGATTGGTAGGTGGAGGGATTGAAGAGTAGGAGGATTGGTAGGTGGAGGGATTGAAGAGTAGAAGGATTGGTATGTGGAGGGATTGAAGAGTAGAAGGATTGGTAGGTGGAGGGATTGAAGAGTAGAAGGATTGGTAGGTGGAGGGATTGAAGAGTAGAAGGATTGGTAGGTGGAAGGATTGAAGAGTAGAAGGATTGGTAGGTGGAAGGATTGAAGAGTAGAAGGATTGGTAGGTGGAGGGATTGAAGAGTAGAAGGATTGGTAGGTGGAGGGATTGAAGAGTAGAAGGATTGGTAGGTGGAGGGATTGAAGAAGAGTAGAAGAATTGGTAGGCGGAGGGATTGAAGAGTAGAAGGATTGGTAGGTGGAGCGATTGAAGAGTAGAAGGATTGGTAGGTTAAGGGATTGAAGAGTAGAATGATTGGTTGGTGGAGGGATTGAAGAGTAGAAGGATTGGTAGGTGGAGGGATTGAAGAGTAGAAGGATTGGTAGGTGGAGGGATTGAAGTGTAGAAGGATTGGTAGGTGGAGGGATTGAAGAGTAGAAGGATTGGTAGGTGGAGCGATTGAAGAGTAGAAGGATTGGTAGGTTAAGGGATTGAAGAGTAGAAGGATTGGTAGGTGGAGCGATTGAAGAGTAGAAGGATTGGTAGGTTAAGGGATTGAAGAGTAGAATGATTGGTTGGTGGAGAGATTGAAGAGTAGAAGGATTGGTAGGTGGAGGGATTGAAGAGTAGAAGGATTGGTAGGTGGAGCGATTGAAGAGTAGAAGGATTGGTAGGTTAAGGGATTGAAGAGTAGAAGGATTGGTTGGTGGAGGGATTGAAGAGTAGAAGGATTGGTAGGTGGAGGGATTGAAGAGTAGAAGGATTGGTATGTGGAGGGATTGAAGAGTAGAAGGATTGGTAGGTGGAGGGATTGAAGAGTAGAAGGATTGGTAGGTGGAGGGATTGAAGAGTAGAAGGATTGGTAGGTGGAGGGATTGAAGAGTAGAAGGATTGGTAGGTGGAGGGATTGAAGAAGAGTAGAAGAATTGGTAGGCGGAGGGATTGAAGAGTAGAAGGATTGATAGGGATTGAAGAGTAGAAGGATTGGTATGTGGAGGGATTGAAGAGTAGAAGGATTGGTAGGTGGAGGGATTGAAGAGTGGAAGGATTGGTAGGTGGAGGGATTGAAGAGTGGAAGGATTGGTAGGTGGAGGGATTGAAGAGTGGAAGGATTGGTTGGCGGAGGGATTGAAGAGTAGAAGGATTGGTAGGTGGAGGGATTGAAGACTAGAAGGATTGGTAGGTGGAGGGATTGAAGAGTAGAAGGATTGGTAGGTGGAGGGATTGAAGACTAGAAGGATTGGTAGGTGGAGGGATTGAAGAGTAGAAGGATTGGTAGGTGGAGGGATTGAAGAGTAGAAGGATTGGTAGGTGGAGGGATTGAAGAGTAGAAGGATTGGTATGTGGAGGGATTGAAGAGTAGAAGGATTGGTAGGTGGAGGGATTGAAGAGTGGAAGGATTGGTAGGTGGAGGGATTGAAGAGTAGAAGGATTGATAGGGATTGAAGAGTAGAAGGATTGGTATGTGGAGGGATTGAAGAGTAGAAGGATTGGTAGGTGGAGGGATTGAAGAGTGGAAGGATTGGTAGGTGGAGGGATTGAAGAGTGGAAGGATTGGTAGGTGGAGGGATTGAAGAGTGGAAGGATTGGTTGGCGGAGGGATTGAAGAGTGGAAGGATTGGTTGGCGGAGGGATTGAAGAGTAGAAGGATTGGTAGGTGGAGGGATTGAAGACTAGAAGGATTGGTAGGTGGAGGGATTGAAGAGTAGAAGGATTGGTAGGTGGAGGGATTGAAGACTAGAAGGATTGGTAGGTGGAGGGATTGAAGAGTAGAAGGATTGGTAGGTGGAGGGATTGAAGAGTAGAAGGATTGGTAGGTGGAGGGATTGAAGAGTAGAAGGATTGGTATGTGGAGGGTTTGAAGAGTAGAAGGATTGGTAGGTGGAGGGATTGAAGAGTGGAAGGATTGGTAGGTGGAGGGATTGAAGAGTGGAAGGATTGGTAGGTGGAGGGATTGAAGAGTGGAAGGATTGGTTGGCGGAGGGATTGAAGAGTAGAAGGATTGGTATGTGGAGGGATTGAAGAGTAGAAGGATTGGTAGGTGGAGGGATTGAAGAGTAGAAGGATTGGTAGGTGGAGGGATTGAAGAGTAGAAGGATTGGTAGGTGGAGGGATTGAAGAGTAGAAGGATTGGTAGGTGGAGGGATTGAAGAAGAGTAGAAGAATTGGTAGGCGGAGGGATTGAAGAGTAGAAGGATTGATAGGGATTGAAGAGTAGAAGGATTGGTATGTGGAGGGATTGAAGAGTAGAAGGATTGGTAGGTGGAGGGATTGAAGAGTGGAAGGATTGGTAGGTGGAGGGATTGAAGAGTGGAAGGATTGGTTGGCGGAGGGATTGAAGAGTAGAAGGATTGGTAGGTGGAGGGATTGAAGACTAGAAGGATTGGTAGGTGGAGGGATTGAAGAGTAGAAGGATTGGTAGGTGGAGGGATTGAAGACTAGAAGGATTGGTAGGTGGAGGGATTGAAGAGTAGAAGGATTGGTAGGTGGAGGGATTGAAGAGTAGAAGGATTGGTAGGTGGAGGGATTGAAGAGTAGAAGGATTGGTATGTGGAGGGATTGAAGAGTAGAAGGATTGGTAGGTGGAGGGATTGAAGAGTGGAAGGATTGGTAGGTGGAGGGATTGAAGAGTGGAAGGATTGGTAGGTGGAGGGATTGAAGAGTGGAAGGATTGGTTGGCGGAGGGATTGAAGAGTAGAAGGATTGGTAGGTGGAGGGATTGAAGAGTGGAAGGATTGGTAGGTGGAGGGATTGAAGAGTAGAAGGATTGGTAGGTGGAGGGATTGAAGAGTGGAAGGATTGGTAGGTGGAGGGATTGAAGAGTAGAAGGATTGGTAGGTGGAGGGATTGAAGACTAGAAGGATTGGTAGGTGGAGGGATTGAAGAGTAGAAGGATTGGTAGGTGGAGGGATTGAAGACTAGAAGGATTGGTAGGTGGAGGGATTGAAGAGTAGAAGGATTGGTAGATGGAGGGATTGAAGAGTAGAAGGATTGATAGGGATTGAAGAGTAGAAGGATTGGTAGGTGGAGGGATTGAAGAGTAGAAGGATTGATAGGGATTGAAGAGTAGAAGGATTGATAGGGATTGAAGAGTAGAAGGATTGATAGGGATTGAAGAGTAGAAGGATTGGTAGGTGGAGGGATTGAAGAGTAGAAGGATTGGTAGGTGGAGGGATTGAAGAGAAGACAAATAGGAGGGGAATGGAGAGTAGGAGTAGAGGGTGGACAGCCAGGAGGGTAGAATTATTGGAGGGTATGCTGTAAGAGGGCACAAGGATTAAAAGGTGAAGGGCACCTGGGAATAAAGGGATGAAGGGTGGGGGATACGAGGATAGAATTACTGTAGAGTGGGAGGATTGGAGAGTAGAAGGATTGGAAGACAGGTGGATAGGAAGGTAGAATAGTGGGAAGATCGAAGGATTACTGGAGGGCTGGAGGAGGAGGAATTGCTGGGTTTGGGTGGCAGAATGTAGGGGGTGGCACACAGGTAATGCTAATTCTAGAATCAGTGGCACCCCAGCCCCTCTTTTGCACGTACCTATAGATGGGAAGACCCCACACACTCACTGGCATCAGCACTTCAGATGCATGGACATGGACAATCCTCGCACAGCTCTGCACTGGTAATCATACATTGAACACATGACATGGAGGGCTCTGCTGAGTAGACAGTCTGAAACCCATTACTGTAATATCCCATCATAGCAGCTGCCATAATCATCCAGAGATATTGACCCTTTCCTGACTGGAGCCAATAATGGGGTCTAGTATAGGAGCCATTATTATCTGGTGCTAGTAACCATTTAATGAGTGCGGCCAGGTACTTGGCGGGGGGTCTAGTTTTAGAACTCCTATTACCCAGCACTATCCTGCCCCATTAACCTTTTAGTTGCTCTAACCTGAGCTGGCAAGGTCCAGTCTGGGAGCTGTTGTTACCCAAGTACTATTAACCCTTCACTAACTGGAGCTAATGGTCAGAAAAAGAGAAAATATCCAGTGAGCGGCAGTTGTGTGGATGAAAATGTCTTGTTGATGTCAGAGGAGAATGGGCAGACGATTGAAATGATAGAAATGTAACAGTAGCTCAAAAAAAGACCCGCTATAACCAAGTTATGCAGAATACCATCTCTGAACGCACAACACATCCAACCTTGAAGCAGATGGGCCACAACAGCAGAAGACCACACCGGGTGCCACTCCTGTCAGCCAAGAACAGGAAACTGAGGCTACAATTGGCACAGGATCACCAAAATTGGACAATAGAAGATTGGAAAAACGTTGCCTGGTCTGATGAGTCTCCATTTCAGCTGCGACATTCAGATGGTCGGGTCAGAATTTGGTATAAACAACATGAAAGCACGGATCCATCCTGCCTTGTGTCACTGATTCAGGCTGGTGGTGGTGTAATGGTGGGGGGGATATTCTCTTGGCACACTTTGGCCCAGATTCTCGTAGAATGGAGTAAATTTGGGCGGGCGTAATGTATCTCATTTACGTTACGCCCCCGCAAGTTTTTCATGCAAGTGCTTTATTCACAAAGCACTTGCGTGTAAAGTTGCGGCGGCGTAGCGTAAATCATCCGGCGCAAACCCGCCTAATTCAAATTAGGCGGGTAGGGGGCGTGTAGCATTTAAATTAAGCGCGTTCCCACGCCGAACGTACTGCGCATGCGCCGTCCGTAAAATATCCCAGGGTGCATTGCTCCAAATGACGCAGGAACGACGGCCGGGACAAGCCTAACGGAAACGTTGTAACTTTACTGCGTCGGCCGCGCGTACGTTCGGGAATTCGCGTATCTAGCTAATTTGCATACTCGACGGGGAAAACGATGGAGGCGACACCTAGCGGACAAAAAAAAAATTGCATTTAAGATCCGACGGCGTAAGAGCCTTACGCCTGTCGGATCTAATGCTTATCTATGTGTAACTGATTCTAAGAATCAGTCACATAGATACGATGGCCCAGATTAGGACTTACGACGGCGTACATGGCGTCGCGCCATCGTAAACCCTTTGAGAATCTGGGCCTTTGTGCCCCTTAATACCAGCTGAGCATCGTTTAAAAACCACGACCTACCTGAGTATTGTTGCTGATCCCTTTATGACTACAGTCACAGTACACATCTTCTGATGGCTCCTTGCAGCAGGATAATGTCACCATGTCACAAAGCTCCAATCATCTCACCACTGGACAATGAGGTCCCTGTCCTCCAATGGCCTCCACACTCACCACATCTCATCCAATAGAGACCTTTGGGATGTGGTTGAATGGGAGATCCGCATCATGGATGTACAGCCGTACACGCCCCATTTGAATTAGGCGGGCACGCGCCGGACGGCTTTACGCTACGCCGCCGCAAGTTTACACGCAAGTGCTTTGTGAATGAAGCACTTACGACGAAAACTTGCGGCGGAGTAACGTAAAGGGGATACGTTACGCCACCGTAATTGTTCGTGAATCTGGCCCCAAGTGCTTTGTGAATACTGCCCTTGCCTCTCTATTTTACGTCGGCGTAATGCAAATGAGCTGCGCTACGCCCGCCTAAAAATACGCCGGACTACGTGAATCTGGCTATATATTTTTTACTTTTTGCTAAAATAAATATCCTCAAAAATATATATAAAAAACAATGTTTTCCTCAGTTTAGGCCGATACGCATTCTTCTAAATATTTTGTTAAAAAAAATCGCAATAAGCGTTTATTGGTTGGTTTGCGCAAAAGTTATAGCGTCTACAAAATAAGGGGAAATTTTATTGCATTTTTATTAATAATTTTTTTTACTAGTAATGGCGGTGATCAGTGATTTTTATTGTGACTGCGACAATATGGCGGACACATCAGACACTTTTGACGCCATTTTGGGACCATTGTCATTGATACAGCGATCAGTGCTGTAAAAATGCACTAATTACTGTAAAAATTACACTGGCAGTGAAGGGGTGAACCAGTAGGGGGTGCTGAAAGGGTTTTGTGTGTGTGACACGACACCGATCACCGCTCCCGATCACAGGAAGCTGTGATCAGTGTCCTGTCACTAGGAAGACTGGGGAAATGCTTGTTTACATCAGCATTTCCCTGTTCTTCCTCTTCGTGAGACGATTGCGGGTATTCCCGTGCACATCGAGTCCACGGGACCGGCGGTCGGACTCTTGGAGCTTGCGGCGGCAGGCGCGCGCATGTCCACAATGCCGCTTCTTAAAGGGGACGTACCTGTACACCCATATGCCTACAGGAGCCACTGTGTCGACGTAAATAGTCATGCACTGGTCCTTAAGTGGTTAATAGATAATGATAATAACAATACAAAATCACGTCCTTTACTAACCCCACTAACCATTGGCTTCTGTCAGCAAATGTCACACAGTTACATAGTAGGTGAGGTTGAAAAAAGTCCATCAAGTCCAACCTATGTGTGTGATTATATGTCAGTATTACATTGTATATCCCTGTATGTTGTGGTCGTTCAGGTGCTTATCTAATAGACCACCACCTGTGAAAGGGAATTCCACATCCTTGGCGCTCATACAGTAAAGAACCCTCTACATAGTTTAAGGTTAAACCTCTTTTCTTCTAATTTTAATGAGTGGCCACGTATCTTGTTAAACTCCCTTATCCCTATTGTAGGGTCACCAGTACGGTATTTGTAAATTGAAATCATATCCCCTCTCAAGCGTCTCTTCTCCAGAGAGAATAAGTTCAGAGCTCGCAACCTTTCCTCATAACTAATATCCTCCAGACCCTTTATTAGCTTTGTTGCCCTTCTCTGTACTCTCTCCATTTCCAGTACATCCTTCCTGAGGACTGGTGCCCAGAACTGGACAGCATACTCCTGGTGCAGCCGGACCAGAGTCTTGTAGAGCGGGAGAATTATCGTTTTATCTCTGGAGTTGATCCCATTTTTAATGCCAATATTCTGTTTGCTTTGCTAGCAGTAGCTTGGCATTGCATGCCATTGCTGAGCCTATCATCTACTAGGACCCCCAGGTCCTTTTCCATCCCAGATTCCCCCAGAGGTTCTCCCCCCAGTGTATAGATTGCATTGATATTTTTGCCACCCAAATGCATTTTTTAAAAATGTTCTACATTGAACCTCATTTGCCATGTAGTTGCCCCCCCCTCCCCCCCATTCATTTGTTCAGATATTTTTGCAAGGTTTCCACATCCTGCGGAGACGTTATTGCCCTGCTTAGCTTAGTATTGTCCTCAAGTACAGAGATTGCACTGTTCACCCCATCCTCCAGGTCGTTTATGAACAAATTAAACGGGATTGGTTCCCAGCACAGAACCCTGGGGGACCCCACTACCCACCCCTGACCATTCCGAGTACTTCCCATTTATCACCACCCTCTGAACGCGCCCTTCTAACCAGTTTTCAGTCCATGTACTCACCCTATGGTCCATACCAACGGACCTTACTTTGTACAGTAAATGTTTATGGGGAACTGTGTCAAATGCCTTTGCAAAATCCAGATACACCACGTCTACGGGCTTTCTTTTATCTAGTGTGGCAGCAGGCAGGTTCCGTTCCCTGGTTGCATCCAGGATGCAGTGTATATATCACCTAGGTTCAGGCTTTATTCCAGTTTGTACCTCTAGGGGGAGTGCTGGGAGTCCTGCTGGGAGGACTTGATGAGCCCAGCTGTATCAGGTGGGCTCGTTGGGTCCTCTACATTCTACAAAAGCTTTGTAGAGCTTTGAATTTACGCCGCGTAAATTCAAAGCTGCGCCGGCGTATCTTTTTTCTGTATTTAGAAAGCAAGATACGCCGACATTAGCCTAAGATCCGACTGGCGTAAGTCTCTTACACCGTCGTATCTTAGGGTGCATATTTACGCTGGCCGCTAGGTGGCGCTTCCGTCGTTTTCAGCGTAGAATATGCAAATTACCTAGATACGCCGATTCACAAATTTACGTACGCCCGGCACTATTTTTTTACGTAGTTTACGTTAGGCTTTTTCGGCGTAAGGTTGCTCCTGCTATTATGAGGCGCACACAATGTTAAGTATGGACGTCGTTCCCGCGTCGAATTTTGAATTTTTTTACATCGTTTGCGTAAGTCGTTCACGAATAGGGCTGGACGTAATTTACGTTCACGTCGAAACCAATGACGTCCTTGTGGCGTACTTTGGAGCAATGCACACTGAAAAATTCCACGGACGGCGCATGCGCCGTTCGGGAAAAACGTCAATCACGTCGGGTCACCAAGAATTAACATAAAACACGCCCCCCTCACCCTCATTTAAATTAGGCACGCTTACGCCGGCCCCATTTACGCTACGCCGCCGTAACTTAGAAGGCAAGCGCTTTGTGAATACAGCACTTGCCTCTCTAACTTACGGCATCGTAGCGTAAATACGATACGCTGCGCTGCCGTAACAATGCGTGCCCCTACCTGAATCTAGCCCATTGCATTTTTTCAAAATTGTCGCTCTATTTTTGTTTATAGCACAAAAAATAAAAACCGCAGAGGTGATCAAATACCACCAAAAGAAAGCTCTTTTTGTGGGGAAAAAAGGACGCTAATTTTGTTCGGGAGCCACGTCGCACAACCGCGCAATTGTCAGTTAAAGCAACGCAGTGCCGAATCACAAAAACTGGCCAGGTCCTTTACCTGCCTAAAGGTCAAGGGGCCTGATTCCCAAAAGAGATACGCAGACTTAACTGCTGTTCAGCCTGCGTATCCCTGTGCCTAACTTTGGAAACGATTCTCAAAAGGCTTTTTCCAAAGTTAGGCAGAAAATCTGACATGTGTAAGACACTTACACGGTCAGATTTTAGGATGCAGTACCGCATCCGCCACTGGGGGCATTTCTCATTGAAATGCCGCTTTGAGTATGCAAATGAGGACTTAAGCAGATCCACAACGCTTTTCAGCATTGTGATTTCTGCGTAAGTTCCGATTTTGCTTGCGCAAAACTAGGGCTGGTTTTACAATGTGTAAAGTTAGTCACACCTTGTAAAGGCCCATTCAAGCGACGGCATTTGGTATGCATTCCTGAAGGAGAACTCCACGGCAATTTTTAAATTCAAAACCGGCATGGGTTCCCCCCCCAGGAGCATACCAGGCCCTTAGGTCTGGTATGGGTTGTAAGGAGACCCCCCCTACGCCGAAAAATCGACGTAGGGGGTCCCCCTACAATCCATACCAGACCCGTATCCAAAGCACGCTACCCGGCCGGTCAGGAATGGAGTGGGGTCGAGCGAGCGCCCCCCCCCTCCTGAGCCGTGCCAGGCCGCATGCCCTCAACATGGGGGGGTTGGGTGCTCTGGGGCAGGGGGCGCACTGCGGGTCCCCCCACCCCAGAGCACCCTGTCCCCATGTTGATGAGGACAGGACCTCTTCCTGACAACCCTGGCCGTTGGTTGTCGGGGTCTGCGGGCGGGGGCTTATCGGAATCTGGGAGTCCCCTCAAATAAGGGGGCCCCCAGATACCGGCCCCCCACCCTAAGTGAATGGATATGGGGTACATCGTACCCCTACCCATTCACCTGGAGGCAAAAAGTAAAAGTTAGTAAACACACAACACAAGGCTTTTTAAAATAATTTATTATTCTGCTCCGGAGGCCCCCCCCTGTCTTCTTTATTAGCTCTATTACCAGGGGGGGCTTCTTCTTCCACTCTCCGGGGGTCTTCTTCCACTCTCCGGGGGGGGGTTTCTTCTTCCGCTCTCCGGGGGGGGGCTTCTCCGCTCTCCGGGGGTCTTCTTCTCTCTTCGCCGCTCTCCGCTGTTGATTTGGCGAACCCCGGTTCTTCTCCAGCTGTCCGGTGCCTTCTTCTTCAGCGCTGGCTGCCTGCTATCTTTGTGTGTTAGCTCAATTTCTAACAGGCAGCCGGCGCGGTCTTCTGTGACGTCAGGTTCTTCTTCTCCCCTCTTCCGATGTTGACTCGTCGCCTCTTGTCGCTGTAATGATGGAAGCGCGCCTAGCATCCCATTTATATAGGCATCACCGTCCCATCATGCTCCGGCAGGTACCCACGTGGTGGGTGCCTACCCACGTGCACCCACCACGTGGGTACCTACCGGAGCATGATGGGACGGTGATGCCTATATAAATGGGATGCTAGGCGCGCTTCCATCATTACAGCGACAAGAGGCGACGAGTCAACATCGGAAGAGGGGAGAAGAAGAACCTGACGTCACAGAAGACCGCGCCGGCTGCCTGTTACTAATTGAGCTAACACACAAACATAGCAGGCAGCCAGCGCTGAAGAAGAAGGCACCGGAGAGCTGGAGAAGAACCGGGGTTCGCCGAGTCAACAGCGGAGAGCGGCGAAGAGAGAAGAAGACCCCCAGAGAGCGGAGAAGCCGCCCCCCGGAGAGCGGAAGAAGAAACCCCCCCCCCCAGAGAGTGGAAGAAGACCCCCGGAGAGTGGAAGAAGACCCCCGGAGAGTGGAAGAAGAAGCCCCCCCTGGTAATAGAGCTAATAAAGAAGACAGGGGGGCCTCCGGAGCAGAATAATAAATTATTTTAAAAACCCTTGTGTTGTGTGTTTACTAACTTTTACTTTTTGCCTCCAGGTGAATGGGTAGGGGTACGATGTACCCCATATCCATTCACTTAGGGTGGGGGGCCGGTATCTGGGGGCCCCCTTATTTGAGGGGACTCCCAGATTCCGATAAGCCCCCGCCCGCAGACCCCGACAACCAACGGCAAGGGTTGTCGGGCAGAGGTCCTGTCCTCATCAACATGGGGACAGGGTGCTCTGGGGTGGGGGGGCCCGCACTTCCCCCCCCTGCCCCAGAGCACCCAACCCCCCCATGTTGAGGGCATGCGGCCTGGCACGGCTCAGGAGGGGGGGGGCGCTCACTCGTCCCCACTCCCATCACCTGGCCGGCCGGGTAGCGTGCTTTGGATACGGGTCTGGTATGGATTGTAGGGGGACCCCCTACGTCGATTTTTCGGCATGGGGGGGTCTCCTTACAACCCATACCAGACCTAAGGGCCTGGTATGCTCCTGGGGGGGGGACCCAATGCCGGTTTTTTCTTTGAAAATTGGCATGGAGTTCTCCCTCTCAGGAATGCATGCTGAGCGATGCTGTCATTTTTTTTTATAATTATTTGTTTTCCCGGCGCGTATATTTTTTTTCACCCGTCGCAACTTTAGTGTCCCGTCGCAATCTTCAAAGCCGCCCGGCGTCAATTACGTTCGCGCGCTGCACGTCGGGAAAATTACGTCACACGCATGCGCAGTACGGCCGGCGCGGGAGCGCGCCTCATTTAAATTTTAAACGCCCCCCGGAGAGGAGGACCGCCTTGCGACGGCGGCACTTAAGTTACACGGCCTGAAATTTCTAGGTAAGTGCTTTGAAGATCGGGCACTTAGGTAGAGATTTTAAGTCAGTGTAACTTAACTGCTGAAAGTTAAGTTAGGCAGACTTTTTTGAGAATCAGGCCCCAGGTCTTAAGTGGTAATAGTGCTTGGTAATTAAAGAATCTATACTATGCCCTCTAACACTGGCTTTTGTCAGTAAACATAGCTCCCAACTGTCCCTGATTTGGAGAAATGTCCCTCTGTCCCTCATTCCTCCTCATTTGTCCCTCATTTTGGTCTGATCTATATAGCTGTATATAAAATGCACTTTTTATCTATCAAAAAGTGTTTCCCGGTGCTAAATCTTTCATCTGATTTTTAAATGGCTGCATTTGTAAATTCCAAAAGCCAATATAAAGGAATAGTAGTGGTAAAAAAAGCACCTGTGGGTTTAACCAATCTTATTTTTTTTGTACAATTCTCCTTTAAGGGGGCGTGGCAATGGGGCGTGTGCTATGCCTGCATACTTTTCCTGATAGGTGTCCCTCATTCCCATCTCAGAAAGTTGGGAGGTGTGAGTAAAGGGTTAATAGTGCCATGTAGTAATTGCACCTATATTGTACAGCAGCTTCCCATCATTGGACCCTGGCCAAAAGTATCACAAGAGCTGTTATACTAGAAACACCCCCCCCACCCCCCCCAAAAAAATAATTAAATAAATCACTGGCTCTAGTCTGTAAGGGGTTAATAATGCAGTATAGGCTAACAGTGTCAGGCAATTATAGTTCCTATTCTGGCTTCAGTCAATAACGTGTTAATATCGCTGGGCACTAGTAGCTACAATTCTGGCTTCTGTCAGGAAATGGTTAAGATTGCTAAATAATAAAATCTATTATTCAGGATTAAATCAGTAAATGGCAGTGCCAGGGAACAGTGGGGTAGATTCAGCAAGCAATTACGCCTGCGTATCCATAGATACGCAGCGTAATTGCTAAGTAGCGCAGAAAGCTCGATACGCCGACTGTAGCCTAAGATACGACTGGCATAAGGCTCTTATGCCGTCGTATCTTAGGCTGCATTCTGCCGCTGGCCGCTGGATGGCGTTCCCGCAGTTGTCAGCGTAGAGTATGCAAACTGCATACTCACGCTGATTCACAAACGTACGCGCGCCCGGCGGTCGTGTTTTACGTAGTTTGCGTTCGTCGCTTTCGTCGTAAGGCTGCTCCTGCTACTAGGAGGCGCAGCCAATGGTAAGTATAGACGTCGTTCCCGCGTTGCGATTTTAGAAATTTACGTCGTTTGCGTAAGTGGATCGTGAATGGCGCTGGACGCCATTTACGTTCACGTCGAAGCAAATGATGTCCTTGCGACGTCATTTACCGCAATGCACGTCGGGAAATTTTCCCGACGGAGCATGCGCAGTACGTTCGACGCGGGAACGCGCCCAATATAAATGATCCACGCCCCCCTACGGGATCATTTAAATGATGCGCGCTTACGCCGGCCCCTTTTTACGAAACGCCGCCGCAAATTACGGAGCAAATGCTTCGTGAATGAAGCGTAGCTCCAGTAATTTACGGAGGCGTAGCGTAAAAACGGTACGCTGCGCCGCCGTAGCAGTGCGCGCCCCTACCTGAATCGACCCCAATAACTCCTAAGTTGGCTTTAGTCCATAAAGGGTTAATTGTTCTGGATAATGGCACCCTTCATAGTGTGTATGGTGAGGAAGGGGTTAGGTAATACAAGGGTTAGGATTAGGCAACTCTAGGTAATACTAGATACTATACTGTGCAATCCCCTATAATATCCTAGGTTTAGTTAGCAAAGGTTTAAAGTACTAAATAATAATAATACTTACACTGCAACCTAATCAGTTTCTTTGGTCAGTAAAGGGTTAATGGTGGGTAAAACAAGTTCCATTACTAGATCCCTATTGCCATCTACGCTCAGTACAGGGTTAGTAGTGCAGCCTCTAAACTCCATCTCCAATCAATAAAGGGTTAATTATGTAAATTCCATTCCTAGACCCCAAAACCCTATCACCCAGGGGCGGACTGACCATTGAGTCACTCGGGCACTGCCCGAGGGCCCCATGCCACTAGGGGGCCCCATCAGTGTTGCCAGGCTTTGTAAAACCAGGGACAGTATGTAAAAATCTGTGTTTTTTTTACATCTGTCCCCGATATGTCCGAAAATGACATGCTTTTGATGTGAAAATCCCGAGATTTTAGCTGCCCCGCCTCTGCACTGCCTCCTGGCGTGGTGGCCATCTGTAAGCCCGGGGGGGGGGCCCCATAATCTTCTATTGCCCGGGGGCCCCATGAGTTGTCAGTCCGCCCCTGCTATCACCCCTCAGTTAGTAGTACCCCTTTAACTCCATCTCCAATCAGTCAAGAGTAAGCCCTGGTTCACACGGGGTACGATTTGGAACGATTTGACATGTCAAATCGCATCTCAAATCGGCGGCAATTGTCGGCAATGGCACTGTCCTAATCAGTGCGACGCCGCATCTGCGATTTCAAAAAGTAGTTCCTGTACTACTTTTTGCGATTTCGGGCCGCGATTTACATTAAATTGCGGGCGAAATCGCGGCAAAATCGCAGCCGCGAAATCGCGGCAAAATCGCAGCCGCGAAATCGCGGTAAAATGCGCGATTTTACCGCGATTTTGAATTCGCAGCAGTGTGAACCTAGGCTAAATGGCGGTTATCGAAATGTAATTACTAGACCCCCCCAACTCTCCGCTCAGTACAGGGTTAGTAGTACCCCCTTTAACTCCATCTCCAATCAGTAACCACTTAAAGCGGAGTTCCACCTAAAAATGGAACTTCCGCTTAACCCACTCCTCGCCCCCTTACATGCCACATTTGGCATGTCATTTTTTTTGGGGGGGGGGGGGAGTGGGGGCTTCAGGAGAAGGGGACTTCCTGTCCCACTTCCTCCTTCCGCCGAGGGGCTGGAAAGGCGATTAGCTTAATCGCCTTTTCACAGCCCCTCCCTGTCCAATCGGACGGCGCCGCGCCGTGAAGCCGAAAGCTGTCACTGCCGGGTGCCCACACTAGGAATGAAGACGCCGGCCGGCGAGGGGGGGGCGAGGAGCGGAGCCCCGGCCGGCGCGTCGCTGGAGCCGTGGAGCAGGTAAGTGTCTGTTTATTGAAAGCCAGCAGCTACACTTTTTGTAGCTGCTGACTTTTAATAAACTTAAAAAAAGGCTGGAACTCCCCTTTAAGGAGCGAGCCTCTTTTTCACATATGTTCTTTACAAGCTAAAAACATTTTTGTTTTGCTAGAAAATTACTTAGAACCCCCAAACATTAGATGCCAAGACCCACCCCACCATCAGAAGTTGAGTCCCCCACTCTCCCTTACATCACAGGGCACCCCCCTTTCCTTATGCTACTGCTGGGAAGAAGCTGGATGCATTGCTTGAAAGCAGAAAGTAGGGGTCTGGAGCAGGGGTGGACTGACTATTCGGGCACTGCCCGAGGTCCCCATGCCACTAGGGGGCCCCATCAGGGTTGCCAGCCTCAGTAAAACCAGGGACAGTATGTAAAAATCTATGTTTTTTTAAAAAAATCCCCCGCCTCTCCATTACGTTTTCAGTGGGCCAGATTCAGGTAGATCCGCGCAATATTTGCGTGGGCAAAGGGCAACGAGTTTTGCTCTGCGCCCACGCAAATATTTTGATATGCCCGCGATTCACGGAGCAGTAGCTCCGTAAATTGCGCGGGCGCTATGCTAAATAGCCCGGCGTAAGGGCGCCTAATGTAAATGATCCCGCCGGGGGCGGGAATCATTTAAATTAGGCGCGCTCCCGCGCCGAGCGAACAGCGCATGCTCCGTCGGGAAACTTTCCCGACGTGCATTGCGGCAAATGACGTCGCAAGGACGTCATTTGCTTCTAAGTGAACGTGAATGGCGTCCAGCGCCATTCACGAATCACTTACGTAAACGACGTGAAATTTAAATTTCACGAGCGGGAAGCGCGGCTATACTTTAGCATTGGCTGCCCCTGCTATTAGCAGGAGCAACCTTGCGCTAAAGTCGCCGTACGGAAACTCCGTACCTTGCGTGCGCAGGGCCCGCGCAACTTTTGTGAATCGGTGGTAGTATGCAATTTGCATACTATACGCCGATCACAATGGCCGCGCCCCCTAGCGGACAACGCAAGAATGCAGCCTGAGATATGAAGGCATAAGGAGGCTTATGTCTGTCATATCCTAGGCTGCAGTCCGCGTAGCGATGTTCCTGAATCAGGGGCATTCGCTACGCGGGAGCAAAACAGCTATTGCGCCGCGCAACCTATGGTTGCGCGGGCGCAATAGCTTCTTGAATCTGGGCCAGTGTGTGTATGTGTTTTCTGCTCCAGACCCCTGCATGTATACTGTGCGTATATACTGTTTGTGTCTATTGTGTGTCTGTATGTGTATACTACTGTATGTGTGTGTGTATACTGTGTGGCCCCATAATCTATTGCCTGGGGGCCCTATAATCTCCTATTGCCTGGGGGGCCCATAATCTCCTATTGGCTGAGGGCCCCTGGTCTGGAGAAGGACCAAATGAAGGCTGGAGCTCTCCCGCAGCTGCAGGAGACGTGCGAGGGCCACATGAAATAGCCTGAAGGGCCGGATTCGGCCCGCCGGCCTTGTGTTTGACACCTGTGCCCTAGAGAATAAAATGGCGGCCATTGCAATACTTTTTGTCACACTGTATTTGGGCAGCGGTCTTACAAGCGTACCTTTTTGGCAAAAAATACACTTTTTTAAATAAAGAAATAAGACAACAGTAAAGTTAGCCCATTTTTTTTTAGATTGTGAAAGATGATGTTATGCTAAGTAAATTGATACCCAACATGTCACGCTTCAAAAATTGCACCCGCTCGTGGAATGGCGACAAACTTTTACCCTTAAAAATCTCCATAGGCGACGTTTAAAAAATTCTATAGGTTGCATGTTTTGAGTTACAGAGGAGGTCTAGGGCTAGAATTATTGCTCTCGCTCTACCAATCGCGGCGATACTTCACATGTGTGGTTTGAACACCGTTTTCATATGCGGACGCTGCTCATGTATGCGTTTGCTTCTGCACACGAGCTCAGAGAGACGGGGCTCTCTTAAAACATTTTTTTTCTTATTTACAACTGTATTTTACCTTTTTATTTTTATTTTCACACTGTTCTTTTTTTAATGTGTCACTTTTATTCCTATAACAAGGAATGTAAACATTCCTTGTAATAGAAAAAAAGCATGAACAAAAAAATTCAACAAAAAGGGTGGTTGCCATCTGGGGCCCTGAGGACCTCGGGCCTCTGGGGACCTCTGGGCCCTTTAATAAAAAGAAAAAAAAAAAGAAATTAAAAAAATACAGGTGTACTGCCTGTACCCCCCTGATGGCGGCCCTGACTGTGTGTTCCAAGCATGTCGAGATCCCATGGGGAAAATGATGGCACCAGCCAGGAAGACACTGGGCTAGATTCAGGTAGCTGAGCCCCTTCTTACAGCGGCGACAGCGTATCGTATTTACGCTGCGCCGCCGTAAGTTTGAGAGGCAAGTGCTGTATTCACAAAGCACTTGCCTCCTAACTTACGGCGGCGTAGCGTAAATGGGGCCGGCGTAAGCGCGCGTCATTCAAATGATGTTGAGGGGGGTGTGTTTTATTTAAATTAGGTTGACCCAGCGTATTTTACGTTTTTTACGAACGGCGCATGTGCCGTTCGTGAAAGAATCCCAGTGCGCATGCTCGAAATTCCGACGCAAATCGTCATTGCTTTCGACGTGAACGTAAATTACGTCCAGCCCTATTCGCGAACGACTTACGCAAACGACATAATAAATTCAAATTTCGAAGCGGGAACGACGTCCATACTTAACATTGGCTGCGCCACCTAATAGCAGGAGCAACCTTACACCGAAAAAGCCTGGCGTAAATAAATTGCGCTGGCCGTACGTACGTTTGTGAATCGGCGTATCTAGGTAATTTGCATATTCTACGCCGAAAACAACGGAGGCGCCCCTAGCGGCCAGCTTAATATTGCACACAATTATACGCCGCCGCATTCAAGTTACGTTGGCGGAGGAAGCCTATTTTTTAAGCGTATCTGCCTTTGAGAATCGGCGTAACGATACGCCGGCGCAGATTTGAAATTACGGCGGCGTATCTGGAGATACGCCGCCGTAACAGCTACCTGAATCTAGCCCACTGGCTGCAAAAAGCGCCTAGAGGCGATTCAGTTTGCATGTGTAGCGCTATACAAGTCATTCATTCAATGTCACACGTTTGCTGCGATATCTCACGTGTGGTGCGAACACCGTTTACACATGTGGGCACGACCTACGTATGTGTTCAACACTGCACGGGGGGGACGGGGGCACTTACATTTTTAAAAAATATTATTTTTTTTTTTACACTGTCCCTTTATTTTATTACTTTTATTCATATGACAAGAAACGTAAAAACATCCCTTGTGATAAAAGTAAGGCATGACAGGTCATCTTTATGGAGACATCTCTCCTCTGCTCTGGAAAGCATGAGATAAAAAACAAAACAAAAAAAAGAACATTAGATATAGAAAATGGGCAGAAAGATATTGGGCTGTACAGGCCACACAAGGAGCGAAAATCGTTATAAAATCATACAATTTATTGATAACACAGATAAAAAGAGTTCATACAAACATATATGTCCCAGTATTTTAAAACAACAACAGTGCTGATACAATTCACTGTGTGTTAGATATGCATCAGGCATGAATGCTAATACAAAAGGGTCTTTATGTACTGACGCATTTCACCGACTTTTGCTTCATCAGGGTTCATGAAAACCATGCAGCACTCATCTCCGCACAGAATAGCACCGGCACAGTGGTTCCCTGGGGCGGGTGCTGGATCATAGAGGGAAACCCTCCTCAAGTGTGGAATAAATGGTGACAGATTCTCAACTTGTGTAGGTCCAGTAGCAGTTAATATACTATCCATCCACTTGATTTGAGGGAATAAGAGCAATTAAGGACACAGTTGTATAATCAATAGATAAAAAGGCCTGCAACATCTATCATAGTATATGTATTCTGTGTGTATGACTGTGTGTCCCAAGCGTGTCACAATCCTACGGGGTAAAATGAACGCACCAGCCAAGCAGACTCTGGCTGGAAAAAGCGCCCAGAGGCGATTCAGTTCGCATGAGTTGCGCTATACAAGTCATTCATTCATAGTAAAAAGTCACTTCCAAATCATCCAAACTGGACATGATCATCCTATTGATAAGAAAAAGTGATAAATCCGCGCTTAGGTAAGCCAAACAAAGGTTGCAGCCCCCCTAGAGACTCCCTAAGGAGAATAAGGCCCAGCTTCACAGACATCGGCGCATATTTATGCCGCCGTAGCTTATCTCATATACGCTACGCCGACGTAGCACAGAGAAGCAAGCACTTAATTCACAATGCACTCGCCACCAAATCTGCGCTGGGTTCCCTCGGCGTAAGTCGTCGTAAGTGGAAGTGGGCGTG
The DNA here is from genome assembly GCF_905171775.1 of Rana temporaria. Classification (NCBI taxonomy): domain Eukaryota; kingdom Metazoa; phylum Chordata; class Amphibia; order Anura; family Ranidae; genus Rana; species Rana temporaria. Next base: position 15,224,155 of record NC_053490.1, read on the forward strand.
AGCCATGCAAATGAGGCCTGACCCCATGCAAATGATGACCCGAGCGCCATAAAGATACGAATAACGAACGTCGCATGCGCCGTCCCGTGGACGCATCACAGTGCGCATGCTCAGAATCAAGTCAGAAATACTCCCTAAGATTTGACGGATCACTGCCTACGACGTGAACGTAACCTACGCCCAGCCATATTCACATACAACGTAAACAACGTAAAATATGACGGCTTGAGTTCCCTGGTCCATACCTTTGCATGGGTTGCGCCTCATATATGGGGAATAACTTAAGTACGACTTACGCAAACCGCGTATATTATGCGCCGGGCGCAAGTACATTCGTGAATCGACGTATCTCCCTCATTTCCGTATTTGAATAGGAAATCAATGGGAGCGCCAGATGCGTCCAGCATAAATATGCGCCCACGATACGCCGGCGTAGGCAAGTTACGTCGGTCAGATGAAGCCTATTTTTAGGCGTATCTCAGTTTGTGGGCACGGCGTGGGCATGGATACGATGGTGCATATTTACACCTACGCGCCGTATCTCGAGATACGTCGGCGTAAGTGCTTTGTGAATCCGGGCCTAAGAGTATAAATGGTAAGGAGGGGTGATAGCGCTACCTCACATTAAATGCTCATCACATATCAGTGAGAGAGGTGTCTAAACACCAATATGAAATATAAATCCCTTGTATATTACCAACAAACAGTGAAGCCTCCTGACGGGGCTGAAAATACAAACAAATGTGATCCTCAGTAGAATCTATATATATATGCCAATATATAGCCCAGCAATTGTGTATATATAATATAGACATGTGTAGTCGTTTTCGTCCGAATACATTTTCATCCGAATTTCAGCTATTTTCGTTATTGTTTTCTCAAACGAAAACGAAAGTGCAGAATATGAAAACCGAAAGATCCGACATAAACAAATTGCTTTATTTTCGTTTTTCGTCGGTCGAATGAACCTAACCTTAATGCCACGTACACACGATCCGTTCATCTGATGAAAACGGACCGATGGATTTTTTCATCAGATATCCGATAAGGCTGACTTTCATCAGTCTTGCCTACACACCATCAGTTAAATATCCGATCGTGTCCAACGCGCAGAGAAAAATGAAGTTCAATGCTTCCGAGTCGACTTGATTCTGAGCATGCATGGATTTTTGACCGATGGATTTCCCCACAGACGATCGTTTTTTTTTTCTATCAGTTTTTTAACCATCAGAAAATTTTAAAACAGGTTCTATTTTTTTTCACCGATGGGAAAAAAAACGAACCGATCGTGTGTACAGGGCATAACTCTATTAGTCCAAGATTATTCTACATAGAGAGAGAAGATTCGACATTATAGAGAGAAAAGATTTGGCATTGTAGAGAGAAAAGATTCGACATTAGAGAGAAAAAAGATTCGACATTAGAGAGAGAAAAGATTCGACATTAGAGAGAGAAAAGATTCGACATTAGAGAGAGAAAAGATTCGACATTAGAGAGAGAAAAGATTCGACATTAGAGAGAGAAAAGATTCGACATTATAGTGAGAAAAGATTCGACATTAGAGAGAAAAAAGATTCGACATTAGAGAGAGAAAAGATTCGACATTAGAGAGAGAAAAGATTCGACATTAGAGAAAAGATTCGACATTATAGTGAGAAAAGATTCGACATTATAGTGAGAAAAGATTCGACATTATAGAGAGAAAAGATTCAACATTATAGAGAGAAAAGATTCGCCATTATAGTGAGAAAAGATTCGACATTATAGTGAGAAAAGATTCGACATTATAGAGAGAAAAGATTCAACATTATAGAGAGTAAAGATTTGACATTATAGAGAGAAAAGATTCGCCATTATAGTGAGAAAAGATTCGACATTATAGAGAGAAAAGATTCGCCATTATAGTGAGAAAAGATTCGACATTATAGTGAGAAAAGATTCAACATTATAGAGAGTAAAGATTCGCCATTATAGTGAGAAAAGATTCGACATTATAGTGAGAAAAGATTCAACATTATAGAGAGTAAAGATTCGACATTATAGTGAGAAAAGATTTGACATTATAGTGAGAAAAGATTCGCCATTATAGTGAGAAAAGATTCGACATTATAGAGAGAAAAGATTCAACATTATAGAGAGTAAAGATTCGACATTATAGTGAGAAAAGATTTGACATTATAGTGAGAAAAGATTTGACATTATAGAGAGAAAAGATTTGACATTATAGAGAGAAAAGATTTGACATTATAGAGAGAAAAGATTTGACATTAGAGAGAGAAAAGATTCGACATTAGAGAGAGAAAAGATTCGACATTAGAGAGAGAAAAGATTCGACATTAGAGAGAGAAAAGATTTGACATAGAGAGAAAAGATCGCTGCTGGAATTGGGTGGGGGAAGTAAAATAAAAATAATGATGATGATGATGATGATGAATGTTATTGGCTGATTGTAAACCAAAGAGGAGGAGCAGTAAAATAGCTAGAACTAACTTGACAATTCAACATGAACGACGAAGATTCGACAAAGCATGGAAAAACATACAAACATACAAGCGTCGAATCTGTCATTGAAGGCTTATGGTGTCTGTCGAACGTTCAAAGAGGATTCGACGGCGCAGCTAAACTGTACGACATTTCTGGTCAAATGCTCGGCCCATAGGCTATAGAAAAATTTGAATGTTGGTTGACTAGTAATAATAATTAATAAATATAATTATTACTAGTGTCATACAACAGTAGAATTCTTCTATAGCTTGTAGGCGGAACATTCGACTGGAAATGTACGATTCGACGTACAGTTTCGCTGCTCCGTCGAATCTTCTTTGAACATTCGACAGACACCATAAGTATTCAATGGCAGATTCAACCTTAATTCATTCGGATTTTTGGACGAATGCAATTTCTAACGAAAAACAAAATACATAAAAATTTATTTCGGGAGTAACTAAATAAATTAATTAACGAAATTCCGAAACAAAATATTTCGGTGTGCACATGTCTGATATAATACAATGTATAGACTACACACAAAATTAACTAAAGTGCATCAATATAATAAAAGTGTCCATCAACATAAATTAAATCATCAATTAATAAA